>NW_026705392.1:365331-730663 GCF_029867415.1 Vicia villosa | reverse complement strand
AAAAAGGTTCGACCTCGCACAATCAAAGAAGGCGACCTTGTACTCAAAAAGATTCAATCTTTTCTCACAGATTCAAGAGGGAAATGGACTCCCAATTATGACGGCCCCTACGTGGTCAAGAGAGCTTTCTCAGGAGGAGCCTTAATACTCACGACTATGGATGGAGAAGAATTCACCCGTCCTGTGAACGTCGACGCAGTCAAGAAATACTTCGCCTAAATAAACAAAAGAACCGCTCGCTAAGTTGAAAACTCGCAAAGAGCGACTTAGGCAAAAAAGAGCGTCTCGGTGAATCGAAAACCCGAAAGGGCGATTCAGGCAAAAGTTAGAGACATAAAAAATAAATAATCAATCCCGGTAAACTTAAAACCCGAAAGGGGTAGTTTACGCAAAAGTTAGGGATATATGGCAAGTAACTGTGTTCAGGACAAACTTGATCATTCAAAATCCATAGCGGAGTATTCATCAGCAGTAGGTCATCTTCTACGAAGCACGAATACAGCGCAACTCGGAGTGGAAGGGAAAGATAACGGTCTTCACGTTTCATCGTAGCCCTTTTCCCGAAAATTACCAATTTCCAACTTTGTAAATACTCCATGGAATCAAGCATTTGGCTGATTACCATTCCATATATAATAATTTGAGCCTTGTGCTTTTCCTTTGCAATCTAGTCTTATTCAGTTTCTTGAAATGCATTTTAAGTTTAAACAGTCATTCTCTTGAAACAAATGTTTTCATAAAAATAAAATGAATTTACTTGCAAAAAAAAAAAAATAAAGGTGAAATTTCTTTCTAAGGTTTACAAACAATAGGAAGAATGCAAACAGTTGCTCCGAGAACGGTTGAGACTCCGGGAACCAAGATTTCCCCATGAGGTCGCTTTACGAACATCTCCCGATGACGGATCTTCACTTCAATTCATATTACTCATTTCGGACAGCGGACAACTGATAACCAGATATTCCCGACAGAGTTCGAACTCCAAGAAGAGGACATCTTCTGATCCACAAGAATTTCAGTCGTATCTTAGGATTTTAGATCCGCGACAATTCTATTCACATTCACTTTACATTTTATCATCGTCATAATATTCATGCATACATTACATCATAATTGCATAGCCGAATCAGGCTTTGATCCTGTGAATGCCTAAGTCATTTAGGCATGAACTCAAGTTTCCCCTGCAAGTTCCGGAGAAACTTTTTCCTTCGAAACAACAGTTCATACACAAGGACCTCACCAAGCAAGTCAACAAATGGTTGTCTCCCTCAAGGAGATAGTTTGTTCACTTTTGGAATTCCTCAGCCGAGATTCTCCTGCAGAGCGACATTCAACAGTCTTCTTCAGATAAGATAGTCTGCTTCGCATTTTGAAATTCCCTACAGGTTTGGTATTTCCCCAGCAGGGTCAAGAGGTGCCACTTCTTGTCAAAGAAAAATTCAGAATCTCCCAGCAGATCGACAAATGATTCCCCAGCGGAGTCAGCGAATGATAGTCTTCGTCCAGAAGATAGTTCAGATTCCCCAACAAAGTCGGCAAATGGCAGTCTCTTTCATCAGAAGACAGTTTGCTCACTTTCTATCATAACAAAGTCAACAAATGGCAGTCTCTTTCATCAGAAGACAGTTTGCTCACTTTCTATCATAACAGAGTCAGCAAATGGCAGTCTCTTTCAGCAGAAGACAGTTTGCTCACTTTCTATCATAACAGAGTCAGCAAATGGCAGTCTCTTTCAGCAGAAGACAGTTTGCTCACTTTCTTTCATGACAGGGTCGACAAATGGCAGTCTTTTCCCAAGAAAAGACAGTTTGTCTGTTAAATACTCAAGAGATCGACAAATGGCAGTTTCTTCGAACAGTTTGTCTGTTTCTGGGATGTTTAACTCCCCACAGAGTCGATGAATGGCAGTTTTCCTCTTAGGAAAACAGTTCGTTGATTCCCCAGGCATCATTTGACGAATGGCAGTTTCCACCCCAAAAACAGTTCGTCCGCCTTCAAACAAAGTTATTAGCCCCTCAAAAGATCATGAGGCCATATGACAATCTTTCAAAGACGTCAAGTCAAAAGGGAAGATGGTGAAGTTTCTTTACAGCCGTCAAATGGCATCTTATCTCCAAGCGCTGATAAGAAGTTTGACGAGGAAACAAACCTTTGAAGTTTCTTTACAGCCGTCAAATGGCATCTTACCTCCAAGCGCTGGTAAGAAGTTTGACGAGGAAACAAACCTTTGAAGTTTCTTTACTACCGTCAAATGGCATCTTATCTCCAAGCGCTGATAAGAAGTTTGACGAGGAAACAAACCTTTGAAGTTTCTCTACAGCCGTCAAATGGCATCTTACCTCCAAGCGCTGGTAAGAAGTTTGATGAGGAAACAGACCTTTGGAGATTTTCTCTTTATCTGAGATATTGTCCAAACGCAACTGAGACCAGTTTCGAGATTTGGACATCCGGAACGAGAGGAGGTTGTTTACCTTTTTCTAAGTATCAACACTTAGTTAAAGAAGATGGATTGCGCATCCTATACTGCCATCCATTCGCCAGAATCCACATCAAGTATTTCTGCAGGAGTTTGTCTCCTCATCCCCCGCCAAGTGCGACAACGGGATCAAGTCATGCAAAGATTTTTATCAATTACAACATCTCAGGAGCGCCCAAAATTCGGGCATTCCTCGATATTTAAGTCTCTTTTACGCCGGAAAGATCGAGATATCAATCTCTCTCCCTCCAGATAAAAGAAACTTAAATAGGGGCATCTGTCATACCCTAATTTTTGACCCCCCTGAGATGGCATATCTTCAGGATTTTTCATCAGGTCAAGACAAGTTCCCAGAGCAGTTACTTCTCCATCTGGTATCTAATCGAGGATGCTCAAAGACAAGAAAGCTCAGGCAAAGGATCAATCAATACAAGGATTAGTCCCTAATACAATCATGGGGCTCAAGGACTTCATTTTTTTTCACCTATGATTGATTAGACACCCAGCCATCTAAGTACAGAATTACTCAGATCAACAGACTAGGGTTTGGAGCCTATCAAGGACTAAAATCAGGGATCACCTTTGGGAAACCCTAAAAATCCCCAGGGAACCATTCAAAGACATCAATCATCTTCAAATAACTCTTATGACAAGATCCACTGGACATTACACCTCAATTCAAAGTCTACACTCATCATTGTCCTCTGGTCGACAATTAGGGTTTTTGACCTAATTCACCAAGATAGTTGACTTTTAATCAGGGCATGGATCCAAAACTCAAGACATGATTCAAGAATCTCTACTACCTCAATATAATCCATTTACATCATTCATTTGAGGAGAAGATCTTGTTTCTACACAAAAGCCCAAAAATTCACTTTGTCAGGGAAAAGTCAACTGTGAAGGATCATCATTGACTTTTAAGGTTTTTGGTCAAATATTGATTTTCAAAGATCAATATCATCAATATATGGATGTCAAAGTCATTTGACCAAAGAAATTCAAAGAAATTCATCAAGGAACAAAAAGTCGGGAATTAGGATTTTTGAAGGCATGGTGAGAACTCAAAATTTCACCTACACAACTCAAAAAACTTCCAACATGAAAGTTGTAGATCTTGCAAAATAAAACAACATCTTACAAGGGAACTTTTTTTCAAAAGATCAACCATTTATGAAGTTTTGGAAATTTTGAAGTTTAGGTCATAAACACTTAGAAATTTTTCTAAGTGTTTTAACCTAGTTTTCATCCAACTTTGGGCTCATTTTTCACAAATTTCCCAAATGATTCTGAAGAAGACATAAACTAATGATTTGAAGTAGATGTTTAGGGCTTTCCAAATTGTGTTCAACCTTCTCCAAATTCAATTTGAGCTAGGAGTTATGCTTGTTCAAAGTTGGCCTCATGAAGTAAAATTATAGGTCATGTGCAAATTGGAACTTTGCAATTTTGTGCATTTTGCTTCATGAATGGATGCTACACGACCCATAACATGTCTGAAACAATACCATGCATTCATTTTCACCATGGCATGAAGATTGAAGAAGATTCCCAAAAGCAAGAACATGTGATTATGTAATCATTACTTTTGAGAATTTATGATAAGCAATGATTCACCAATTGGAATCTTCTCCTAAGCCAATAGAAACTTGCTACATATCAGAAATGTTCCCTAAGATCCTGCAAGATCAATGGATAGGGGAAGCTAGCCCGAAAATGCATCATTGCATTTTGGAGATTCTTTGAATTTCTTCATGGCTAAGAAACCAAACTCACTACACTAAGCAAGCTCACCACAGCCAATTGATCTGCATCCATTTGCCTATAAATAGAGGCCTCATTCTCATTCAGAAAACACACCAAAGCAACAGAATTCTTGCTTTCTCTTTTCTTTCTTCATACTTAGTTTTTTCAAAGGTCCTTTGGCAAGAAGACTCGGATTCTTCAAACCAAAGCTCTCTCTTTGAAAATAAGTATTCAAACACATTGAGGGAGGCATTTGGAGGTGATCCAAACCTCTGGAACACTGCTGGGCGTGGAGAATCATCATCTCCACCTCTCATTTGGAGCACTTGCAGTTGGAGGACCACAGAACAATTCAGGAGGTTTCAAGCCAAGCCAATCATCCAGGCACACTCCTCAGGTCATAGTGAAGCTAACCAGATGGCTGCAGCTCGTCTGTAACTCCAAATTCAACAACCTCCATGTCCACTTGAAGCTCAAATCGAGGGAGGTCCATAGAACAATTCAGAAGGATTCAGGCTACAATAAGCATCCAGTTAGCATCATTGAGTCTCAGGGAAGCTATTGAGATCATTCATTCAAGCCCAGGTGGTCTCTATCATCCTCACGACCTCCATTTTCAGAGGTAAGTTTCTGAACCTCACTTCTCTAATTTAAGTACTCTTTGTGAAATAGCTCGATTCTATCTTGTTCAGCATCATCAGAGGATTGAAAACCCTCTATCATCATCCATTTATCTTTCAGTATAGTCATTTAATTTGATTTTGAAATTTTAGGGTTCTTCACGATTTCTGGTAAATTAGTTAGACGTAGTTAATATTAATTCATGTTAGTTACATATTTAGAATCGTGAGTGAATTTAGAGCAAGTTTCATGTTTACATCATTGTAAATGGTTGAGAGTTGAGAGAGTTCAGAAATTTGAATTGATGGAGCTTGAGGTTGAAGACGAAGATGGAGGGTGGCGCCATTTTTCAAATCTCTGAGCGAAGTTTGTTTTATTTTTAATGATATGCGTTTCCTTAACGAATGAATAACTTGCCCTAGTGGCCACACATGCGCTCTTAGTCTCCTCATGCCCAAGGTCTGGGGTTAGAATCCCCCTCGCCTCAGACCTTTTGATTTTATTTTCTTTTTTCCACTCTATGCACTAGACAACACACATATTGCAATGAAATGCCCTCTATAACACCATGCGCGCGTTGGCTGGTTGGTGTGTGTTTTGATTGTTGGCTTCAAGGGCGTGGGTTCAAACCATGGTGAGGCCAAAATATTTTTTTATCACTTTTCCTTTTCACTTTCTTCACAACTTCACATGATTAATTCACTTATCAAATTAAATCATTTTCACTTCATTTTTCACACACTTTTTATTTAACATATCTATTTTGTGAATAATCAAAAAAAATCATAAAAATATTATTTATTTCATGTATTTTTATTAGGTTTAAAATAGTATGTTTTAGGTGTTTTCTTAAATACTTTAATACATATTTTCACTTTGTTTTAACCTAAATCATTTTGTAAATAAAGTTTATGATAAAACCCTAATTGTTTAGGTCTTAATTAAGTAAAAAATCTTTATTTTTACTTTAATTAAGTTGACTTTTGTCAATTCTCAAAACTGTTTTCAATCTCCGAATAAATCAAATGATTAGGGTTTTCAAACAACAAAACCTTGTATCATTCAAAATCATTTTCAAATTGCTTTTACACCAGTACTGTAAAGTACTGGGCCTCTAATAGAGTGTAAGTCCCAAAAACCTTCTCTTCTTAGCTTGTTTTCAAAACTGTATTTTCAAAATCTTCTTTCTGTTTTCAAAACATTCTTCTGGTATTTGAAGGGCATTATTCCCGGTGAAACTCTTCAGATACCTATGTGACCTTTGTCCATCTTCACTTCTTCTGTTTTCAAAAACCATTAACTGTTTATCATATATATATTCAACTGTTATCAACAAAACAACAAAAATTACTGTTGAGGCTCTGTACATACTTCTTCAATGGCCTCCACTCCATCCAGGTTAGGCTTTACAAGCTTTCAATTTACAGTCTTTATTTAAATTACTGTCAAATATAAATTGTGCATATATTAGTTTAGAACTACGTTTGAGTATAAACCCTAGGACAGTTAAACCATATATATATTATAGGAATATGGCCTAGGATTGAGAATGTCTTCCCGGTGAAGGCTCTTTCCTAATTAGAGATCTGTAGTTCAAACCCCCAAGATGAATTATTCCCGGTGAAACATCTTGGTAAAAACCTTAGAATCCAAAAAAATAGGACACATCCACCCAAAGAGGAATTATTCCCGGTGAAACCTCTTACCCATTTGCTTAGAGCCAAAATAAGTTCAAAACTACATAGCTTTCTCTTGTGCTATAACAAGGACCCTCGATTAGCCTCCTCTTGGGCTTTGTACAAGGACCCACAGGCTTCTTAAAAGCATTTCCAGCTTCCTCTTGAGCTTGTATACAAGGACCCATCAGGTTTCTTATAAACATAGGAACAGGTCTTTAGCCACCTTTTAGCCTACCCTGGTGAGTTTCTTCCAATTTAAACCAGACTTTAAACAAGCTAAGTTTGTCTCAATTTTGCATTGAGTACACCTTTTGGAATGAGAGACATGGACAGTCTCTGTCACCCTTATCTTCAACAATCTTCCTTAGCAGAGTCTAGGATCCATGCTTTGGGTCATCCTCAGCATTGAGTCAGCCTTCATCTTGGGCTTTAAACAAGAAGTCTCCATTAGATAATCTTTCTGCCATTCATTTCCAACAAAACCCCTGGAAAGGGTTAGCCTCCAAAGTCAATTAAAATCAACCTCCATTTCAATAAATCCCTGGAAAGGGTTAGCTTCCACACATTCTTTCATTTTTAATACAAAACCCCTGGAAAGGGTTAGCCTCCAAAGTCAATTAATAAATAATGTCATTTCTCTTAGGAGATAGTTTCCCCAAAAGAGTCAAAACCCCTGGAAAGGGTCAGCCTCCAAAAATAAACATGATAAAGTCAGTCTTTTAACAGACAATTTCTCCAGCTGAGTCAAAATCCCTGGAAAGGGTTAGCTTCCAAAGAGAAAAAACAGTCTTTTAATAAATAAAATCTCCTCAATAGAGTCAAAACCAACAAAAACAGTTAGCCTCAACCTTGGGCTTCATACAAGGCACCCAAACAATAAAACTCCCCTGTCAAGAGTCAGCCTCAACCTTGGGCATTGTACAAGGCAGATAATAGAGTCTCCCCAGTGAGTTCTTCATCACTCAGTAGCCACAACCTTGGGCTTTGTACAAGGCAGATAAACCATATTTTCATGTGTCAAAGATTCCTAACACTTAGGATCTTTCCCCATATAGTCATCCATACTTAATTCATTTAAGAGTCCGCCACAACCTTGGGCTTTGTACAAGGCAGAAAATAATGTTTTCCCTAGCAACAGTCAGCCACAACCTTGGGCTTTGTACAAGGCACACAAAATAGAGTCATTCATAGTCTTAAAAATTCAATTATCCTCAACAGTTAGCCACAACCTTGGGCTTTGTACAAGGCATACAAATAGAGTCTCCCTAAGTAGAGTCAGCCTCAATTCTGGGCTTTGTACAGAACACAAAAATACCCAGTAATTAATCCCCAGTGGAGTCATCTCCCAGAGTCAATAATATTAATAAATCAATCAAAAAGCCTCAAGCTTGGGCCTCATACAAGCCAGCTAAAGTCAAATCTTTTATACAGTAGATAGACATAGCTTATCTCTATAGAGAGATATTTTTACTACTCTACCACATTCAAACAAACAAACATTTCAATTTCAATTTCAATCAAAGTCTCCCATTTAGGACTCTGAAAGACATGCTCTGGCACATCCCCAGACTTGTACACTTTCCCTAATTTGGATGAGCATCTTTCTTTCATTTTAGAGGCACGATGGCTGTCATACTTGATCAACCAAGTAGACTCCCCTCTTGAATGAAATGAATCCAGTTATTCTGTCACTCCTTTAAATGTTTGTGGTAGAATAGTACAAATACCTCTCTGTAAAGATGATTTCATGTCTCTTTACTGTAAACAGAGATTTAATTCCAAGCTTCAACCTTGAGCTTCAAGCAAGGCACAAAAAAAACAAGTAATTTCCCTAGTTAGTTCCCCGAACTACATTAAGCTCTGACTTCCACTAGGGATATGTAGGCATGAGGTTCACAAGGTTCACAAAAAAAACAAGTAATTTCCCTAGTTAGTTCCCCGAACTACATTAAGCTCTGACTTCCACTAGGGTTATGTAATTCAACTCGTCTATGCAACTCTATGCATATGCATGTGGTACCATATCATCAAAAATTGGTTCACTTGGGAACCGGGATCACCCTGCTCGAACCCCGAATCCACCCTGCTCGGATTCGTGACAAGTCACCAATCCACCCTGCTCGGATTGCAACTCGCCTCTTTCACCAACAACAACGACATCATGAATGCATGTCAAAACACATCAATGCAACAACAACATAAGATTTAAAGTCTTCTCCCGACAATAAACGACATGCATTGACCCATGATAATAGTTCACCCTACTCGAACTATTATCCAACAACACAACAGCAACTTTAATATCATTCAACATCACATACTCACCATCAGTCAACCACCATAATATGCTTATAAAATCAACAAGTATTCAATTAGAAAGCATAATAATCATGCACAACATCAACATTTTTCTATACATGATCATCTCTCGTCAAAATTAATAAAATCAATCAAAATTAATTTTAATCCTTTAATTCACTCCAAGCAACCCTTAACGCTGTCCAAGAGTAGCCAACAGTCTCAAAAACTCAAAAGAATCAAAAATAACATTTTTATGAATTCAAAACATCTCAACAGAATATTTCCATTAATTTATTCTACATTATTAACTCATAAAAAGCTATAACAATATATAATTATAACTCAACAGAGTTCCCAAGGAACTCTAAACAATTCTACCGTAATTCCTACGACTCCAAAATAACTCTAAAGTACTCAAAAATATTCTACTAACAACTCTTACACATAAGGGTAACTCTTATGAGCTCAATTGGCTAATGGCCTGACTCAAGTAATAATAAAACAATTCTAAAGGGTCAAGTATCTTCAATTTTAATTATAGGTCTCATTAGATTTAACTCTAAACAACTCGGAAGAAACTCTGACAACCCTACTGACAACTCTAACAATCTTATTGACAACTCTAACAAGATTTAAAATAACTTAAGTTAGTCAAATAATCCAAATACTTATCTCCAACTCAAAACTCCTAAAAATTATATTAATAACATTAAATTATTATTATTAATTATATAAAAAAATATTATATATCAATAAACTTGAAATAAGATTTTCAAATTAACTCGACGCTACAGGACATTCCAATTTGTTTCATCTATGAGAACATGGCGATGCAGCATTTAGAACCAACTAATATAATATATGTTTATCAACTAAGGTGTCATCTATATTTATTTGTTGATTAATCTACCTCTCTTTAGTAATTAGTTATTGATGAAAGACTTAGGTTCCATGAAAAACTAAGATGTATTTACCATGCTATATAAGCTGCTTTTAGTTCCATCAAAGTGCGAGAACGAACGCCACTCTCACGAAAAGTGAGGAAAAAATTCAAGAAATAGTACAGTCGCACAATTGCACAGTAGTATAATTCAATTGACATATATAATATATCATTACAAATTAGATCGACACATATCAAACTCAAGAATCACATTAAAAGAATTTTAGGATAAATCTTTTGGTCACAATCATACTATCAAAATAAAAACAAAAACATAAAATTCATCAAAATTATCATTTCTATTGGAGGTTAAGGACTCCTCTATCGTACCCGTCATGCATAAGCCATTTTTATTAAAAGTTATTCTCCCCCTTACCTCGAAATTGTTCGTTGAGTTTTCTTGCCATTGAAATTCCACCTCACTCTCCTTTCTTAGATCGCTCCCCTTAGGTTTTTTCGGCAGCTTTCTCTCTTTCCCAAATTCTACGTTTCTCTTTTCTCTTCTCCAACCTTTATGTTTCTTTCTTCTGACAGCACTAAAAACCTAATTCTATTTTTCCCATTCTCTTATAATAACTCTATTATTCTATTTTTCTAATAAACCAGTTGGACCTAATACCTACACCCCACTTTTACTTCATGACACCATAAAATAAGCCAATTCTATATCTAGTCTTATTTCTAATATTATTTTCTACCACTTACTCAACTAAATTAATCCGATTAATTCAACATGCCAACTTAAATAAATATTTCCAACAAATCCCAAAAATAATTCAAAAGTATTTAATTAAATAAATAAGTAAATATCGGTGCGTTACAACTCTCCCCCACTTAGAATATTTTCCTCCTCGAAAATTTCAGGTTCGGATATTCATTCCACACTCCAACTAACAATCTTTCAAGTCGATAATATTATCACTACAAGGATGGATAATAATGAAATGCATACCTCGAATCAATCATCCCTCTTGGTTGGTCTGCGAACCAGTCAAAGCAAAGACTTTTCCTCCGAACTTAGCCTTCTTAGATTTTTGACAATTAGTGCTAATATGGCCTTCCTCCCCACAGTTGTAGCAAGTCACAATATTACTCTTACAGTCATCCAGGAGATGTCCCGTTTTTCCACACTTGTAACATTTCTTTTCAACACTAGGACACTCATTGGCACGATGACCAATCACACCACACCTGTAGCATTGGACCGAGGTAGGAGCTCCTCCCCCACTTGGCTTCTTTGCATCAACTGCGTTATGCTTTCCCTTATCAGTTGGGGAGTTGTAAGGCTTCCCACGGTTTTGATGTTTCTTACCTCTTCTCTCACTTATGATCTTGTAGTGAGCCTTACTATCCTCCTCATAAATCCGGCAACTATCAACCAAATCAGCAAAGATACGGATCTTCGGATATCCAACAGCTTTCTTGATCTCTGAGCGCAACCCATTCTCAAACTTGATGCACTTTGAAAATTCAGCACCTGCTCCTTCATAGTACGGGTAGAACTTAGCCAACTCAGTGAACTTTGTAGCATACTCTGTCCCTGACATATTCCCCTGTTTCAGCTCAAGGAACTCAATCTCCTTCTTACCCCGAACATCTTCAGGATAATACTTCCTCAGAAACTCTCTGCGGAAAACAATCCAAGTGATCTCTTCACCAGCAACTTCCAATCTCTGACGAGTCTCTAACCACCAGTCATCAGCTTCGACTGCCAGCATATGAGTTCCATACTAAACCTTTTGCGCCTGAGTGCAGTCCATCACACGGAATATCCTCTCAATCTCCTTCAACCACTCCAATGCGCCATCAGGGTCATGCTTGCCTTTGAAGACCGGCGGATTATCTCTCTGGAAGGTTGCTAAACTGCGAGATCCTGCATTCTCATCAGCATTTGGATGATTTGCCAAAGCCTGCGCCATAGCCTCCAAAGCAGCAGCAATTGCAGCATCGTTTCTACCAGCCATCTCAACTAAGCACTACAACATAAACAACAGTCAGATAAAAGTAATTAACAATACTCGATTGTTAACTAACTACGACTCGACAACTGGCCGGACGGACCGACCTGCTCTTATACCAATTGTAACACCCCACTTCCCCATCGTAAATTTAAATAAATAATCAGAGTGATTAAAAATTTAATCAAACCAATAATCACTACAACACGGAACAGCTACAAGAGCGCTTATTTTGGCCTTTAACAGCGCTTTAAAGCGCTGCCAAAGCCAGCGCTGGCATAGGCTACGAAAGCGCTTTTAAAAGCGCTCTGGTAGGCCCCCCTATAAGAGCGCTTTTCTGGAAAAAGCGCTCTTGTAGGCCCCCCTTTAAGAGCGCTTTTCAGGAAAAAGCGCTCTGGTAGGCCCCCCTTTTAGTGCGCTTTTTCCAGAAAAGCGCTGTGATAGGCCCACCTGTGAGAGTAAAAAATAAAAAAAAAACGCAACATACTAAAGCGCTTTTGTAAAAGCGCTCTTATAGGGTGGGCTTTAAGAGCGCTTTTTCCAGAAAAAGCGCTCTGATAGCCCCCCCTATAAGAGCGCTTTTACAAAAGCGCTTTAGTATGTTGTTTTTTTTTTTTTGCTTTTTTAGTAATCTTTGGCAGCGCTTTTAAAAAGAAGCGCTTTAGTATGTGGGCCTTTAAGAGCGCTTTTTTAAAAAGCGCTTTAGTAGCTAAATGAGGTATTTTAATGTGCAGCCTGTAATTTAATCCTCCCAGTCGACCTGTAATATTTTCGACCTGTAATATATTTTCAGCCTGTAATATTTTCGACCTGTAATTTATTTTCGACGATATTATTTCAGCCATCAGTAAGACAATATATATATATATACTAATATAATACCATTATAATATCCAAAATTATATATATACATCATTACAACATCAATAATATTATAGTACTTCAATTCGACACAAATCCTACATGAAAAAGCGCTTAATATAAAAATGACACAAATCCTCTTTTATTTCTTCCAACTTAAGTCTCGATATCCAGCGGCACGGAACTCGTCAAGGTACTACAAAACAAAAACAAAATATGAATGATACATTTAGTTAAATGTAATAAATTATATGAAATTATCTTAAGTTATAAATTCATACCGTGATCGGAATCTCTAATT
Source organism: Vicia villosa (assembly GCF_029867415.1). NCBI lineage: Eukaryota > Viridiplantae > Streptophyta > Magnoliopsida > Fabales > Fabaceae > Vicia > Vicia villosa. Next base: position 717,777 of record NW_026705392.1, on the reverse strand, counting down.
GATTTGCCTGAAGGATTTCTTTCATAAACCTCAATACAAAGTATCCGCAATCGTAACTGTTTTTCTGTTGCGGGCACTACATAGAAAAACAAATAAGATTCTATAGTTGTGCATTGTTTTATCAAGTAGCATAAATATATTATAAGCAACATTGTGAAAAATAATGTACCTGCACTTGGATCCAAGTAATGTTGCTAGATTTAGTTCGGGATACCTGTGCGTCCCGTTGACTTCGGAACACTTGTATTGATCTAATTAACAAATATATAAAAACATATGTTTAGATCAATCCCACAAATAAGTAAATATATATATATAAATATACACGAATATATATTTAGAACGATCCCACTTACAAATCAACGATGTCCTTCATGGCCGGATAATTGGTCCATTCACCATTTACCGAATTCAGATAATACACGACTTCCCTTATAGGGTTGATAGCAAGCAGCAACCAGTGTGCTCTATAAATAAAAACAATAGGTTATATGAAAATTTTGCTATACACAAAAGAAACAGAGATTAGATGAACAAAGAATGAGAAACTAACCCTACTGGTCGGGTATTATACGCCCAAAGATGCAGACATTCTGTATTGCCGGTGGACATGAATCTATCTACTAAGCACTGTCTAACTGATTCCGGTTCCGAATCAATTGCCATTCCGCTGCAGTGGGCGGAAGACACGAAACGGAATCTGTTAGACAACGGAGTCCCGCGCAACACTCTGTCATACAACAACCTTAAATAAAAACATAATAAACATTAGATTATTTTCATTGAAATGTGTAAATAAATTATATTGTGGGACTAATTAAATAATATATAGGATGAGGGAATATTACCGAATGTATGAGTGCATGTTATTGACGCCTAGTTGATCATGCTTAAAAATCTCCTCCAAGTCATCAAGTGTAATAAGTGACTTGAATTCAATACCGAAGACACTCTCATCCATAACGATTTCACGTAAAGCACCATCCTTCAAATCGGACATATCAACCATTGTTGCGAGCGTCGACCGGTACCGAGGCACAAAAGCACCGCCTTTTTTTCCCGCTGGCTTCGGAGGACCAGTGGGTGGTACGGTACGAACTTGCTGCGTCACTTGTTGTGACTCTCGAGCGGATGCCTAAAAATCATCTAAGTTATGTAAAATATAAAATCATGCAGATTTAGATTCAGATTAATTATTAACACTTTAAATGTACCTCTTTTAGTGATGCAACGGACTCCTCCTCCTGTAAAATCCCTTTACCCTTAACTGTGGGTTTTATAGGAGCAGTCTAAAATTAAAATGTAAAAAATAATTAATAAACGGTTTAGAATTGACATTCGAAAACTAAATGATTCATAATCGTTTTCAATATACCTCATCACTAATGGTAATGAGCTCCGAGGGCCATGCAACAAATGATCCTATTGCATCTCGCAGCAATGTCGTCTCTGAGACCATGTCAGGTACCGGTAGCATCGCATCATGATCTACAACAACATCCACCGATACTTTCAGGTGTCCATCCGGGAGCGGTCTATGGTGAAGTAAATCTCCCAAAGTGTTGTGCACTTTTCCCTTGCCAACTAGTCGATAACTCGGTTCCGATAAGTATAGTTGGCAAGATGAAATGCCCTAAACCAATAGTAAATATAAAGTCATTATCATTAATAAAATAGAACAATTTAAAAGGAAAAAAAATTATAATTACCTCGGGAAATTTCCTTTGATAGTTGATACTAGCCTTATCACTAGTTTCTTTCACCGATGAAGTGTTGCACTTTTCTCTCATATACGCCTCTTTATCTCTTTGCAATTCAGAGACTTGTGCTTGCAATTCCGCCAACTTTTGCAACACTTCTTCATTTGAAGGATTTCTTCTCCTAGGACTCTTGTAAAAAGAGGTTGGAGTCACACCATGACCCTTACCCCTCACCCGACCGGGATACTCAGGAGCATCTAGTGCTCTACTAAGTACGCTCCCCTCACCGGTGGATGCCGATTGCGACAAGGTCTCCTGTAATTCATTTACATTAAAAAATCATTTATATATTAAAAAACATTTGATTTAATTAAAGACACAGTATTATACTTACACATTCAGTAAAAACTCTCTGAACTTCGGGATCGACAGCATGATCCTTGCCCACACGAGCTTCCCTCCACAACACATGTTCAGGAAGTGAGGTTTCCTCACTTTTAGTCTCCTCTAACTATGCATTGACACAAAAGATAAAATCGTCAAATAAAACACATTTAGACAATTAATTAAAACGCATTTCTATTTACTTACAATTTTATCCTCCAAGCGTGCATATCCCAAACGCCCTTTTTTGTATGGATATGCGGGTTTGGATGCTCTCGCACTATTCTTGGCACTCCTTTTCCGAAAATCTTCATCTCTTTGCTCTACAAACTTAGCCCAATCTTCTTCACCAATGAAGATCTCATACTTTTTTGGCCGTCCCGGTGCCTCTTCAAGAAAGTTTCCATCTTTATCCTTAAGATAAGTGTTTGTCAAAAAAGCTTTCCACCCTCTATATCTTTTGCCGGCCAAACCAAGTATGTAGCGTCTACGATCATCTGGTATCTCAAAAGTCCTCTGCAAAAAAACATACGCATAGTGTGTTAGTATAAGTAATTTAAACAATTTATCGTCAAGATAATAACAACAATTAACCATATATGATATATACCTGAAGCTCGTCCCAAATCGCGTCTTTTTTCTCATCCAAGTCTTTGCTTTTCATATTCCATCTAGCTACGGAGACCGGAATATGCATACGAACAAGTGTACCAATATAACTTGTCAACTTTGCAGAATTAGGACCAATTGCTTGTTTATCAGAATTCCATTCCAATCGGTATACTAATCCTTGGTCTCTATGTCGAACGATTCCCTTCATGATAGTGATGCCTCGTGCAACTTCTTTTGCTTCAGTATCAGGTGAAGCATTTGTATCCGTGGCATCTCTTTCTTGAGCATCTCTTTCTTGTGACTTTTCAGGTGGAGCATCTCTATCCGGAGCCATTTAACCTGTATCAAACAAACTAAAGCACATTAGTACACTATTAATAAGCTAACAATCTATACAAGTAAAATGGAAGTCAAACCATGCATGTACAAGTAAATCGGAAACGAAATCGGTACAAATCAAAATAAGCGTCAAAAAATAAAGTTGTCGGAATTGAACGAAATTTACATGGCTATGGTAAAACGTCCCCACGGACTCAAAAATAAAGTCGGTTTTCCGAAATTCAGACCCTAAGCCCGACTTTTGATTACGGGCAGAAGCAAAACCGATAAAAAAACAGTCCCGAAATGAACATATAAGTGCATGAGCAGCTCCGGAATCGTCAAAATAGTATAGTTACATGTAAAGAAGTCGACAAACGGATACATGGTTCAAAAGTTATGTACAAAACGAGAATATGCACCAAAATTGAATAAGTACTATACTATTGATTAAAACAATCGGTACAAATTGAATAAAACAAATTAGTCGGAATATGTATACTATTACCTTTATCACTAACGTCTCTTTCTTTTCTTGGTAGGATTGTGTTCTACGCGTCTCTTAACAACGCGGACGGTTGGATTGATCCAAATACCCTCATTATGATCATTTCTAGTACAAGATTCATTCTCATTTTGATCGTTTCTTGTACAAGATTCAATGCCAACACCAATATCACCTTGATCTTCAATGTTTTCATCTACTATTTTGTTAGATAAAAGCACTATAGACCATTTCGTACTTGTCGGATCATTGACATAGAACACTTGTTTAGCTTGAGAGGCTAAAATGAAAGGCTCATCTTTGTACCCTACCCTATTGAGATCCACTTGCAAAAATCCTGACTTATCCATTCGTATGCCACTATTATTTTCAACCCACTTGCAACCAAATACAGGAATCTGAAACTTCGCGTAATCAAACACCAAAATGCGCTCGATAACCCCAAAATATGACAAATTTGCAAATTTCGGATTTAAGTCATTCGCACTTGATATGTGCATTGCTTCAGCTACCAAGGTAACACCACTATTTTGCATAGTACTTTTATCATCCTGTTCTTTGGTATAAAATGTGTATCCATTAATAGCGTATGCGCTATAAGAAAGCACAATTACAGTTGGACCATAGGCTAAACATCTCAACCTTTCTGTTACTGAAGCAGGATCTGAACGATACTTTGAATAAATATGATCCCTAAACCACGGTATGAAACTTCGATTGTGCTCTCGTACTATCCAGTTCTCATTTCTATTTGGATTTAAATCTCGGAGAACAACCTTGTGCATTTCAACATACGGCTCAACCTCAATCTCATTGTGCAGAACATACAAGTGCGCTTGATCCCGTTCGACCATTGATACTGTCACAACTTTATTTCCAATTAGCCTTTTTCCTTCTTTTTTTTCGACAATATGAGATTTGGGGAGTCCAATTGATTGAACATTTGACAGATATTCAGTACAAAACTCAACCGCTTCTTCAACAACGTATCGTTCGGCAATACAACCCTCCGGTCGACTTCTGTTTTTCACGTACCCTTTTAATATTTTCATATAACGTTCAGCAGGGTACATCCATCTCATATAAGCTGGTCCGCACAATTGTGTCTCTTTCACAAGATGAACGACTAGATGAACCATTATGTCAAAAAACGAGGGAGGAAAATACATTTCAAGATCACATAAAGTAACAACTATCTCTTTTTGCAATGTTGGTAAGATCGCGGGATCGACCACCTTACTGCAAATTGACCTGAAGAAGAAACACAGCTTAGTTATTGCGCTTCTTACTTTTTCTGGCAGAATAGAACGTATACCTATTGGTAAAAAATGTTCCATTATAACATGACAATCATGCGTCTTCAAACTCTTTAACTTGAGGTCTTTCATGGACACAAGTCTTCTAATATCTGAAGAGTAGCCTTCTGGAACTTTAACTTCACTGAGGAACTTACACAATGTTTTCTTCTCCTTTCTAGATAGAGTGTAAACAGCAGGTGGCAGATATGTTCGTCTTCCTTTCGTCACGGGTCTCAATTCAGTTCTCATCCCCATGTTTGCCATGTCATTCCTTATGTTAACGCCATCCTTAGACTTTCCTGGTATATTGAGTAACGTACCTATAACGCTGTCAAATACATTTTTTTCAATATGCATAACATCCAGGAAATGTCTTACGTACAACGACTTCCAATATGGAAGTTCAAAAAAAATGGACTTCTTCTTCCACCCACCCTTGACAAGTGAATGTGCAAAAGGCTTGCCAAACTGAGTGCTCACATCTTTCACCTTTTCAAAAATTTGATCACCTGACAAAAAAGGCGGGGCTGTACCATGTTCGGCCTTTCCGTTGAATGCTTTTCTCCACCCACGGTAGTGATGATTAGAATTTAAGAATCTACGATGACCGAGAAAGACATTCTTCTGACAAAGATCCAATCGTGTCGTATCGGTTTCATCTTCACAAACGGGACACGCCTTTTGACCTTTATTGCTGTACCCGGATAGATTTCCGTATGCTGGAAAATCATTAATTGTTCAAAACAACATCGCCCTCAAGTTGAAACTTTCCTTCCTATACCCATCGTAAACCTCCACACCGTTGTCCCACAAAAACTTTAAATCTTCGATTAACGGTGCCAAGTATACGTCTATGTCATTCCCTGGTTGTTTAGGCCCAGAAATTAGCATTGATAACATCATGTACTTACGCTTCATACATAGCCACGGAGGTAGGTTATAGATCATAAGAATCACAGGCCATGTGCTATGCGAGATACTTTGAATACCATGCGGGTTCATTCCATCAGTAGACAGTGACAACTGAAGGTTTCTTGCTTCTTTTGCAAATTCAGGATAATCAGTATCAACTTTCATCCATTGTGGTGAGTCTGCCGGATGTCGCAACTTTCCATCAATAATTCTTTCATCTGCATGCCAAGTCAAGTGTCTTGAATCGGTCTCACTACGATACATGCGTCTAAATCTCGGAATTATAGGAAAATACCATAAGACTTTAGCAGGAGACAACTTTTTCTTATATCGAGGGGCACCACATTTAGGACACTCATTCAACGCTGCATACTCGTTTCGAAACAAAACGCAATCGTTTGGACATGCATGTATCTTATCATAGCTCATGCCAATAGAGGACAACATCTTTTTGGCTTCATACGTTCGATTGGGAAGAACATTATCCTCTGGTAGCATATCTTTCATAAGGGCTAATAACTCTGTGAAACTTTTATCCGACCATCCATTGTCCGCCTTTAAGTTGTACAACTTTAACACCGCAGACAATCTTGTGAATTTTGAACAACCATCATACAACGGTTTCTCTGCATCGCTTACCAACCTCTCAAACATTTTGGGACAATCCGCAAGATCTTCTTCAAGCGCTTCTGCAATCTCTTCGACTCGATCGCAATCGTATGTGTCTGTGCAATCGTCGTTTGAAGCATACTTCCTATTACAACTCGACCCAGCATTCCCGTTACTTTTCTCACCATGCATTGTCCAACATGTATAACTTCTATCAATTCCAAACCGTAGTAAATGGGATCCCAACTTTTTCCCGTCAACCTTATCCCCATAACAGCAACCCAAGCAAGGACACGGCATTCGAAGCGGGTCTTCGGAGTGCGCAACCGCAAACTCAACGAATTTCCATACCCCTTTCTCGTACTCTTTCGACAATCGGTTTGATCTCATCCATGTCTTATCCATGACTTAATTAAGCTAAACAAAAACGGTCAAACTTTCACTCTTCACAAGTAACCCTCACAAGTAACCCCTATGGCGAATTCAATTCACAAAGTTAGTAAGTACATCACTTAACGATTAACGAAATTGATATCATGTCGGAATAATGAGTATTACTTAATATAATCTAAAAGTTACAAAGTTAGTAAGTTCATCACTTCAAAATCAGAGAATATTCCACATGTCGGAATAATGAGTATTACACTCATGTCTTAATTAATTAAGCTAAACAAAAACAACTAATTATTTAGGAACAGAACGGTATAATGCGTTTCTGTCAATAAAACGCAATGAATCAGAAGCAATTAAACGCAACATATTACGAAATGAATCGGAAGCAATAAAACTCAACATATTACTTTGGCGAGAGAGAACAATATATTACCTGTATAGTAGTAAGTAACTTGTAGACCCACACAATGTAAGATTCTTGAATGAGATCAAACTTTCACTCTTCACAAGTAACCCCTATCAATACAAAAAGAATAAGTCACAAATCTATAACATTGACAACACTAGAAATTGTGTGAATGTTTCCCATCTCATTTCATTTCAGAAATAAATATAGATATTTCCTTCTTATCTCTTAAAGTCAATTTAATATATGAGCATGTTTTAATATAGTTCAATCCATTTCAAAACTTGTAGAATTCCATAAACCAAGTTGCAATAAAGTAGAGACATCAATATGAACTCATACATTAAATCCAAAACCAAACTAAGACACCTTTTTCAATTTACAAAATAGCAAGAGGAAGAGTTGAAATGTTTGTATTACATTCAAACATGCTCATAGTGCACAACGATCATTTTCAAAATAACAGTAGAACTTCAAAACTTATACTTTTATATAAAACCTCACGAAACATTGTTCCAATAAGTCAACAAAACCTGAAGCATAACAACCTAACTTAAGTATACTTAAGTATAGTTAAGAGCACAAACCTGAACTAAGGAGAAAGAAGAGTGGTGATATATTGGGAACAAGGTTAAACAATTTTCTTTTAGAGATTCAGATTCTGCAGATACAAAGAGACAATAAAACAAGATTATAAAAATTGTCTCACCAAATCACCATCTCAAGTAAGAAAATATCATAAAAGTAAGAAAATATTCAATGAAAATTAAACACTCTAAAGACATTTAATCAAACATGTAATATGCTTCATTCTCAAATTGCAGTGCAACCCTTAGTTGAAACCCTTAAAACTAAACCCATAAATCATATTACCTTGCACAGTCAGACGGAGGAGAGAACGACGGTGGTGGCTGGCGACGGAGGGACGAACGTGGTGGCTGGCGACGGAGGGACGAACGGTGGTGGCTGGCGACGGAGGGACGAACGGTGGTGGCTGTGGCTGGCGACGACGGAGGGTTTTTCGGTTGCAGAGAAAGTGAGAAACAGTAATAACAAGAAAACGAAAGAGAGAAAGTGAGAAAGTGAAAGCGTGTTTTTGTTTTTAATTTTTACTAATAAAGGCTACTAAAGCGCTTCTGAAAAGCGCTCTCATAGCCTGGTCTATACCAGCACTTTTTAGCAAAAAGCGCTCTCATTAAACCCCCCTATAGCAGCGCTTTGAAAAGCGCTCTCATACCCCCCCCCCCCTTACCAAAGCGCTTTTCAAAAGCGCTCTCATACCCCCCCTTACCAAAGCGCTTTTCAAAAGCGCTCTCATACACCCCCCCTACCACAGCGCTTTTCAGAAGCGCTCTCATACCCCCCCCCTTTAAGAGCGTTTTTTTAGCGTGTTTTTTTATTTTGTTTTTAGTGCAACCTATAAGAGCGCTTTTTACTAGAAGCGCTTTAGTAGGGGTGCTGTTAAAAATTAAATTTGGCGTAGTGAATGGGATGCTACATCATCAACTTTTCACAAACTTATGCTCAGATATTTAAATAAAGATACATAACACATTAGCACGGATGAACCGACATCAAAATCATATTATTGTTCAACTTCACTTTATTAACACAACGAAAATAACTAATGCATAGTAATTATCATCTTTAAAAAGGACGGAAAGTACCAACAGTTTCAACACAATCAAGGAGAGTTCATAATCCTTTAAAATAAACTGCCTGAAAACAAATCATAGTAAAAGAATTGCAAAAACAAGCGTTCATCCCCCAATGTTACATATCAGAGCAGAACCCGACTCGAACTATGCAATACTAGGCATCGCTCTATACCTCAGCTACTCGATTCCTTGTCACCCGCGCGTTACCCACGTAGAGGTAACATTCAAACAGAAGGGGTGAGAAATCACAATCAATAATCAAAGGCAAATACTACAAGGTAGGATATCAACACATAATATATTCTACATAATCTCAATCATAGTGTATCAATTAAACTCTTGCACCCAACACACCAATCAATCACAACTCAATAATTATAATTCAACAAATATACACATGACTCGTTATGTAATTCAACTCGTCTATGCAACTCTATGCATATGCATGTGGTACCATATCATCAAAAATTGGTTCACTTGGGAACCGGGATCACCCTGCTCGAACCCCGAATCCACCCTGCTCGGATTCGTGACAAGTCACCAATCCACCCTGCTCGGATTGCAACTCGCCTCTTTCACCAACAACAACGACATCATGAATGCATGTCAAAACACATCAATGCAACAACAACATAAGATTTAAAGTCTTCTCCCGACAATAAACGACATGCATTGACCCACGATAATAGTTCACCCTACTCGAACTATTATCCAACAACACAACAGCAACTTTAATATCATTCAACATCACATACTCACCAATAGTCAACCACCATAATATACTTATAAAATCAACAAGTATTCAATTAGAAAGCATAATAATCATGCACAACATCAACATTTTTCTATACATAATCATCTCTCGTCAAAATTAATAAAATCAACCAAAATTAATTTTAATCCTTTAATTCACTCCAAGCAACCCTTAACGCTGTCCAAGAGTAGCCAACAGTCTCAAAAACTCAAAAGAATCAAAAGTAACATTTTTATGAATTCAAAACATCTCAACAGAATATTTCCATTAATTTATTCTATATTATTAACTCATAAAAAGCTATAACAATATATAATTATAACTCAACAGAGTTCCCAAGGAACTCTAAACAATTCTACCGTAATTCCTACGACTCCAAAATAACTCTAAAGTACTCAAAAATATTCTACTGACAACTCTTACATATAAGGGTAACTCTTATGAACTCAATTGGCTAATGGCCTGACTCAAGTAATAATAAAACAATTCTAAAGGGTCAAGTATCTTCAATTTTAATTATAGGTCTCATTAGATTTAACTCTAAACAACTCGGAAGAAACTCTGACAACCCTACTGACAACTCTAACAATCTTATTGACAACTCTAACAAGATTTAAAATAACTTAAGTTAGTCAAATAATCCAAATACTTATCTCCAACTCAAAACTCCTAAAAATTATATTAATAACATTAAATTATTATTATTAATTATATAAAAAAATATTATATATCAATAAACTTGAAATAAGATTTTCAAATTAACTCGACGCTACAGGACATTCCAATTTGTTTCATCTATGAGAACATGACGATGCAGCATTTAGAACCAACTAATATAATATATGTTTATCAACTAAGGTGTCATCTATATTTATTTGTTGATTAATCTACCTCTCTTTAGTAATTAGTTATTGATGAAAGACTTAGGTTCCATGAAAAACTAAGATGTATTTACCATGCTATATAAGCTGCTTTTAGTTCCATCAAAGTGCGAGAACGAACGCCACTCTCACGAAAAGTGAGGAAAAAATTCAAGAAATAGTACAGTCGCACAATTGCACAGTAGTATAATTCAATTGACATATATAATATATCATTACAAATTAGATCGACACATATCAAACTCAAGAATCACATTAAAAGAATTTTAGGATAAATCTTTTGGTCACAATCATACTATCAAAATAAAAACAAAAACATAAAATTCATCAAAATTATCATTTCTATTGGAGGTTAAGGACTCCTCTATCGTACCCGTCATGCATAAGCCATTTTTATTAAAAGTTATTCTCCCCCTTACCTCGAAATTGTTCGTTGAGTTTTCTTGCCGTTGAAATTCCACCTCACTCTCCTTTCTTAGATCGCTCCCCTTAGGTTTTTTCGGCAGCTTTCTCTCTTTCCCAAATTCTACGTTTCTCTTTTCTCTTCTCCAACCTTTATGTTTCTTTCTTCTGACAGCACTAAAAACCTAATTCTATTTTTCCCATTCTCTTATAATAACTCTATTATTCTATTTTTCTAATAAACCAGTTGGACCTAATACCTACACCCCACTTTTACTTCATGACACCATAAAATAAGCCAATTCTATATCTAGTCTTATTTCTAATATTATTTTCTACCACTTAATCAACTAAATTAATCCGATTAATTCAACATGCCAACTTAAATAAATATTTCCAACAAATCCCAAAAATAATTCAAAAGTATTTAATTAAATAAATAAGTAAATATCGGGGCGTTACATAAACCGGTCCATAGAACTCAGCAAATAAAGAGGTCCATCCCTGAAAGATGATATCTTCTTTAAGATGATATCCATGTTCTTCAAGACTGTCAAAGTCTACCATAAGTTCACAGATAACTTCTAACTCCTTTTTGGAAATAGAGCAGGCGATAACTGGAACAATTTCCTGAACTTCTTCTTGAAGATGGAGAGGAGCAGATGAACCAGCGTTGAGAGATGATGAGGCAGCCATTGAAACAGTACTGAGATTGCAAGAGCAAATTCTGGGTTTGCGCTTAGGGTTAGAGAAAAGGGCAAAGAGGTTACAAAAATGCATGCACAAGGAGAGAGAGAATGGGAGCGAAAAAGATAAACGTTATGATTTGAAATGTATTTATAGAGATGGATTTGAAAAAGAATGCAATAAAATTATGAGAATGAACAGTTACAGAATCAAATGAAATCAACTGCATTAAATGATGAGTGACGTTAGGTGAGAGAACGTGGTAATTGAAATGATTTACACAGTTACCTAGGGCGGCGTCCCATCAGATTCACTCACGCTTATACCATTCGTGCAGACACGTGTTCACCATCAGAAACAATTGATGACAGCTGTGTTGTATTGCATTTGCTTCTGATGATGAGTAGAGCTTTTCATCTTCTGATTCTGGTCACTGATTCTGACTACCATTCTTTAGAAATGATCTAGTTCTGATAGGATCATCTTTCTTTCCAAGGATCACATCTTCTGAGTGAGCTGAGGTGAGTCTCGAAGATCTTCTGACTGTTGGCTCTTCAGAAATTCTGAGATTCTCTAAAGATGCAGCAACTTGATCTTCTGATTCTTTGCTTCTGACATTTTCAGCTTCTAAAACTTTGCTTCTTGGTTCTACAGCTTTTGATATATCAATATCTATATCTGCAAAATTCTCAAACTGCTTTGGCTTTTCAAGACCAAGCTTATCATCAAATCTGATATTGATTGATTCTTCTACAACCAATGTTTCAGTATTGTATACTCTATAGCCTTTGGAGCGTTCAGAATAACCAAGAAGGAAACATTTTTGTGCCTTAGAACCAAACTTACCAAGATGATCTTTAGTATTCAGAATAAAACAAACACATCCAAAAGGATGAAAATATGAAATGTTGGGCTTTCTGTTCTTCCACAATTCATAAGGAGTCTTATTTAGAATAGGTCTTATAGAGATTCTATTCTGAAAATAACATGCAGTGTTTATTGCTTCTGCCCAGAAGTGCTTAGCTATATTGGTTTCATTGATCATGGTTCTGGCCATTTCTTGTAGAGTCCTATTCTTTCGCTCTACAAGTCCATTTTGCTGTGGAGTTCTAGGGCAAGAGAAATCATGGGCAATATCATTTTCTTTGAAGAACTCCTCAAAGAATCTGTTCTCAAATTCACCACCATGATCACTTCTGACCTTTATGATTCTGCACTCCTTCTCAGATTGAATGTGAGTGCAAAATTCAAAGAACACTGAATGAGACTCATCCTTGTGTTTTAAGAACTTTACCCATGTCCAGCGACTATAATCATCTACGATGACTAATCCATATTTCTTCCCTCTAACAGATGCTGTTTTGACTGGTCCAAACAGATCAATGTGCAGAAGTTCTAACGGCCTTAAGGAAGAGACAACATTCTTAGATTTGAATGCAGGTCTGGAGAACTTGCCCTTCTGACATGCTTCACAAAGAGCATCTTATTTGTATTTCAGATTTGGGAGTCCTCTGACCAGATTTAGTTTGTTAATCTGAGAAATCTTTCTCAAACTAGCATGTCCTAATCTTCTGTCCCAGACCCATTGCTCTTCAGAAACAGACATAAGACAAGTCACCTTCTGCTTCTCAAGATCTGAAAGATCAATCTTATAAATATTATTCTTTCTCTTGCCTGTAAATAGGATTGAGCCATCCTTCTGACTTACAGCCTTGCAAGACTTTTGATTGAAGATTATGTCATAACCATTGTCACTTAATTGACTTATGGACAATAATTTATGCGCTAATCCTTCTACAAGAAGTACATTAGTTATGGAAGGGGAGTTACCAATACTTATGGTTCCAGGGCCAATAATTTTGCCCTTCTGATCTCCTCCAAACTTGACTTCTCCACCAGACTTAAGCACCTGGTCTTGGAACATAGACCTTCTTCCCGTCATGTGTCGCGAGCACCCTAAGTCCAGGTACATGACATTTTGTGCTTTGTCTTCTCTGCTGCTAAGGATATCTGCAACAGAAATTATCTTCTCCTTAGGTACCCACAATTTCTTGGGTCCTTTCTTGTTAGTTTTCCTCAAGTTCTGATTGAACTTGGGTTTAGCATTATAAGTAACAGGAGGAACAACATGATATTTTTTAGGTTTGGCAGCATGATATCTTTTAGGTTGTGTCACATGCTTCTTGGTGTGTGTAGTGTGAAAGCTCTGTGTATGTGAGGTGAGCCTAATATCATGTGAGTGGCCATAATTGAACTGATCATATAATGGCTTGTATGTGATTTTCAAATCATCAACAGGTTCAAATTTGTGTGAGGTATCACCCTCATAGCCAAAACCAAACCCTTTGTTTCCAGAAACACCATACATCATAGAAGCAAGATGACTTCTGCCAATACTTCTAGATAGGAACTTTCTGAAGCTCGAGTCATATTTTTTCAGAATATGATTGAGACTAGGAATGAATTTTTCTAATTCAGAAGGAGATCCAATATCTTTGGATAGTTTTAAAACTTTTTCCTTCGGTTCAGAATTTTCGACTTCCAGCTTCTTAGTTTCAAATTCAAATTGCTTTTTCAGCTTTTTGTATTTGATACTAAGATGAGCCTTGAGTTCTAGAAGTTCTGTTAAACTGGAAACTAACTCTTCTCTATATAGTTCAGAAAATACCTCTTCAGAATCTAATTCTGATGTAGATTCTGATCCATCATCCACTGTGGCCATTAGTGCAAGGTTTGCTTGCTCTCCTTCAGAGTCTGATTCTGATTCTGATTCTGATTCTGATTCAGAATCGTCCCATGTTGCCATAAGACCTTTCTTATTATGAAACTTTTTCTTGGGATTCTCCTTCTGAAGTTTTGGACATTCATTCTTGAAGTGTCTAGGCTCATTGCACTCAAAGCAGATGACCTTCTTCTTGTCAGATCTTCTGCCTCCAGAAGATTCTCCTCTTTCAGGCTTCTTTGAACTTCTGAAGCTCTTGAACTTCCTTTGCTTGCTCTTCCAGAGATGGTTTACCCTTCTGGAGATCATGGACAGTTCATCTTCTTCTTCTGATTCTGATTCTTCAGAATCTACTTCTTCAGCCTGAAAAGCGTTAGTGCATTTTTTATAATTAGATTTTAATGCAATAGACTTACCTTTCTTCTGAGGCTCATTTGCATCCACCTATATCTCATGGCTTCTCAAGGCACTGATTAGCTCTTCCAAAGAAACCTCATTCAGATTCTTTGCAATCTTGAATGCAGTCACCATTGGACCCCATCTTCTGGGAAAGCTTCTGATGATCTTCTTTACATGATCAGCCTTGGTGTAGCCTTTGTCCAGAACTGTTAATCCAGCAGTTAGCGTTTGAAATCTTGAAAACATCTTCTCAATATTTTCATCGTCCTCCATCTTGAAGGCTTCATATTTCTGGATTAGAGCAAGAGCTTTGGTCTCCTTGACTTGAGCATTTCCTTCATGGGTCATTTTCAATGACTCATATATATCATAGGCAGTTTCCCTGTTAGATATCTTCTCATACTCAGCATGAGAGATAACATTCAGCAAAACAGTCCTACATTTATGATGATTTTTGAAAAGCTTCTTTTGATCATCATCCATTTCTTGTCTTGTAAGCCTTACACCAGTAGCTTTCACTGGATGTTTGTAACCATCCATTAGAAGATCCCATAAGTCACCATCTAGACCAAGGAAGTAACTTTCAAGTTTATCTTTCCAGTATTCAAAGTTTTCACCATCAAATACTGGCGGTCTAGTATAACCATTGTTACCATTTCCATTGTATTGCTCAGCTGAGCCAGATGTAGATGTAGGTGGTGGAGTCTCAACCATCTTGACTTAGTGTTTTTCTCTTCCTGAATCTTTTCTAAACACGGTTAAGTGCTTGCACCTTAGAACCGGCGCTCTGATGCCAATTGAAGGATAGAAAAACACTTAGAAAGGGGGGGTTTGAATAAGTGTAGCTTTAAAACTTGTAAGATAAAAACAATTTGCACAATGATTTTTATCCTGGTTCGTTGTTAACTAAACTACTCCAGTCCACCCCCTTGGAGTGATTTACCTCACCCGAGGATTTAATCCACTAATCACACGAGATTACAACGGTTTTCCACTTAGACAACTTCTAAGTCTTCTAGAGTATACTGATCACAACCTGATCACTCTAGGAACAATCTGCTTAGATACCCTCTAAGACTTTCTAGAGTATACTGATCAACAACCTAATCACTCTAGTTCTTACAACTTAATGTAAACAAATTCTTTTAAGAGTTACAATGCTTCTTATAAAGCTATTATCACAACTGTGATTTTCTCTTAAGTTTAAGCTTAATCTCACTAAAGTATTACAACAGCAATGTAGTGAGGTTGATGATGAAGTTTGAGAGCTTTTTAAATTTGACAGCATTTCTGTATATTTGCGCAAGAGTTCTATATCAGCTTCTCATCAGAACTTCATATTTATAGGCGTTTGAGAAGATGACCGTTGGGAGCATTTAATGCTTTGCGTAATCCGTACAGCATTGCATTTAATGTTTCACTCTTTTGTCAACTACCTCGAGCCTTGCTTTCACTGTGTCTACTGACATTGCCTTTCATAGCTTTCAACGTTCCTTTTATCAGTCAGCGTAGCCTGCCAGCTAGTACTTGCTTCTGATCTGATGTTTGTGTGAACAACGTTTGAATACCATCAGAGTCAAACAGCTTGGTGCAGAGCATCTTCTTGTCTTCTGACCTTGAAGTGCTTCTGAGGGTGATACCATGAGAACTTCAGTGCTTCTGCTTCTGATCTCAAGACCTTCTGATGCTTCCATAGACCATGTTCTGATTCTGCTTGACCATCTTTTGATGTCTTGCCAGACCATGTTCTGATGTTGCATGTTGAACCTTCTGAGTCAGTGCTTCTTGCGCTGATTTTGTGCATACTCTTTATATAATTCCTGAAATGGAAATTGCATAGTATTAGAGTACCACATTATCTCATACAAAATTCATATACATTGTTATTATCAAAACTAAGAATATTGATCAGAACGAATCTTGTTCTAACACTTGTAAATTTGATATGTTCTAAGATGAACCCCTTTATGACTAGATACCTCTTGAGTGTATCTATGGGGAACTTCTTTGTTGAACTAATCCTTGCTCGATAATAACCTTTGTTGTATTTACAATCCTGTTTTGAAAAGGTATGGACATGTAACTCGCATGACGAAAGGCGTCCTTTTTCTCCTTGTGAGACTAAGTCCATTCCTAATAATTGATCCTCTTTTCTTCATAGTTTATGATACTTTTGATTTTCTTCGGGAGTTCCGGGAAATCGGCTAGAATGGTAAATATGGGCGAAGGTAGAAATGTGAATGTAAATGTGAATGTAGGAATGCATGAAAATGCGAATGCATGCGTATGCAAGAGACTCCCTTTTTTGCGTATGTGATGACTCCTTATATGCAATGTAGACGTGCGACATATATAATTCTAAGGATAGCCTATGCGGATTTTGAAGTGACATTAGACCTTAGCGAAATCCTTGCAAGCTAGACGCCCATGGAAATCCCTTAGATTAGGGAGTATGTAGAAGGTAGCGGCTGGTGACCATTCAAGACAGTCACCAAATCTCATGGCCATCAAGAGGCCGTTCGACGTGTACCAATGAAGTTGTCCCTCGTGGGAAGGTTCTCTATGCGGAACACAACCTATCTAAGGACGATATCAGACGAAGTGAAATCCCTACAGGCTAGGGATTGAAGATGCATAAATGGAAATCCAAACCCTACAAGTTAAAGGGTGCGCGGGAATAAACACGGGGTGACCGTTCAAGACAGTCACTAGATCTCATGGCCATCGTGAAGCCAATCGACGTGCGCTAACGAGGACGTCCTTCAGGGGAAGGACGAAGTCATTGTAAATACACATGGACATAAAAGAAAATCCCTACAGGCTAGGGAGTTCGTAGGAGCAAGCATGGGGTGACCGTTCAAGACAGTCACTAGATCTCATGGCCATCGAGAGGCCCATTGACGTGTGCTACCGAAGATGTCCTTCGTACGAAGGATGCGATTTTAGGAACAGAATCCCTATAGGCTAGGGAATGCGTAGATGGAAGCACGGGGTGACTGTTCAAGACAGTCACCAGATCTCATGGCCATCGAGAGGCCAATCGACGTATGTTAACGAAGATGTCCTTCGTACGAAGGATGCGATTTTGGGAACAGAATCCCTATAGGCTAGGGAATGCATAGATGTAGGTGCAGGGTGACTGTTCAAGACGGTCACTAGGTCTCATGGCCATCGAGAGGCCAATTGACGTGCGTAAACGAAGATGTCCTTCGTGGGAAGGACACGTAGTTGTAAAAATACAAAGATAAAAAGAAAATCTCTATAGGCTAGGGAGTGCGTAGATGCAGGAGCGGGGTGACTGTTCAAGACAGTCATTTGGTCTCATGGCCATCGAGATGCCAATTGACGTGCATAAATGGAGATGTCCTTCGTTGGAAGGACACGTAGTTGTAAAAATACAAAGATAAAAAGAAAATCCCTACAGGCTAGGGAGTGCGTAGATGCAGGTGCGGGGTGACTGTTCAAGACAGTCATTTGGTTTCATGGCCATCGAGAGGCCATTTGACTTGGATAAATGGATATGTCCTTCGTGGGAAGTACATGGTCTTGGAAATAGAGTCCCTGCAGGCCAGGGAACATGTATGGATACCTGCAAAATTAAAACGCAAGATATTTGCAGTATATAAATTGCACACATATAATAAACACATAATCACATAAGCCCTAGGTTCATAGGTTCGACGTAACGGCTTAGGGTGCCTACCCTTCCCATTGGTATATTCTAGAAGGTCTCATGGGGTCTTTCGTAGCCTCCGAGACTTTTTGTCTCTTTGGATTTTATAACAACTCATTTATCCATGAGGTTCGAGTTTTTGGGGTAGGTTCCCAGAGAGATCAGCCAAATACCAAGTCCTGCCCTCAACAAAGTCAAGCCTCATATCGGACATTTCCGTATATTCAACCCACTCTGAGTGGAATTATCAATAAGACTCCTAGGCGATTCAAGTCCCCCATGGTCTTAAGGATAATTCCCACACTTAGGTTTTAACGGCAATTTATATAACCCAAAAAATGCAGTAAAACAAACAGATATTCAAATAAACAAATATTCAATTAAATTACTGTAAATAAATGGATTGCGGTAAATAAATGAAATGTAAAATAAATAAATAGATAAATAAAAATTAAATATTTATGAAAAAACCATAAACTCTAAAATGGCAAATTAGCCAAACCCTAAAAAAAAAATCGCCAAAAACCTAAAAATTAACCAAACCTAAACCCTGTCAAAACTTATAGGAGCATAATAATTTACAATTTTGTTATCCCCAGCAGAGTCGTCAGCTGTAGCAACCTGCCCTAAAATTTAGATTTTAGAGTCGCCACCTATTCTACCAGGGTGAATAGGAAACCCTACGCAGTTAAGAGATTCGGGGTAAGATATTATATTCAGGTCAAGGGAATGTGTTAGGCACCCTTAACCCTTTCCTAAGGTTTTGTGTTTAAAGTAAAGGTTTATGGCTAAAATAATTAGATTTAATAGCTAAGGAAATGAATAAGTCAAAAATGAGATTTGAACGAATTGAGGTTTTGGGGAAGGGGACTCGCCTTGTTGCCAAGTGCCTACGTATCTCCTTAGGGAGAATCAGAGTCAACGTAGTTCGGGGCAGGGTTGTACGCCTTAGAATTTGATATGAAGTGGTTTGAAGGTATTTTGAGTTACCTTATCGAAGTTTTGAAATGCGAAGTTCGCAAGGTATTTTGAATTACCTTATCGTAGTTTTGAAAATCGCAGTATTGAAGAGATGAGTTTTGAGTATTTTAAATGGCGTACAACTCTGGTTTAATATGTTACCGTTAGTTGCGATGATCAATAGGTTTGATCACCATAGTTAAATGATTGAATGAAGGATTGCTAACCATTCTAATCGATAGATTCGATTATCACGAATAGCAAATGAATGTATTTTAAATAATTATTAATTTGTCGCTATCCCTCATAATCGATAGGTTTGATTAATACATGATAAAGAATTGAGTATGCTAATCATCGTAACCAATAGATTTGGTTAAAACCATTTAGCAAAATAAGTTTATTTGAATTGTATTAATTTCTCACCAATGCGACTATTAGATATAATCAGATCGAAGAGAAAATTGATTAAGGATTAATGTTTTTGCCAAATGGCCAGTGGGATTGGGCAAACCCTAATGCATTGATAGCAATATCCTAGGGTTTTTATGGTTTTTATAATTAAAGTTAGATTAAAATAAATTAAATTAAATAATCGAGATAATCAGGAAAATCCTAAATCCTAGTCATTAGACTAATCCTAATTTTATTATCTAACCTAATTGAATAAATTAATTAACTTAAACCTAACTAACTAATATTTAATCCAAATATTTAAATAATAAAATCAATAAATATATAGAAAACCTGGTATTAATCCTGCGTTGCTGCTCTTGAAGGGACCTTGCGAATCTCATGGTGCCATTAGTTTTCCCTAAAACACCCTGCAACCATGGAGACGAAGCAAATACATCTTCTTGCCCTAACAATGGCAAGTCATTAATCTCACGTTAAACCTTAGCAACGATGGTTCTGAAAGGCCCCAAATATTATCCTGATCCAAAATATGTGCGTAGAACATGCTTATATCGCATGAATTAAAAGTTTGAAAAATTGATATATGTGCAAACCGGTGATCTTGAGTATGGATGTTCTGCGTCGCTTTGAACTTCAAGGAAGGTATGGTTGCGCTCCTGAGAATCTTGGGAAGATGAATGGAGGCCTGGTATTGGCTGAAACTTGCTGGAAAAAAACTTTGATCGCGCCCTAGTTTCTTTTGAAGTTTTGTGCAACTTGGAACCCTATTTTTCTGGCCAAAAACACCTCCTCGTGGCTGCATCTCTCCACTATATATATGAGATTATTTAGGTCTAATAACATGGGAGAGAATCAATTGATTTCATTAAAAAAATTTGATTTAGAAATATGCATATAGTCTTTCCAAACTTGGCCAATTTCGCTTCTCATCTATTTTTCACGTGTTCTTTGGTTTTATGACCAATTTAGAACCAATTTGGATTCAAGTGAATCAATCACATGATTTTTTAAATATTACATCATGATTTTATTTGATAAATTTTGTATTTAAATGAATAAATCCAAAATTAAATTAAATAAAATCACCAACTAATTGGAAATTGGTTTATGGGCTCTCAATAAACTTAATATCACGTGGATAACTTGATTTTGGAGGCCCAATACTCAAAAGTGTGCAAATAGTCAATTAGGATTTCAAACACTTCATGAATTTTACCCAACTTGTGCAACTTGTATCTTGATCATTTTTTATCATTTTGAGGTATTCTTGAACTTTTTAGAAATCTCAAAGAGTCCTCTAAACACTCCTTTTGGTTTCATCTCCATTGAAATTTCCATGCTCATGTTATGGGCTTTTGAAAAAGATGACCTTTTAATGACCTTTTTGGAGGACCTGTAACGTATTGGACCATATCTCTTGAATGGATCATTTCTGGCTTTGGCTTGTGAGAGACAAAGTTGTAGAGAATTCAATTTCCTTCAAAATAGGCTTTGGTTGGGAAATTTTTGATACTCCATGTGAAATTTGTGACAAGTCAAAGTTGAGTTGACTTTCTCCGATAAAAAACCCTAATTTGAACCTTTAAATTTGTTCATTTCTTAGTTTTTATTAATGGATCATGATCAACCTTAGATAAAATGATGGATATAACCTCAAATACTTGATGTTGACCAAAAGTCTTGAAGTTTGATTGTGCTTTGACCATAGTTGACTTTTAGGTCAACATAGTTGATTGTGGATCATCTGAGCATTTGAATGAGCAATCCTTGGAATTGAAGCTTGAATTTTGACATGGAGATGCATTGAGACATATGAGATACCTTGAGATCCATTTGAGGCCTTAGAGATTCAAACTCCTTTGATGAAATGCAAACCCTAACTTGAGGACCCTTTGATTAGGAGAGAGTGACTTGAGTTTAACCATTGAGCCTTGAACCCTTGAAGATGAAATAAGGTGGGCAAATTTTGGGGTATGACACCATGTTCTTCAAGATTATCAACGTCAACCATCAACTCACAAATCAATTCTAACTCATCCCGAGGAATCGAGCAAGTGACTGGTGGAATAAATGATTGTTCTTCTTCTTGTTGATGTTGTTGAGAAGAGGAACCGGCATGTTGAGATGAAGAAGCATCCATTTGCACCTTTCTGAGATTGCTAGGTTTCTTCTTGTGTTTAGGGTTAGAGAAAATAGCGAACAGATTGCAGAAATGCATACAGGGAGAGAGAAAATGAATGCGTAAAATAGAGAATGATATGATGAGGTGTGTTTATATAGATACGGATTTGAAAAAGAATGCAATGAAATTATGAGAATGAAAAGTTACAGAATCAAGAAAATCAAATGCATTTAATGATGAATGATGTTAGGTGGGATAACGTGAAATTTGAAATGATTTGCATAGTTACCTAGGGCGGCGTCTCATCAGCTGCACACACGCTTGTCCAAATAGAGTGAACACGTGTTCAGCTTCTGGAATAGCTGGTGACAGTTGTGCTTGCTTTGAATTAGATTCTGAAAGAGTTAGAACTTCTAATCTTCTCATTCTGATCATAAGTCCGTACTGATATTCTTTAGGAAAGATCTTGTTCTGATAGGATCTTCTTTCTTTCCAAGAATGACATCTTCTGAGTGAGCAGAGTTGAGTCTAGAAGATCTTCTGACTGTTGGCTCTTCTGAAATTCTGAGATTCTCTAAAGAAGCAGCAACTTGATCTTCTGATACTTTGCTTCTGGGTTCTTCAGCTTTCGAAATTGAGATATCTATATCTGCAAATTTCTCAAACTGCTTTGGTTTTTCAAGACCAAGCTTATCATCAAATCTAATATTGATTGATTCTTCAACAATCAATGTTTCAGTATTGTATACTCTTTAGCCTTTAGAGCGTTCAGAATATCCAAGAAGGAAACACTTTTGTGCCTTAGAATCAAACTTACTCAGATGATCTTTAGTATTCAGAATAAAACAAACACATCTAAAAGGATGAAAATATGAAAGGTTGGGCTTTCTGTTCTTCCACAATTCATAAGGAGTCTTATTAAGAATAGGTCTGATAGAGATTATATTCTGAATATAGCATGCAGTGTTTATTGCTTCTTCCCAGAAATGCTTAACCATATTGGTTTCATTGATCATGGTTCTGGCTATTTCTTGTAGAGTCCTATTCTTTTGCTCTACAACTCCATTTTGCTGTGGAGTTCTAGGGCAAGAGAAATCATGGGCAATACCATTTTCTTTGAAGTAAACCTCAAAGAATCTGTTCTCAAATTCGCCACCATGATCACTTCTGACCTTTATGATTTTACACTCTTTCTCAGATTGGATCTGAGTGCAGAATTCAAAGAACACTGAATGAGACTCATCCTTGTGTTTAAAGAACTTTACCCACGTCCATCGACTATAATCATCTAAGATGACTAATCCATATTTCTTCCCTCTGACAGATGCTGTTTTGACTGGGCCAAACAGATCAATGTGCAGAAGTTCTAGCGGCCTAGAGGAAGAGACAACATTCTTAGACTTGAATGCAGGTTTGGAAAACTTCCCTTTCTGACATGCTTCTCAAAGAGCATCTGATTTATATTTCAGATTAGGGAGTCCTCTGACCAGATTTAGTTTGTTAATCTGAGAAATCTTTCTCAAACTAGCATGGCTTAATCTTCTGTGCTAAACCCATTGCTCTTCGCTAACAGACATGAGACAAGTTACCTTGTGATTCTTAAGATCCTGAAGATCAATCTTGTAAATGTTGTTCTTTCTCTTGCCTGTAAATAGGATTGAGCCATCCTTCTGAATTATAGCCTTACAAGACTTTTGATCAAAGATTATGTCATAACCATTGTCACTTAATTGACTTATGAACAATAAGTTATGAGCTAATCCATCTACCAGAAGAACATTAGTTATAGAAGGAGAGTTACCAGTACTTATGGTTCCTGAGTCAATTATCTTGCCCTTTTGATTCCCTCCAAACATAACTTCTCCAGCAGATTTAAGCACCAGGTCTTGGAACATAGACCTTCTTCCCATCATGTGCCGCGAGCACCCAGAGTCTAGGTACCATGACATGTTTTCCTTTTGCTTCTTTACAGCCAAGGATATCTGCAACGGGAATAATCTTTTCCTTTGGTACCCACATTTTCTTGGGTCCTTTCTTGTTAGTTCTCCTCAAGTTCTGATTGAACTTGGGTTTAGCATGATAATTAACAGGAGGAACATTATGATAATTCTCATTCTGAGTTACATGATATTTCCTAGGTTGTGTCACATGCTTCTTAGTGTGTGTAATTTGAAAGCTTTTAGCATGTGATGTGAGCCTAATATCATGGGAGTGGCTATACTTGAACTGATCATACAATGACTTGTATGTGATTTTCATATCATCTACAGGTTCAAGTTTGTATGGGGTTTCACCCTCATAGCCTATGCCAACTCTCTTGTTTCCACTAACATCATATATCATAGAGGCAAGTTGACTTCTTCCAATACCTCTAGATAAGAACTTTCTAAAGCTCAAGTCACATTCTTTAAGAATATTGTTTACACTAGGAGTAGACTTTTCTGAGTCAGAAGGAGATCCAACATCTTTGGATAATTTTAAAACTTTTTCCTTCAGTTCAGAATTTTCTACTTCCAGCTTCTAGTTTCAGATTCAAATAGCTTTTTCAGCTTTTTGTATTTGATACTAAGATGAGCCTTGAGTTCCAGAAGTTCTGTTAAACTGGAAACTAACTCTTTTCTAGATAGTTCAGAAAATACCTCTTCAGAATCTGAGTCTGATGTAGATTCTGATCCATCATCAACTGTGGCCATCAGCGTAATGTTTGCTTGCTCGCCTTTAGAGTCTGATTCTGATTCTGATGAATCTGAATCATCCCAAGTTGCCATAAGACCTTTCTTCTTATGAAAATTCTTCTTGGGCTTCTCCTTCTGAAGCTTTGGACACTCAATCTTGTAATGTCCTGGCTCATTGCATTCAAAGCACGTGACCTTCTTCTTGTCATATCTTCTGCTTCTAGAAGATTCTCCTTTTTCAAGCTTCTTAGAACTTTTGAAGTTCTTGAACTTCCTATGCTTGCTTTTCCATAGTTGGTTTACCCTTCTGGAGATCATGGACAGTTCATCTTCTTCTTCTTCTTCTTCTTCTGATTCTTCAGAATCTTCT
This sequence comes from Vicia villosa, assembly GCF_029867415.1. Taxonomy (NCBI): domain Eukaryota; kingdom Viridiplantae; phylum Streptophyta; class Magnoliopsida; order Fabales; family Fabaceae; genus Vicia; species Vicia villosa. Next base: position 692,920 of record NW_026705392.1, on the reverse strand, counting down.
TCTTCAGCCTAAAAAGCGTTAGTATATTTTTTATTTATAGATTTTAACGCAATAGACTTACCTTTCTTCTGAGGTTCATTAGCATCCAGCTCTATTTCATGACTCCTCGGAGCACTGATCAACTCTTCAAGAGAGACTTCATTCAGATTCTTGGCAATTTTGAATGCAGTCACCATCGGACCCCATCTTCTTGGCAAGCTTCTGATGATCTTCTTGACGTGATCAGCCTTTGTGTATCCCTTGTCAAGAACTCTTAATCCAGTAGTTAGAGTTTGAAATCTTGAGAACATTGTTTCAATGTTTTCATCATCCTCCATCTTGAAGGCTTCATATTTCTGGACTAAAGCAAGAGCTTTGGTCTCTTTGACTTGGGCATTTCCTTCATGAGTCATTTTCAATGATTCGTATATGTCATAGGCAGTTTCCCTGTTAGATATCTTCTCATATTCAGAATGAGAGATAGCATTCAGCAGAACAGTCCTAGACTTGTGATGATTTTTGAATTGCTTCTTCTGATCATCACTCATTTCTTTCCTGGACAGCTTTACTCCAGTAGCATTTAGAGGATGTTTGTAACCATCCACAAGCAAGTCCCATAGGTCACCATCTAGACCAAGAAAGTAGCTTTCAAGTTTATCTTTCCAATATTAAAAGTTTTCACCATCGAATACTGGTGGTCTAGTGTAGCCATTGTTTCCATTTCCATTGTGTTGCTCCGCAGAGCCAAATGTATATGTATCTTTTTCACCAGCCATTTAAGCTTAGTGTTTTTCTCTTCCTGAATCTTTTCTAAAACGGTTAAGTGCTTGCACCTTAGAACCGGCGCTCTGATACCAATTGAAGGATAGAAAAACACTTAGAAAGGGGGGTTTGAATAAGTGTGACTTTAAAAACTCTTAAGATAAAAACAATTGCACAATGATTTTTATCCTGGTTCGTTGTTAACGAAACTACTCCAGTCCACCCCCTTAGAGTGATTTACCTCGCCTGAGGATTTAATCCACTATTCAACCTTGATTACAATGGTTTTCCACTTAGATACACTCTAAGTCTTCTAGAGTATTCTGATCACAACTTGATCACTCTAGGAACCTTTTACAAATTAATGTAAAACAAATTCTTACAAGAGTTTGAAATGCTTCTTAATAAGCTATAATCACAACTGTGATATTTCTCTTAAGTTCTAAGCTTAAATCTCACTAAGATATTACAAATGAAGTGAGGTTGAAGATGAAGTTTGAGAGCTTTTGAATCAACAGCGTTTCAGCAAGTTTGCAAGAGTTGTTCGTGAATTCGTAACCTTGCTTCTGATCAGAACTTCAATATTTATAGGCGTTTTGAGAAGATGACTGTTCGAAGCATTTACTGCGTTGCGTGATCCGTACAGCTTTGCATTTAATGTTACACTCTTTTGTCAACTACGTCATGCCTTGCTTTTCCTGCTTTAACTGACTTTGCCTTTAATAGCTTCTAACGTTCCTTTTGTCAGTCAGCATAGCCTGCCATCTTGTACTTACTTCAATCTGATGTTTGTAGATACAACGTTTGAATATCAGAGTCATTCAGCTTGGTGCAGAGCATCTTCTTTGTCTTCTGACTTTGAAGTGCTTCTAGCGTGATACCGTAAGAACTTCAGTGCTTCTGCTTCTGAACTCAAGTTCTTCTGATGCTTCATAGACCATGTTCTGATTCTGCTTGACCATCTTCTGATGTCTTGCGAGAGCATGTTATGATGTTGCATACTTGAACCTTCTGAGTCAGTGCTTCTTGCGCTGAATTGTGCATACTCTTTATATATTTCCTGAAATCGAAAATGCATAGGATTAGAGTACCACATTGTCTTATACAAAATTCATATATAATGTTATCATCAAAACTAAGAATATTGATCAGAACAATTCTTGTTCTAACATTAAGGATCAAGATTCTTGACATATATGGAGATTCAGCCCTTGTGATCAACCAAATTAAAAACAAGTGGGAAACTTACCACCATGGCTTGATTCCTTACAGAGATTATGCAAGACGTTTGTTGACTTTCTTCAACAAGGTTGAATTGCATCATATACCTCGAGATCAGAATCGAATGGCAGACGCCTTGGCTACTTTATCTTCCATGTTCAAAGTCAATCATTGGAACGATATGCCTAAAGTTAGAATTATGCGCCTTTAAAGGCCCGCCTATGTGTTTGCAACTGAAGTAGTCATCGATGATAAACCGTGGTTCCACGACATCAAAGGCTTCCTTCAAACTCAAGAGTACCCGCTTGGGGCATCAAACAAAGATAAGAAAACTCTAAGGAGGCTTTCTGGCAGTTTCTTCTTGAACGGGGATGTGCTATACAAAAGAAACTTCGACATGGTTTTGTTCAGATGCGTGGACAGACATGAAGCAGACATGTTGCTGCATGAAGTGCATGAAGGGTCCTTTGGAACCCATTCAAATGGGCATGCAATGTCCAAGAAGACATTAAGAGCGGGTTACTATTGGTTGACAATGGAATCTGATTGTTATAAACACGTGAAGAGATGTTACAAGTGCCAGATCTACGCACATAAGATCCATGTCCCACCGACTCTACTCAATGTTCTCTCATCTCCATGGCCTTTCTCCATGTGGGGTATCGATATGATCTGAATGATCGAACCGAAAGCTTCAAACAGTCATCGTTTTATCTTGGTGGCTATTGATTACTTCACCAAATGGGCCGAAGCAGCATCTTACACCAACGTTACAAGACAAGTGGTTGTGAGGTTCATCAAGAACAACCTCATTTGCCGATATGGTGTTCCAAGCAAGATCATTACTGGCAATGGTTCGAACTTGAACAATAAAATGATGAAAGAACTGTGTGAGGAATTTAAGATTGAGCATCATAACTCTTCTCCTTACAGACCAAAAATGAACGGCGCCGTTGAAGCCGCTAACAAGAACATTAAGAAGATCGTCCAGAAAATGGTCGTCACTTACAAAGACTGGCACGAAATGCTGCCATTTGCTTTACATGGGTACCATACTTCAGTGCTTACTTCAACAGGGGCAACCCCTTTCTCCCTAGTATACGGCATGGAAGTTGTGCTCCTCGTAGAGGTTGAAATCCCATCAATGAAAGTCCTCATGGAGGCCAAGTTATCAGAGGCTGAATGGTGTCAAAGCAGATACGATCAGTTGAACTTAATCGAAGAAAAACGTATGACTGCTCTGTGCCATGGACAGTTATACCAAACAAGGATGAAGCAAGCCTTCAACAAAAAGGTTCGACCTCGTGAATTTCAAGAAGGCGACCTCGTGCTTAAAAAGATCTTGTCTTTTCAACCAGATTCTAGGTGCAAATGGTCTCCTAATTCTAGGTGAAAATGGTCTCCTAAAAAGAACATTTTCGGGCGGCGCAATGACTCTTGCAACTATGGATGGTAATGAATTCCCACATCCTGTGAATGCTGATGCAGTCAAGAAATACTTTGTCAAAAAAAGGACAAAAGAACAGCTCGGTAAGTCGAAAACCCGCAAAGGGCGACTTTGGCAAAAATGAGCGTCTCGGTGGACTGAAAACCCAAAAGTGCGGTCTAGGAAAAATTAGAGACAATAATCAGAAAAATTCATCCTGGTAGATTGAAAACCTGAAAGGGAAATCTAGGCAAAAATTAAGGATTTCTGACAAAGTAATTGCATTAGTCCGTACTTCGTCACCTGAAGAGTCTTTTCATCGAAGGATTTTCGATCAAATCATCGCCAACCTGAAGCGACATGCACAGTTGGAACTCAAAGTTGTTAGGGAGAATAGTGGTCATTGCTTTCAATGTAGCCTTTTCCGCATATTTACCATTTCCAACTCTTGTAAATACTCCACGGAGTCACGCCTTTAGCTGATTACCATCCTATTAAATAAATTTGAGCCTTGTGCCCTTTTGTTTGCAATTCTTGATCTCTTATAGCTTGCAAAATGACGCTTTAATTGTGTTATTCACTTTTGAAAAAAAGAGGAAGAAGTTTTAAATGAATTTACTTTTCTTTTTGAAATAAAAGCGAAACACTCCTTTGAGTTGTGAACAACAGAAGGGAACATCAATAGTTATCTCCATAGGATGAACAAAAGATTCTCCCTGAGAATTGTTCTCTTCCTCAAAAGAGATTATGAGACAACAATATTCTTATCCCAACAAGAATTTCTAAACCAATTACCCCTCGCAGTAGAGAAGTTCTTTCATCTCCAGTGAAGAAGTTCTTCCATTCCAGTGAGAAAAGATGCTTGTCTTCCCCGGAGAAGTCTAAAGCATGCAACATCATTCATCACCTGTGTTATCTGCACCGTGTTGAAGAACATTTGCCAAGTATCTGGTTGTATTGCGACATTGATCCTTCTCCAGTATACACTTCTTTGTCTGTCAGTATCGTCAGCATGCATGCGACATTCATGACATTCATCATTCATACTTCCTTGCATCATTTATGCATTCTTGCATTTTTCAATGTTTACTTCGAAATCACTTGTTTAGGATGTATCTATCCCCAAAAGAAACAGGTATAGGCGTGTCATCTCTCCAGTAGGTTGTCACCCATAAGCAGAAAGAACGCGTTCTTTCTCCAGTTCCCCACTAAGATCATTCCTCGTGGAAGAAGGTTGCTTCAGCTTTTCCTCTCAAAATGAAAGAGAAAATCCCCAGTTGAGTTCATTCCTCATGTGGTACAAAGTCTTGTTCGACCGTTTCTCTCCAGTTCATTCTTGGATAGAACCATGTCTTCACCAGATTTAAATTCTGATTCCCCAGTAGAGTCGCGAAAAAATCTTTCCACAAACAATAAGCGGTTGCCTTGCCATCTGAGCAGCTTATGCCTCTTTCAAATGATTGTTCCTCTCTAGGAAACCAATCATGAAAACCCATTTAACAATCTGTGCTTATTACTGTTTTTATTCACAAAGTTGAATAATCAGTAAAATCACGAAGCTGGTAGTTGTTGACATTCTGTTCTGGTTATATTACTCTTTATCATGTCTATCACAATGCTGATAGTCGATAATATTAACCAAACCTTTGAAGCTCCTTTACCATTGTCATGTCTATCACCATGCTGATAGTCGGTAATACAGTTTCATGCCTTTTACCTTCGCATTATTCTTTATTAAGTCTATCATTATGGTGATAGTCGGTAATGTCGATAGGTGAGCTTTTCTCTTGCAGAGCTGTTATTCCCCGGTGAAGCATACACTTGCTTTCCCAATAAAATGGATTCTATTCCTAAAACGGATTGATACATCCTTCCAAATATCCTGTCCCTAGTGGAGTCATCTCTTGGCATCCCCTCGGTAAAGATATCCTTACATCATTCGCAATTTTGGTATCTTAGGTCCAAAATTCGCGTCTTCTGATATTTAAGTCTCTTCCATCCTATCAAAACGAAGATTTTCAATCTTCATATCTCAGATTGAAGAAACTTAAATAGGGGCATCTGTCATACCCCAATTTTTGACCTAAGATACCACCTCATATCATCTTCATGTGCATCATTTGCATCACTAACAAACTACATAGCTTGTGTTTGCTACTTATGCTCAGCAGGGTTTAATCAAGAAACACTCATCAGTACAAGTTGCAATCAATTAGGGTTTTGTTCTCCCTTCATCTCCAATGAACCATCTTCATAAACAATCAACATTTGGTCCTCAAAAATTCATTTCAACAAGCTCAAAAGCTTTGAATAAACCAGATTAGGGTGTTGACTAAAGACAGCATACCACTGAGTTGTGCTCAGGATTTGACCTAATGGCTTGGGACATAACCTCAAGACTCCAAATGCATCATCTTGACCTAATCTATTGGCTCAAGACATCTCCCACACAAGGATTGATCAACAGTGAAATTTCAGGTCATCAGACTAAGGTTTTGAACCTATGAGGGACTGAAATCAGGGCCCACATTTGGGAAACCCTCAAAAACTCCAGGAAATTTTTCAAATGGCCTAATCATATTAAAATAATCCCTATGTCAATATCCAATGGAAATTGTACTTGAATTCAAGAGCCACAACCATCAACTTCATCTGGCCCACAATTAGGGTTTTTAACCTAATTCACCTAGACAGTTGACTTTTAATCAAGACATGGTGCCAAAAGTCAAACCATGACTCAAGGTCCTCTAATACCTCAATATTATCCATTCATATGATAAGGATAGCTTGATTCACCTGAAATTTCCAGAAACGCGATTCACTTGAAAAAGTCAACTGTACAAGATCACCTTTGACTTTTTAGATTTTTGGTCAACCATGGACTTTTGAAGATTTGAATCATCAATATATGATATTTGAAGACATTTGATCAAGAAAAATCAAGAAAATCAATCAAGAATCAAAAAGTCAAAGTTTGAATTTTCATACTTAGAAAATTTTTCCAAGTGTTTTCAAGGTTTTTTCTCCAAACTTTGGAAGGGAATATCTCAAAATTTCATGTACAAACTGAAAAAAACTTCCAACATCAAAGTTGTAAATTTTGATCCAATGAACAACTTTGTCACGAGAAAACTTTTGGCAAAAGATCAACCATTTAAGAGATATGGAGCTTCAAAGTTGGTACCTTATGCAAAATTTACAACAAGACAGTTTTTTCCCAAACTTTATGTGTCTTTTTCACCAATTTCCTTAGGGATCTTGAGGAAACTCTTAACTAATGAATTGAATTACATACCAAGGGCTTTCCAAAATGTCCAAGAACATGAAAAAATATTGAGTGGAGCTAGGGTTTTGGAATTTGTCATTAGAGGTCCTTAAGCTTAAATTATAAGCCAGTTTTACAAAGTTTCAAAACACTTTTTGGAGTATGATGCAAGCAACGACCTAAAAAAGTAATGAATGCAAGATATTTACCTCTTGAGATAAGATTGGAAGGAGATAATAAGCACTTGAGATTTTAACCATGGTTAACCATTTTTAACCTAATGCATTTAATGGTAAGATTCCATTCTATGTCTTAAGCCAAGTTCATAATTGTAAACTCAACTTGCTAAGTCTTGTCATCATATTTCTTGGCCTATAAATAGAGGTTCAAAACACATTTAAAATCACACCAAAACCTTTCAAAGCATTGGTTTTCTCTTCCTTTCTTGAGTCATAAATGAAATATTGCTTTGCCATCATGTTTCTGCACCATCCCTGAGTAATAACCCTCAATCAATTTCATAATTCATCAAACATACACGATTTCATGATCAATCTCAGTTTTAGAGTTCTTCACGATTTCCAGAAAATTAATGATCTTAGAGTGAAAATAAATGAAATTAAAGCGCACCATCATGTTCCTTGTAAAAAATCGAGCAAGATTGGCTATTCACTTGATCAAAACAATACAGATTTGGGAAAACTCAAATTCCAGTTAGGGTTGTGTTCTTGGCACGTTTTTTTGTTCAGGAAATTTGAATTCTTGTTTTAAAATATATTGAATTGAACGCGTGTGTATTACAAGCCACAAGCGTGGCTCAGTTGGCTGTTGTTTTGAGTGGTGACCTCAAGGTCACGAGTTCAAGCCCTTTGGAAGACAAAACCTCTTTTTTTACTACTATTTTTCATTCATTTTCTTTACAACTTCAACTAATCATTTAACATAGCAAATTAATTCATTTTCAATTGATTTTTTTGCACACTTTTCATTTAATATATGTATTTTATGAATATCCAAAAAAATCACAAAAATAATATTTATTTAATATATTTTTATTAGGTTTAAAATGACTTGTTTTTAAGTGTTTTTTAATACTTTAAAAATAGTTTTTTCATTTGATTTTCAAAAACCTAATCACTTGTAAATATTTTGTGAATAAAACCTAATCATTTAGGACTTAATTAGGCATAGACTTTGTCCTTACCTTAATTAAGTTGACTTTTGTCAAATTTCAAATTGTTTCCAATCCTTGATTAAAACAAACGATCAAAGTTTTCAAACGACGAAACCTTACATCTTTCAACAAATCATTCAACTGTTTTTCAAACAATATCACCATGGGCATCCCTTAAGGTATAAGCCTCACTCCTTTGTATAAAATTAGGTCACTTTTTGTATATACACCTATCTTTTTATACCACGATCGATTTGATTTAAACCTTTAAATACAAATCAAAAATTAGGTTTTTCTTTCAATCTGTAAGAAACCTAAAATAAACTCATTGGGCCTCTCCTTGAGTATAAGCCCCACTCCCGTGTACATAACCTTATTTGATAAGCTGTTCATCCTTAAAGGTATATTTCCTTCATAAACTCCAATATACACATACACTTTGTCGTATATACTTGTTCATATACTTGTTCATACTTGTTCATATACTTGTTCATGTTATATGCTTGTTCAACTTAGTACAACACTAGGTTCCCCATAGCCTCCTATTGGGCTTCGTGCAAAGAATTTCTCTTAGTTAGGTTAGGACATAGAGTATGATTTCCCGGTGAAATCGCTCTAAGAGCTCAAACCAACTATACCATGCCTCCTCTTGGGCTTCATACAAACGATTGTGCCTCCCATAGCCTCCTTTTGGGCTTACAATGCAAGGACCCTCGATTGTCCCTCTCATAGCCTCCTATTGGGCTTACAATGCCAGGACCCTCGACTAGCCTCCTCTTGGGCTTCATACAAGGACCCACGGGCTTCCTAAAAGCATCCCCATATCACAATCAAACACCTTAGGAGATTAGATATTTATCATCTCTATGGCAGGAGTATCTCTTCTATATCATCACAATCAAACTTTTTTGCCACAAGGCTGGCTCATCAAACTTTTTGCCACACGAATGGCTCATAAACTTTTTGCCACAAGGCTGGCTAATCATACCTTTTTCCACAAGGCTGGCTAAACAAAACATCTTTATCATTCTAAGAACCATAAGTGGCACAACCCATGTCTTATAATGAAAAGATTCAAACAAAATCAACAGATGTATGTGATGAAATAGATTAGATACATCGATCATTGAGATGACATTTGTCTCTTATCCTTTGCTTCCACTAGCATAAGTGGGAACTACGATTGCTCTGACTTTCTCAACATCCTTTTGAGAATACATAGACACAAGGTCTCATCCTTGTCGAGCATACTTCTATCTCCCTCAAACCACTCAAACCTTAGCTTCCCGTAGACCTCGAGCTACAGTTGCTCTGATTCCCTCTAAGGGATATGTATGCAGAAGATTGCGATAATCTTTGCGAGCATAATCAAACAAACACCTTAGGTCCCCACCTATCTCACAAAGGAGAAACTTCCCCAATAGCATAGCAAGAAATAAACAAACAAGTATAACAAAGGATCCTATAGAGTACTATATATGCGTAGGGGGCTAATACCTTCCCTTCGTATAACCAACCCCTTACCCGGAATCTCTTCCCCTTGCATTGCTTTTAATTTTATATTATTTTCATTGCATATCTTTTAAGGTTTATGCAACTTTTTCCCTTTTCCTGCTTTGGAAACAATAAAAAATTTGGTCGTGAAACAAAAACAAAAAAATCATTTTTTGAGCCCGAGCGCGAAAAAGGCATCCGGTGTCTCTCTCCCGATTTTCACCACGACACCGCTCTTCTAAGAGAGTCATCAGAACCCAGGAGGAAGGAAAGAATTCTCAGGAAGGACTCATCCTTACTACACAGAAAAAAGGGGTATCCCGCACAGTTCGCATCCCTGTCAACAATCCTCCTAAGGATGATGACTACTTGGATCTACAGTATGGGGATATGGATAACACAAATCAGGTACTTCAACATAAGCAAACTTCCCCTAACTCTGGAAAAGATTCCAAGGATAGCGGACAAATTAAGGAATTGGAGGAAAGGCTAAAGGCGGTAGAGGGGTACGATGTCTTCGACGTGGATACCTTCGAAATGAGTTTAGTCCCAGACTTGACTATCCCGCACAAATTCAAGGTTCCCAACTTTGAGAAATACAAAGGACTCACATGTCCAAGGAACAATTTGCGCATGTATGTACGAAAAATGGCTGCCTATGCCCACGATCACAAGCTGATGATACAGTTCTTCCAGGATAGCTTAAGCGGAGCGTCTGTTGACTGGTACATGCAATTGGAGAAATCCTAGATCCGAAGCTGGAATGACCTTGCTAACACATTCCTAAAGCAATATAAGTACAACTTGGATATGGCACCCAACCGGATGCAACTACAAAATCTGTCACAGAAGAAGGATGAAGCATTCAAGGAGTATGCCCAAAGATGGCAAGAAATGGCTTATCGAGTCCAACCTCCATAGATGGAAAAAGAACTAGTAGACATGTTTATGGGCACCTTGCAAGGACCATACTACGATAAAATGGTCGGAAGCGTATCTTCAGGATTCTCTGATTTGGTGGTTATTGGCAAAAGGAAATATACAAGGGGCATCCTCAGGTTCTTATCACTCAAAGAGGCCCACCCCAACCTTCGCGAAAAAGAAGGAAGTGGAGACCAATGCAGTAGTGCATCAAGAATCTAGACCTCCTATGTCATTTCCACCACAACAAAACAGGTTTCAAGGCCCTCAAAGGAGATTTGATCCTTTGCCTACATCCAAAAGCGAAATACTGAGATACTTGAAAAGAGAATCATTGGTAGAAATCAAACCATTGGCACCTTCTCCTCCAGGGAAGGCTACGCCCAAATTCAACGCCAATGAAAGGTGCGAATACCATGCTAATTCTCCCGGACACACATTGGATAAATGTTGGGCCTTCAGGCATAAGGTTCAGGATCTGATAGAGTTAGGGGAAATCGCCTTTGACACACCTAATATGAAGACGAATCATATGCCTCACCATGATGGGGCAATCAATACAATAGAGGTCGTTACCGAGCAAGAGTTGGTTCAACAAAGAAGTTCCCCTATAGATGCACTTAAGAGGTATCTACTTATAAAGGGGTTCATCTTAGAACACAATAAAGCTTTCGAAGACACTCTGCAAAGACTCACGGATCAAGGGTTGATTCAGCTGAAGGAACACTCTGAGGAGGAATATGTAGCCATGGTAGATAGGAACGAGCCATTGATGATACCCAACCAAGGGGTAAGGAAACCATTAATCATCCCATGTTCTAAACCACCATTGCGGATACCCACACAAGAGCATACTAGGGTCATCCCGATTAACCATAACAGAGCACCATATCCTTTGGACAAGATGAAAGCGGTACCCTGGGAATACAATTCCGGTTCTAATGCTGCTGTGTCAAATATCTTGGGACCCGGAGGCATAACTCGTAGCGGTCACATATTCAAAACTGTGCAGGCACAACCAAAGCCTAATGAAAACTTGGCACAAACTAGTGATCAAACTTCCGTGGGATCAAGTACTAAGGTTATCCCCAAGGATAAAGAAGCTACTGATAAGGATGTTGAGGAATTCTTGGCCCTAATCAATAAAAGTGACTATAGGGTGGTGGATCAGTTGCAACAGACACCATCCAAAATATCACTCCTATCACTATTGGGGCACTCCGAGAAGCATCGTGACGCCTTGATGAAGATTCTGAATGCTACTCACGTGACTAAAGACATCACTGTGAATCAATTCGATGCGATGATGGCTAATCTAACTGCTGGGGCATGTTTGGGGTTTAGTGACCATGAGTTACCTCCACAAGGAAAGGCGCACAATAAAGCCTTGCAACTATCTATACAATATGGGATACAGGTTCGTCTATCTAGGGTTCTGATTTACACAAGTTCGTCACTAAATGTGATGCCAAAAGCTACCCTCGACAAGATAGCCTTGGAAGGTCTTGTTGTCAGACCAAGCCGTCTAGTGGTCAAAGCATTCTATGGATCACAAAGTCCAATGTTTGGGGAAGTAGACCTACCGGTTGTAGTTGGTCCTCATACCTTCTGTATCAACTTCCAAGTAATGGAGATAGAACCAGCTTACACATGCCTACTAGGGCGTCCTTGGATTCACGCAGCTAGGGCAGTCACATCCACTCTCCATCAGAAGATAAAATTTGTGGATGGAAACTCCATAGTAACTTTCAATGGAGAGGAGGATATATTTGTCAGCAACTTGGATTCATACAAATACATCGAGATTGGAGAAGGGGCATTAGAAACTGCATTCCATGCGCTAGAGATTGCAACTGCGGTCACACTACCTGTGGAGAAAATATGAAGGGCGATAACATCTTGTAGAGACCTACAAGACCGGAATGTGGAAGGCTGGGGCAAAATGATAGAGATCCTGGAGAAGAAGGATCGCTTAGGGTTAGGATATCAACCGTCAAATATCACAAGCGCTGTGAAGGAGGAACAACGATTCCCCCCGATTATGCAGACTTTCGTGATAGGCGGGTACGAACACTTAGCTATGATATCCAACATGGACTCTAAGGAGGGAACATCTAACTTCATCCGGAGGGTCAGATCAAGAGAGTAGCTCCAAAACTGGACGAGCCTGGAGATACCGGAGATAGTTGACATTTCAAAGTAATTTGCTTTTGTGTTTTTTCTTTCAATAAAGACAATAACGCTCATGCCTCGCCCGAAGCATAGAGTTGGTTTGTAAGGGCCCCATTTACTTTCAATTTAAGGTTTATTAATAAAATTGCCGTTTGCATTTTGGTATTGAAAACATTGTCTCTTCTTGCATTTACTCTTTTTCAAAATGACAAATAAACTTTTTCACGAAAGCACATCCATATCTGCATACTAAAAATAAAACATAAAACATGTGCAGATCACCTTCTAACACTACCGATAATAATATTGCTGAAACTTAATATAACTCGAGGCTCTCGCTAATCAGTCCAAGGAAGGGGATGAGGAAGACGATGAACTTCCGGAAGAATTGTCAAGGTTAATGGACAGGGAATCCAAAAGTATGCTCCCTCCTCAGGAGGCCATTGACATCTTAAACTTGGGTACAGACAAAGAACCCAAGGAAATCAAAATTGGGGCAACACTGAACGAGGATGTGAAAGAAACACTAATCAAACTCCTCCACGAGAATGCATAAATATTCGCTTGGTCATACCGTGACATGCCAGGGTTGGATACAGAATCGTCCTACATAGATTTCCGCTCAAAGAAGGGTGTGTACCCGTCAGACAAAAGCAAATAAGAGTTCGTCCTGACATGGATAACAAAATCCGAGAAGAGGTACTCAAACAGTTTGACACAGGGTTTCTTGCTGTGGTTGACTATCCACCATGGATTGCCAACATAGTGTCGGTTCCTAAGAAAAACTGGAAAGTACGCATGTGTGTGGATTACAGGGATCTAAACAAAGCAAGTCCAAAAGACGACTTTCCACTACCACACATAGATGTGCTGGTGGACAATACAGCTCAAGCTTCAGTTTTCTCCTTCATGGATGGGTTCTCTGGGTATAATCAAATCAAAATGGCTCCCGAAGACATGGAGAAAACAACCTTCATGACATCCTGGGGAACCTTCTGCTACAAGGTAATGCCTTTTGGATTACGAAACACAGGGGTAACATATCAACGAGCCATGGCAACACTGTTCCATGACATGATTCACAAGGAGGTCGAAGTATACGTAGATGATATGATTGCTAAGTCCTGTATGGATGAATAACATATTACACACCTGCAGAAATTGTTCGAACGCTTTAAGAAATTTAAACTGAGGTTAAACCCAAACAAGTGTACATTCGGTGTGAGGTCAGGAAAGTTATTGGGATTCATTGTGAGCCAGCGAGGCATAGAAGTATATCCCGACAAGGTGAAGGCTATATAAGAAATTCCTATTCCAAGAACAGAAAAAGAGGTTCGTGGCTTTTTAGGTCGGTTGAATTACATCTCAAGGTTCATATCACACTTAACAGCCACGTGTGAGCCCATATTCAAGCTACTAAGGAAAGATCAGCCGATCAAGTGGAACGATGATTGTCAAGTAGCCTTCGAAGCTATAAAGAGCTACTTACAAGAACCACCGATACTCATACCTCCCATACTAGGGAGACGACTAATCATGTATCTCACAGTCCTCGAAAGGTCTATGGGATGTGTACTGGGGCAGCAAGATGAAACAGGGAGAAAGGAACACGTTATTTACTATCTTAGCAAGAAATTCACGGATTGCGAATCTCGGTATACACCATTGGAAAAGACATGTTGTGCCCTAGCATGGGCCTCCAAACATCTACGGCAATATATGCTGACACATTTCACATGGTTGATATCGAGGATGGATCCTTTGAAGTACGTGTTCGAAAAACAGGCTCTCACAGGTAGAATTGCGAGGTGGCAAATGTTACTATCAGAATACGACATACAATATGTCCCTCAAAAGGCAATAAAAGCGAGTGTATTAGCAAAACATCTCGCCCACCAACCCCTCGAAGAATATCAATCTATGAAATTCGACTTCCCTGACGAAGACATTATGGTGGTAAGGGACTAAGAAATACCAGGACCCGACAAAGGACCTGAACCAGGGGAAATATGGACGCTTATGTTTGATGGGGCCTCAAATGCACTAGGACATGGTATAGGGGCAGACTTGACATCTCCCGACAATCGTCACTTGCCTTTCATTGCGAGACTATGCTTTGACTATACCAACAATATTGCAAAATATGAAGCATGGACATTGAGGTTAGAAGCTGAGATAGATCTAAGGATTAAATTACTTGAGGTGTATGGGGATTCAGCATTAGTGATCCACCAAGTCAATAAAGAATGGGATACTCGATATACAAAGCTAATCCCATACCACGACCTCAAACTAAAGTTAATGGCTGAATTTGAGACAATCACTTTCACTCATATCCCAAGGGAAGAGAATCAAAAGGCAGATGCACTAGCAACACTCTCCTCTATGTTCAAAGTAACTTGGCCAAACCACGAACCGCAAATAATGGTTAGACACTTCGATAAGCCGGCCTATTGTCTCACAATCGAGGAGCAACCTGATGATAAACCATGGTACCATGATATCAAAAGGTACCTGGAGAAGCAAGAATACCCGGAGAATGCCTCTACGATTGACAAAATGACGCTAAGGAAATTAGCAGCCAAAGGGGTGCAAAAGAAGACCCAAAGGCCTAAAGATCAAGCCCAGCCCATGAAGGAGTTGGAAAAGACTACTTTAGCATGTGGAGACGCCCGTCTCCAACGTCTCTCTGCCACATCACCAATAGGAGACGCCCGTCTCCCACCTTCCCTAAAAATTCTCCACTTGAGATGCACGTCTCAAGTCCGTTACTTGGTCTCCCCAGAAAGTGGAGACGTGCGTCTCCGAGTCCCAAGTCAAGAAGTCCCTATTTTCAAGGAACGTATCTGCAGAACCTCACCTATAAAAGGAGGTTGATACTTTAGTTCTCCAAGTCCGAAATTTTGCTAACGAAGTGCTGCCGAATTCATTTCTCAAGCATTTTATTTTCTCCGCATTTTATTCATTTGCTTTCTTTTTCTCATAACAATTTCTACACCGGAAATTGTTGTGAACCTTTTATAGATCTAACCTTACGTTAGATTTAGTTTTATTTTCCTTGCCTTTAAATTTTACGCCTAATAATTTCTGAAGAACGATCCAGCCGACCTGTGGCAGAAGTTCAAGTACTCCAAGATCCAGATTTATTTCAGATTAATTTTATTCAGGTTATTTATCTATTGCCTTTATATTATTTAATTGCATGATATATTGTATGCCTTTTAATATGCCTTTTATTATAAACCGAACAAATTTATGCATGTTTAACCGTATCAATATGTCTGGCTAATTAATTAAGATATTGGTATGTAAAGTAAGTTAACTGTGGGATCCGAAATAAATTGGCTTAATTATGTTTTATTAAATATCACTTGTTTTTGGTTTTATATCTAATTTAATTAATAAAGTATTAAAATCAATAGAGCGAGAGTTTGAGGTTTTAAGGCCGACTAAGGTTAGAATCAATAGAGCGAGAGTTTGAGATTCTTAATTGGATAGTAGACATATGACATTAGTTTTAAGGATGGCGAAAGCGTATTAAAACTAATTAGAAATTATTTACTTTCAAAAAGTGTTTTTAAACCCGACGCGGGATGGCGAAAGCGTGCGTTAGGGAATACTAGCATGAACCGAGTCAACAGAGCGAGAGTTTGAGACTAGGGGATTTAAGTAGATAACGACTTCATAAAGCAAGCATTTTATTAACTATGCTATTTTCGAAAAGCTTTTCTAAATCTGATGGGATTGCGAGAGCGTACATTACGAGTTAGGATAGTAGTCTAAATCAACAGAGCGAGAGTTTGAGAGGAGGACATTTAATCAACAGAACTAATAAAGATCTTTAATCGAATGAATACCATAGACAATGACCTTTGGAATGCCTAAGTTAGACGAAATACATACTGATATCCGTTATTATTATATTTCTTAGAATTCACACTTACTTTCCCTTTAGAAACAATCAAAATATTAGTAGCCTTAGCTTTACATAGTAACCTTAGATAACGGTAGATCGATTCATAGTCCCTGTGGATTCGATATCTTTTAAAACTACACGACACGACTGTGCACTTGCAGTTATCAGATTTATAGACACGTAATGTCGCGATCAAGTTTTTTGCGCCGTTGCCGGGGACTATTTAAGTCGATATCGTAACTCACTATTACACCGTAGAGACTAGGGCAAATTCTTTCCTCTCTGTTTGAACGATTGTATGCCAAGTACTCGTTCACAAGGAGGAGACCTGATATAATGAATTAACTAGATCAAACGTTTTGTTAACGTAAGTCGTCGAGCTTATCATCTTCCCGAAGTAGCACCAATTCCGATTTCTCAGGAATTGATCTTTACTGATCAAATCAATCAAATTACCCCGAAGTTAGAGATGGCTGCCTCTCGTCCTCTTAGAGACTATGCCGCTCCTTCACGAGCTGAACCGCACTCAAGTATCGCACCACCTGCGATTGAGGCAAACAATTTCAAACTGAAACCTTCATTGGTACAAGCTGTCCAACAGAACCAATTCTCTGGAAGCCCTGCGGACGATCCTAATCTCCATTTATCCGTGTTCGTGCAATATGCCAACACTTTCAAAGCTAATAACGTTAGCTCGGAAGCTATTCGATTACGCCTTTTTCCCTTCTCCTTGAGAGATAGAGCTAGGGCATGGCTTCAGTCCCTGCCTTCTAATTCCATAACTACATGCGACGAATTAAAGAGAGTATTCTTAGCTAGATATTTTCCGCCTAGCAAAACTGTTATGCTCAGAGGTCAAATCAACGAATTTACCCACAAAGATAACGAATCACTCTTCGAAGCTTGGGAGCGATACAAGGACATGCTTAGACTATGCCCTCATCATGGACTCGAACCATGGCTGATCATCCATGGACTAGAACTCAAAACGCACCCATGTCACAACAAGAGCCAAAGGAAACCAAAAAGACATCAACTGATGATCAAACCGCTAGAACAAATGAAAATAATGTCGAAGTTGAACCTGAAAAAGAAAAACCTTACGTTCCACCACCACCTTATAAGCCACCAATTCCTTACCCTCAGAGATTAGCTAAATCTAAAACCGAAGCGCAATTTAAAAAGTTTGTAGAACTTCTGAAACAATTAAACATAACCATACCTTTCACAGAAGCTATAACTCAGATGCCTTCGTATGCTAAATTCTTAAAAGAAATTCTATCGAACAAAAAGAAACTCGAGGATAACGAAACTGTAACGCTTACCGCAGAATGTAGCACTATCATTCAAAACAACATGCCTCCCAAACTAAAAGATCCTGGTAGTTTTTCCATACCCTGTGTAATAGGAAAAACTGTTATAGATAAAGCCTTATGCGATTTAGGAGCTAGTGTTAGTTTGATTCCTCTTTCAACCTGTAAGAAACTAAAACTAGGTGAGCTTAAAACAACAAGAATGTCTCTTCAACTGGCTGACCGTTCAGTTAAATACCCTGTAGGAATGTTGGAATATATCCCTATGCGAGTAGGTCAATTCTACATCCCAACTGATTTCATCATTATGGATATCCAGGAAGATTTTAACATCCCAATCATATTAGGAAGACCATTCTTAGCAACTGCTGGTGCAATCATCGACGTTAAACGAGGAAAACTAACTTTTGAAGTTGGAGAAGAGAAGATTGAATTTATTCTATCTCACTTCTTAAAAGCACCCGCAATTGACGACACATGTTGTTTCATGGACATCACTGACGAATGCGTCAGAGAAACAAAAATTGAATCACTCGAAAACCCTGAAATCCTAGAAATCCCAATAACCGAAACATCTGATTATGACATGCAAGAAGAAAACCAAAACCTAAGTTTAACCGAATGTTTAACACCAACACCTGAACCTACACCTGCTCCTAGTAAACTGACTGACGAACTCAAAACACTTCCTAACAATCTAAGATATGAATTCTTAGATACCGAACTTGAAAGACCTGTAATAGTCAATGCTGACTTAGGACCGATTGAAACCGAAAAACTATTAGAAGTCCTAAGGAAATATCCAACAGCTTTAGGCTATACGATATCTGATCTCAAAGGGATAAGCCCTTCTGTCTGCATGCATCGGATTATGCTCGAGGAAGACTCGAAAACCTCTAGAGAACATCGGAGGAGACTTAACCCGATCATGAGCGAAGTAGTTAGGAAGGAAGTTCTGAAACTATTAGAAGCTGGGAAAATATACCCCATATCCGATAGTAAATAGGTTAGTCCTGTTCATGTAGTACCTAAAAAAGGAGGAGTCACGGTGATAAAGAACGAGAAGGGAGAAACTATAACCAAAAGAGTTGAATCTGGTTGGCGAATGCATAGACTACAGAAAACTGAATAAAGCCACTCGTAAAGACCATTTTCCCCTGCCATTCATAGATCAAATGTTAGAACGCTTAGCCAAACATCCCACTTCTGCTCTTTAGATGGTTACTCTGGTTTCTTCCAAATCCCAATCCATCCTGATGACCAAGAGAAAACAAGTTTCACCTGCCCTTTTGGAACCTTTGCCTACTGACGAATGCCATTCGGATTATGTAACGCACCTGCGACATTCCAAGGATGTATGATGGCAATATTCGCCGATTTCCTAGATAATATTATGGAAGTCTTCATGGACGACTTCTCCGTATGTGGACAAAGTTTCGAGGGATGTCTTGCGAATTTAGAAAAAGTTCTAGAACGTTGTGTGAAGGTTAATTTAGTCTTAAACTGGGAAAAATGTCACTTTATGGTACAAGAAGGGATTGTGCTAGGACATATAGTATCGAATAGAGGAATTGAAGTAGACAGAGCTAAAATAGAGGTTATTGAAAACCTTCAACCTCCAAAAACTGTTAGAGAAATACGAAGTTTCTTAGGACACGCTGGATTTTACCGATGCTTCATTAAAGACTTCTCGAAGATAACTAAACCATTAACCAAACTACTAATGAAAGACGCCGATTTCGTCTTTGATGACAAGTGTTTAGAAGCCTTCAAAACCCTTAAGGAAGCATTAATCTCCGCACCCATCATGCAACCTCCTGATTGGACCGAACCATTCGAAATAATGTGTGATGCAAGCGATTACCCTGTAGGCACCGTCCTAGGTCAAAGAAAAGATAAGAAACTTCACGTTATTTACTATGCAAGTAGAACTATGGACGAGGCTCAAATGAACTACGCTACAACTGAGAAAGAGCTTTTAGCTGTAGTTTTCGCTTTGGATAAATTCCGCTCATACCTAGTAGGAGCCAAAATAATAATATACACCGACCACGCCGCTATTAGAAACCTATTAACTCACAAGGATGCTAAACCGAGACTCTTAAGATGGATCTTGCTATTGCAAGAATTTGATTTAGAAATAAGAGATAAAAAAGGAACAAAAAACGTAGTAGCAGACCACCTTTCTCGCTTAGAAAACCTAGAACCTTAAACCATACCTATTAACGATGATTTTCCTTACGATAAGCTTATAGCTCAACTAGAAAGAAATACTCCCGACGAACCAGCCGCAACCACCTTTGCAATGACCATTACACCTTGGTATGCGGATTTCGTAAACTATTTAGCCGCTGGTGTACTTCCCCCTGATCTGAGCTACCAACAGAATAAGAAATTCTTCCATGACCTGAAACAATACTAATGGGACGACCCCCTTCTTTTCAAGAGAGGCCCCGATGGAATCTTTAGACGTTGTGTACCTGAGGAAGAAATAGGAAGTATAATAATGCATTGCCATTCAGCCCCTTATGGAGGACATGCTAGCACGTCTAAAACCTGTGCTAAAATCCTCCAATCTGGACTCTATTGGCCCAACCTATGGAAAGACGTTCACTTTTCCGTTATAAACTGTGATAGATGTCAACTGTAACGCCCGGAAATTCAGTTATTCGCTTAATCTAGACGTTCAGAGTGTTTAGTGAAGTTTTCGTATTTTGAGACGATTTAGTCAGTATTAGTTCGGGATAGCGGATTGATATTTAATCAAGAGTTTTGATATTTTCAGTATTAGAAATATTATTGGAATAAAATTTGAAGTTTTGGGAATTTTCTGAGTAATTAAGATTAGACCGGAAATATGATATATTAGTCGAATTTGGTTGTCGGTGTGATTTTAAGAAGCATATTTAAATTTATTAAGTTAAAAGTCGGATTTTAGTCAGATGGTCGAAGAATAATATTAAGAATAATATTATTTATAAGTCGGAATTATTATATTGAAGGAATTATTATTATAAGTGATATAATTGATTATTTGAGTTATATCTCTTATTGGGCCTAAATTGATTTTGGAGGATATTAAATAAAGAGATAATTTAAACACTAAGCCCAATTGGTTTTATATTAGGGTTTTATAGATTTAAGAGTAGTGTTGTCATAATGAGGAAAGAAGAATAGAAGAGAAAGATGCAACGTTTGGAGGAGAAGAACAAGCTTAGAGATTTCATCCATGATGTCAAATTGAAGATACAATTGGAGACCCACTAAGTTGTTTTCATTGATAAGGTAAGGGTGGGGTTCTCTTCCTATAATTGGGTTTATGAAACCTTGTATGTGGGGAAATTGGATGTGTAGATTTATTATGTTTGCTTGTGTTAATTGTTTCTGGAAATTAGGAATTTAGATTTTGAAATAATGTGGAAATGCGGTTTACGGTAAATTGCCATTGTTGTTGAGATTGTTGTGCGAAAATGTAAAAGACGGCACATTAGCTTAACTCATTTGTACCATTTCCGTGTGTTTTTGCATTGGTTATGCCCCATTTAAGCTCAAAAAGTCTGGTTTTCATATTGTGCTGTGTAGATTATTATTTGATTTCCTTTTCATTGCTGTGCGTGAACTACTGTATCCATACGTGCTGTGACATTGCTTTGTTACTGTGTCACCTTATGTTCTATTATTTAAGTTCATATATCATACATACACTTGCTTAATATATATATATATATATATATATATATATATATATATATATATATATATATATATATAATTAATACAGTAAGAAAAAGAAGAAGTATGGTATGTAAGTTTGTAACAGTAGCATAGCAGTTATGGAACTTTATGGAAAAAACAAAACAGTCTCGTTTGATCGAAATAGCTAAATTAAGCGGTATAGTTAGTTGTCCAGAATTTGATGAAAATTTACGTGGTAGCTAAGTTTAATTAGTAGATTAACATGGTGGTGTTATTTTGTTGAAATTGTGATATTTTACGAATGGACTAAAATTGTGTTTGGTTTAAATATTCTTTATAAATAAATTATAATAATTTAATAGAATTATCAATAGAGTTGTTAGAGTTGTCAATAGAGTTGTTAGAGTCGACAATAAGTTGTCAGAGTTGTTTTGAATTATTAAGAGTCATATTTTATTTGTTTTGAGTAATTCTGACATGTTTAGAGTTGTCAGTGTATAACGTCGGTGTTTGTTTTTATCATTGGAACTTTAACAATTCATATCTTTTGAACCATAACTCCGTTTGAGTCTCCGTTCGTGGCGTTAGAAAGCTAGCGTGATATTCTTTTCAATAAAAATGGTTTTGAGCAATAGAATGCTAGAAATTGGAAATGGAGTAGAAATTGAAGTGAATTAAATTAATATAGTTTGATATTAATTGGTTAAATTAATAGTTAAATTAATTGCAATGAGTTTAATTGATTGGAATATACTTGAAGTTGGATCAATTATTCGGTTTGTCGGCAAATTACGGTATTTTGAGGATTCGTCCGTAATTGTGTTTTGGCTTGAATATGTAGGTTGAGAATAATATATGTATATGCCATGATGTTGTGCTAATATTGATTCTCTGTGGTTAGTTGGATAGCATTAATTTTAATGATTAATTGCTTGATTTTAAATGTGTATGTTCATATATAATTGGCAAAATGAGAATTAACATGAGATAGTTTGGTTACTAGTGTTAATTGGATTTTGTGAATCGTAATTGATTAATTGGCCTTTTATATGTGAATGATATGCATGTGTTGTGAATGTTGTGTACAATTGGTGGATAATTCATCGAGTTGAATTATTGTGATATGCTAAATATTAAGATGGTAGAGATGATCTTAATTGCATATGTTTGTCAACATTGTACATGCATTCATGTCATGGTGTGCCTTGAAACAAAGGTGGTTTGCTTTGAAACAAAAGCGGGGCTTGGATTCTAGAGTGAATTCGGAAAGCGGTAAACTATATGTTTACATTTGGTGGCTTTGATCTTGTCCGGATCTGAAGCGTGGCTAGATTCTATATGAATCGGAAGCGGTGGAACTTTGGGTCCACATTGGGTACCACATGCATAGAGTCACATGTCTTGCATTGAGTCACATTGAGGTTAAGTGATGTTTGAATATATGCATTTATGTGATTGTCATGTGTACATGAGATGTGATAATTGAAATTGGTGATGTTTTGATATATAATTGGTTAAATGTGTGAATATGTGATAATGATGGATTGTGTATATATTTGGGATAATAGTATTGAATCTTTTGAGTATTATACTATTGAATTTTGTGCTTACTTGAGTATGTGAAATTTATTATATGATACTATTTACATGATTATGACTTGTTGTGTGATGAAAAGTATGTGAGAATAATGAACTGTAGAAGTATGATGTGTATAGTAGCTATTGATACTTGTTATGTGATGATTTTATATGTCTGAATCCTAGCATGCAATTTATCATATGCCCACTTATATGATTTGATATCTCACCCTTTTCTCTTGTTTCGCCGTTGCCTTTATATTGGTAACGTGCAGGTATTCAAGTATGAAGATTTAGTTGTCGTTACTCGAGTCGGTTGTCGCCTTGATACGTAGCACTCTGGGGGGAACGATTTATGTCATTCATGATGTTGTTGTTTAATTGTGTTATCTTGGTTGAACAAAAATGATAAGTTAACTGAAGATATTTTATTGAATACTTGTTTAAGTGATTCCGCTGTGTTTTAATAAAATAAGTTATTCTGTTTCAAAGATGCTATGTATCCGCTTTATGCGACGAGTTGATTTGTTTTGTTTTATTATGTGACGCCTCATTTGTTTATTGAGAAATTTTGAAAACTCTGATTTATATATATTTGTCGGGTAGAAATGGGGTGTTACATTAGTGGTATCAGAGCAGGTCGGTCCGTCTGGCCAAGTTGTCGAGTTTGTTGAGTTGTGCGACAGTTGAATGTTGTCAGTGTTTTAGTCTTTAGTACACGACATGTATGTGAAACACTGTCGGTACTTGTTGTTTTGTTGCAGGGATTGGTTTGATTCCAAGTGGGGGAGAAGTTTTGCTTCTCGAAGATGTTCTATTGTAAGGGATGGTCAGGTATGTTGTCGACAAGCGACGATGCAAGTGTTGTTGAGAGTTTTGGGACGATGTGAAGTTAATGATAATTTTGGAAGACGGAACTTAGAAAGTGCTGATGTTCAGCACGGTTGAGAACTGTGAAGTTGTCGGTGCGTTTAACCTTTGTGTCTGATGCCGGTGTTTGGCAAGTGTTAAAGTGATGAGGTTGTGGTGGACCTTATATTGGACTCGCATAAGTGATTGACGAACGTAATCGATGCGTGATGTGTTGCGAATCGCGAACCCGAGTTGGAACTCGAGGATGCGCGTAACTTGAGTTTCGGATACCTGAATTGAACTCCATTTGAAGCGTCGGAGAGATAACGAGATGAAGTGGATTATAAGAATTATTGTCGCAGCCGTAATAGATTTGATTTTAACGTGATGATGTTGGGATGGGGTGCAGTTTGTCGTCGAAGTTGTTTGAGGAGTTTGGGAGATAACATAAAAATTGTCGATGCTTGACGTCGATGTTTACGATTCTAATAACGTCATAGATTTGTATCTTGGGTTTCGAGTATAAGTTGGACGTACCGTTTGAGCCTACGAAGAGGTGAAGTTGTATTCTACCTTATGGAAATGTGTAAGCCTGTTGAATAAGAATGGTTATTACCGCAAATGTCTGAAGCGAAGTTAAGCAAAACTTGTTGATGATTAAGATGAGAGAACAAGATGTTCGGTATTAAAGATGATTTGAGTACTGATGACTTTTAAGGAAGAGTGAAGTAGTAGCGAAGAAAAAGTCACACTTAGGGATGATAGAATTCGTATTTGGGATGCCAAAAGTGGCGGCGTGTATAAAAGAAGGAGTGTATGGAATTTTTCTATCGCCAGTTTATCGGGAGGAGGACTTCGGTTGAGACGAAACAAACTGTGTGATGCTACTCATGTTATTGGATTTAAGAGGAAATTCGGAAAGGGCGCTGTTATGATGTAACAACGATTTATACTCCACAATGGTTGTCGAATACTAATTGACAAATTGGGGAACTGATCACCCTCAATCTATTGTTAATAGTAGATGAAACTCGTGTTGGATGTTATAGATTTGTCTTGTTGTCTTAATAGTGTGGAAAGAGTATTTATATTTTATCGTGAAGATGGTCGTTCATTGGTTTATGTAGCTCGATAAGAGGGATGGTTGAGTAAGAATCGGACGAAATGAGCAATCAGTGTGGTGCGTTTTATACAAGCGAGTGTCGCTAAGCAAAAGATTGGAAACATCAAGTGAAACAACGATGTGAGGATGAGTATTAAGGAAAGTCTGTATTGGATTGAGAATTTGTGGACCATATAGTTGACGGAATTTTATTGGGGGTAGTGATTTAAAAGAGAATTATCAGAGTTGAGTAGCGAGAGCTTTATGTGACACTGTTGTTGTAAGACTTAGGGGAGTAAGAAACTATAGGTCAGAAGTCTGTAAAGATGAGTTATCTTGATGTTTGGATGGATAAACTGTTGAAATAAGTGCGATGAGCCAGGATGCTGCATTGGGTCGTAGATTATTGCGAATCTGGTAAGAATAGTAATGTGTTTGTGTTCTTGTAGAATTGTTGTTGTGCTGAAGAAGTAGTGATTGAAGTGTTACCAAACGCGATTTGGATATTTGATAATTGGATACGAGAATTGGTTGCGATGGTGTTGTCAAGTAGATTTTCGAGGACGAAAATATTCTAAGTGGGGGAGAGTTGTAACGCCCGGAAATTCAGTTATTCGCTTAATCTAGACGTTCAGAGTGTTTAGTGAAGTTTTCGTATTTTGAGACGATTTAGTCAGTATTAGTTCGGGATAGCGGATTGATATTTAATCAAGAGTTTTGATATTTTCAGTATTAGAAATATTATTGGAATAAAATTTGAAGTTTTGGGAATTTTCTGAGTAATTAAGATTAGACCGGAAATATGATATATTAGTCGAATTTGGTTGTCGGTGTGATTTTAAGAAGCATATTTAAATTTATTAAGTTAAAAGTCGGATTTTAGTCAGATGGTCGAAGAATAATATTAAGAATAATATTATTTATAAGTCGGAATTATTATATTGAAGGAATTATTATTATAAGTGATATAATTGATTATTTGAGTTATATCTCTTATTGGGCCTAAATTGATTTTGGAGGATATTAAATAAAGAGATAATTTAAACACTAAGCCCAATTGGTTTTATATTAGGGTTTTATAGATTTAAGAGTAGTGTTGTCATAATGAGGAAAGAAGAATAGAAGAGAAAGAGGCAACTTTTGGAGGAGAAGAACAAGCTTAGAGATTTCATCCATGATGTCAAATTGAAGATACAATTGGAGACCCACTAAGTTGTTTTCATTGATAAGGTAAGGGTGGGGTTCTCTTCCTATAATTGGGTTTATGAAACCTTGTATGTGGGGAAATTGGATGTGTAGATTTATTATGTTTGCTTGTGTTAATTGTTTCTGGAAATTAGGAATTTAGATTTTGAAATAATGTGGAAATGCGGTTTACGGTAAATTGCCATTGTTGTTGAGATTGTTGTGCGAAAATGTAAAAGACGGCACATTAGCTTAACTCATTTGTACCATTTCCGTGTGTTTTTGCATTGGTTATGCCCCATTTAAGCTCAAAAAGTCTGGTTTTCATATTGTGCTGTGTAGATTATTATTTGATTTCCTTTTCATTGCTGTGCGTGAACTACTGTATCCATACGTGCTGTGACATTGCTTTGTTACTGTGTCACCTTATGTTCTATTATTTAAGTTCATATATCATACATACACTTGCTTAATATATATATATATATATATATATAATTAATACAGTAAGAAAAAGAAGAAGTATGGTATGTAAGTTTGTAACAGTAGCATAGCAGTTATGGAACTTTATGGAAAAAACAAAACAGTCTCGTTTGATCGAAATAGCTAAATTAAGCGGTATAGTTAGTTGTCCGGAATTTGATGAAAATTTACGTGGTAGCTAAGTTTAATTAGTAGATTAACATGGTGGTGTTATTTTGTTGAAATTGTGATATTTTACGAATGGACTAAAATTGTGTTTGGTTTAAATATTCTTTATAAATAAATTATAATAATTTAATAGAATTATCAATAGAGTTGTTAGAGTTGTCAATAGAGTTGTTAGAGTCGACAATAAGTTGTCAGAGTTGTTTTGAATTATTAAGAGTCATATTTTATTTGTTTTGAGTAATTCTGACATGTTTAGAGTTGTCAGTGTATAACGTCGGTGTTTGTTTTTATCATTGGAACTTTAACAATTCATATCTTTTGAACCATAACTCCGTTTGAGTCTCCGTTCGTGGCGTTAGAAAGCTAGCGTGATATTCTTTTCAATAAAAATGGTTTTGAGCAATAGAATGCTAGAAATTGGAAATGGAGTAGAAATTGAAGTGAATTAAATTAATATAGTTTGATATTAATTGGTTAAATTAATAGTTAAATTAATTGCAATGAGTTTAATTGATTGGAATATACTTGAAGTTGGATCAATTATTCGGTTTGTCGGCAAATTACGGTATTTTGAGGATTCGTCCGTAATTGTGTTTTGGCTTGAATATGTAGGTTGAGAATAATATATGTATATGCCATGATGTTGTGCTAATATTGATTCTCTGTGGTTAGTTGGATAGCATTAATTTTAATGATTAATTGCTTGATTTTAAATGTGTATGTTCATATATAATTGGCAAAATGAGAATTAACATGAGATAGTTTGGTTACTAGTGTTAATTGGATTTTGTGAATCGTAATTGATTAATTGGCCTTTTATATGTGAATGATATGCATGTGTTGTGAATGTTGTGTACAATTGGTGGATAATTCATCGAGTTGAATTATTGTGATATGCTAAATATTAAGATGGTAGAGATGATCTTAATTGCATATGTTTGTCAATATTGTACATGCATTCATGTCATGGTGTGCCTTGAAACAAAGGTGGTTTGCTTTGAAACAAAAGCGGGGCTTGGATTCTAGAGTGAATTCGGAAAGCGGTACACTATATGTTTACATTTGGTGGCTTTGATCTTGTCCGGATCTGAAGCGTGGCTAGATTCTATATGAATCGGAAGCGGTGGAACTTTGGGTCCACATTGGGTACCACATGCATAGAGTCACATGTCTTGCATTGAGTCACATTGAGGTTAAGTGATGTTTGAATATATGCATTTATGTGATTGTCATGTGTACATGAGATGTGATAATTGAAATTGGTGATGTTTTGATATATAATTGATTAAATGTGTGAATATGTGATAATGATGGATTGTGTATATATTTGGGATAATAGTATTGAATCTTTTGAGTATTATACTATTGAATTTTGTGCTTACTTGAATATGTGAAATTTATTATATGATACTATTTACATGATTATGACTTGTTGTGTGATGAAAAGTATGTGAGAATAATGAACTGTAGAAGTATGATGTGTATAGTAGCTATTGATACTTGTGATGTGATGATTTTATATGTCTGAATCCTAGCATGCAATTTATCATATGCCCACTTATATGATTTGATATCTCACCCTTTTCTCTTGTTTCGCCGTTGCCTTTATATTGGTAACGTGCAGGTATTCAAGTATGAAGATTTAGTTGTCGTTACTCGAGTCGGTTGTCGCCTTGATACGTAGCACTCTGGGGGGAACGATTTATGTCATTCATGATGTTGTTGTTTAATTGTGTTATCTTGGTTGAACAAAAATGATAAGTTAACTGAAGATATTTTATTGAATACTTGTTTAAGTGATTCCGCTGTGTTTTAATAAAATAAGTTATTCTGTTTCAAAGATGCTATGTATCCGCTTTATGCGACGAGTTGATTTGTTTTGTTTTATTATGTGACGCCTCATTTGTTTATTGAGATATTTTGAAAACTCTGATTTATATATATTTGTCGGGTAGAAATGGGGTGTTACATCAACGAACCGGAAATATCTCAAGACGAGACGAAATTCCTCAAAAAGGAATTCTAGAAGTAGAAATATTTGATGTCTGGGGAATAGACTTTATGGGTCCCTTTCCATCATCACTCGGAAATAAATATATCCTCGTAGCTGTTGATTACATTTCGAAATGGATAGAAGCTATCGCTTCTCCTACAAACGACACACGAGTAGTGATCAAACTCTTTAAAAATGTTATCTTTCCTAGGTTTGGTGTACCAAGACTTGTAATTAGCGATGGTGGATCTCATTTCATTTCAAGAATCCTTGAAAAATTCCTTCGAAAATATGGAGTGAATCATCGAATAGCTACACCATACCATCCACAAACAAGCGGACAAGTAGAAGTCTCTAACCGAGAAATTAAGCAAATATTGGAAAAGACTGTTGCTATATCTAGAAAGGATTGGTCATCCAAGCTAAATGAAGCTTTATGGGCTTATATAACAGCTTTCAAAACTCCAATAGGAACCACCCCATTTAAACTCGTTTATGGAAAATCATGTCACCTGCCGGTAGAATTGGAACATAAAGCCTATTGGGCCATTAAGAATTTAAATTTAAATTACACTACCGCCGGTGAAAAACGAATTCTAGACATAAACGAATTAGACGAGCTTAGACAAGACGCTTACGAAAACGCTAAAATCTATAAAGAAAGAATGAAAAAATGGCACGACAAGCGTATATCTAGGAAAATTTTTAGCATAGGCGATAAAGTCCTGTTATTTAGTTCTAGACTAAAATTATTTCCTGGAAAGCTACGATCTAGATGGTCTGGTCCATTCGAAATTACTAACATATTTCCGAGCGGAGCGATAGAAATTAAAGGAAAAATGGTCGAACCTTTTGTCGTAAATGGGCAACGTCTTAAACATTACCATCGCCTCGAGCACGATGAAAATATTCAACTTTTAAAACTTGACGAGCTGCCCGCTCATTCGAAAAAATGATTTTCATTTAAATCGTTGAGCTTACGACATTAAACAAAGCGCTTAGTGGGAGACAACCCACATTTTTATTTCATTTTCTTACCTTTATCTTTTTAATGAAAAATATTTTATTTTATTTTATCTTGTTTTTATTTTTAATTTTCTATTTAAATTTTTATGTTTTTTGCCACTTATAATAATTATTATAATTATAATCATTATTTTAATCATTGTTATAAAAATCTCATCTTTTATAATTATAATTATTATTATAATTTGTCACATCTTTTAAGTTTTATTTCTTTTTAATTTTTCTTTTTTTCCAACACTAGCCTAATTCTAACTTAATTTTCATATTTTTCAACTTATAGGCTTATTTAGTTACTAACTTATCAAGATGCAAGAAGTTGACAATATGGAAGATGTATTCCGAGGTAGAGGACAAGAAGCGAGATATGCTAAACTAGCTCAGAGGCAAATGGATTTGACTCGCTATCCTCATCACCCGACTATGAAGAAGTTAGGAATCGATGAAAGTGTCATGTAATAGCTGAACCAAATCGGTTGGACCGGTTCTCACCTGTTCCGCAAATTCTGTACCTACCGAAAGCTCACTCTGGAATTCTTGAGCTCATTGACTTACCTGCCTAACTGTGGACAAGGATTGAGGAAAGGAATTATCCTTTTTCGACTCTTTGGATTGGAATATCAGTTTTGTGTCCGTGATTTTGCTGCTATGTTTGAAATCCCTAATGGAGCGGATGCATTCACCACAGTTCAAGAGGAACTTTTTGCTTGACGAGAGTTGGAAAATTTCTGGGGTAAGATTACTGGAAACAATAATCCTGAAGAGCATGGGTTTCAATCCGAGAACATTCATAATCCTGCTTTCAGATACCTGCATAAGATTATCGCTCACTACATTTTCGGTAAACCTGAGAATGTCACTGAAGTTTCCAGAGAAGAGCTGTTCATCATGATCTGTACTTCTCAGAATCGTTCGGTCAATGTTATTACATTTATGCTAGCAAACTTCGAGCGCATCACGCAAGACGAAGTCTCACCTACTATGATCGGCGGATTCGTCACTATGATAGCAAATGCTATAGGACTGAGACAACCACTGCTTGGATTGCAACCGACTGGTCTCCCTATCGCTATAGACATTCAGTTTTGCTTTAATCGAGGTATCATTGGAAACCTTGGTCCTGATCAGTTTGACCTCCTTATTGATAACAAAGTACTGGATCAGTTCACCTTACCGAATCTGAGGACGAGTGTGCACAACCCTGCTAATTGGCTTTATTATGGTCAGATTCTTGATAGAGAGTCATCTACTGAAACTCCACAAGCCTATGAACATTTGGATGATGACATGTATGTAGCAGAAGAAGACTCTGAACCTGACACTCCTCCCGGATACTATGACATGAATCCTCCCGAGGGCGAGCCCGTGCCTGAGTATGAACCTATGCCCGAGGATGAGCCTGTGCCCGAATATGTGCCTATGCCTGAAGATGAGCCCGTTCCTGAGTATGAGCCTGAGACTCCTACTGGTTCACAAGAAGATCAATCTGAAGATATGACCGATGTCGAGCCTGAACAACAACATCCTGCTGCATCCGCTGAATCAGTGGCCCCGAGAAATGCTCCTCCGAGGATCGAGCATGCTTATCATCCGATAACACATGGCCAAGCTATCGATGCACTACAACATGAAGTTCAACATATGTGCGACGAGATACACACTCTACGAATGCACTTCTTCAATTTCATCGACACCGTTAATGCTCAATTCGACGAAGTCTTCAAGCACATTTATTCTAATGTGCAAAACAACAGACGTGGCTAGATGTTAACTTTTAGAATATTAGATTTTTATTTCTAGTTTTAGCAATTTCTTATTCCTAGCTTAGATTTTACTTTTATGCATTTTACATTCTGCTGCTATTAACACTCAGTACCCAGTTTTAATTCAAAATGCAATATTTTATTCATCACTGCTACTATGTTTTATCTATTCTGCTATTGACTACTATATATTCATGAATGCATATAATATACTCAGACTTGTCACCAACATTTTTGCTGTTTATAGTATAAAACCATGTCACTGTTCTGTACTGTTTATCATGTTTTGTTGTACCTGTCAGAACGTGACCACCAAAGTGCATGCAAGACAGGCACCTTCCCTAGGCTTGGAGACGTCTGTCTCCACCTCTGTGGGACCACCTATCTGCATGCAAAGGACAGGAGACGTCCGTCACCATGCTCTGTCCCCCAGCAGACTGCACACCTGAGACGTGCGTCTCCCAAGGGTGTGTGGCAGCTGCTTTGTTCGTTTGACCACACAGACCACCATAACTCCCATTTTGAATTTTGAATTTTGAATTTCAAA
This sequence comes from Vicia villosa, assembly GCF_029867415.1. Classification (NCBI taxonomy): domain Eukaryota; kingdom Viridiplantae; phylum Streptophyta; class Magnoliopsida; order Fabales; family Fabaceae; genus Vicia; species Vicia villosa. The sequence goes on along the minus strand of NW_026705392.1, from coordinate 660,887 downwards.
ATTCATCATTCAATATGCTTTCTCTCCCCCATAATTTCTTCCATTTAAACACCATAAACCACATTCATCCCTCCATCATCACCTCCATAACTCTACATCATTTCCATTCTTCCATCCATTCAAAATTCAAACACCACCATAAATCCCTTTTAATTCTATATTTACTCCACCACTTTCAAACCTCACTATAAAATCATACCACCACCATTCTTTATCTTCACAACCTCCAAACCATTTTCTACTCTCCTATTCTCCACACTCTTTTCTCCCAAACACACTATGCCTCCGCGTTCAATCATCCGAAGTGTGCGCCCTGAGGGACCACCTCCCAACCTTTCACAAATTATCTTTTGAGAGGAAGTCGACAATGCTCAACAAACCAAATATCTTGCTTTCTATGAATGTTCAGTTGTCCCCACGAAATTCGTGAACACTGAGTGTCTAGAAACTTTGGGTCTAATAGATGGTGTCACCCGTTTACTCACAAAATATAGCCAACACCACCTATGTACTGAACCCGTACCTACTTATGAGCTGCTCGTCTTAGAGTTCTTAAGATCTTTCAACTACGACACTCCTTCTGATCAACCACTCTTAACCAATAACATCCAATTTCGAATGTTTAACCGTGAATATAATTAAGATCAAGAAGAGGTTGCTACGTACTTGCATTTTTCTAATGCACCAAATGCTCATCGCACCATTTTCGAAGAACTCCATGGCCGACCTTGGGAGCAACTCGCTTTTGAATTTTGGGTAACACTATTTTTGCAAGATCCAACAACCACAAGGTAAACCAAAATGAGTTATTTTTCCTTTTTTGTGCACTAAATAATATCCGCATCAATGCCGCACCATTTATGCTCCAACACATCCAAGGATGCATCAACGCTCCCACTACAAACCCATTCTGTTTTGGCGGCATTATTACCACATTGGCATATGCCTTAAGCCTCGCTGACGACCTCATCTCCCTTTCCCATCTCATGATGCCTGCTCAGTCCCTCAATCTCACTTAATGCCGTGACTCTCACATGGTGTCACCCCGTCATGATGGTCGTTACACTCTGGTCGTCAACAAAGTTCTAATTCCAAATGTCATCCTGCCATGCCCCGAGCAAATCAACATCCGTTATATTCAGCGTTGGAGGCTTATTAATGAAGTTCCTCAAGAAAACCAACCTAAACATCATAATGAGCCGGTGGATGAAATGGAACAAGAGTTCAACCAAGCAGATGCTGATTTCAACCAACCTCCTCAAAATAATCCTCCGCCAATTACTCTCGATGCCATGTATGCTACAATTCAACGCCAAGACCAACTTTTTCAAGCTATGCAGACAAATCAAAACGAAATATTAAGGCTAATTCGAGAAATGCAACAAGAGCACCGTGACTACGCTATTAGGACCGAAGGCCACTACACAGAAATTGCTACACAATTGAATGATCTCAACCTTCGTGCAAATGGCTCTCCTACTAATAGACGCCGACGTGTTCGTACAAGAGGCGCAAGCAGCTCTCTCAACCGCAACAACGAGGAGTAGTTCCTATGCATTGAGGACACTGCATCATTTAAGTCTGGGGGAGTCGTATTACTCGCTTTAGTATTATTTTTCTTTTATTCCATTTCCTTGTAACGTTTCTTTTCAAATTCAATAAAGCATATTTATGAAATTTTAAGTCTTATATGCATATTCCCGTGTCTATTATAACTTTTCCATTTTCTTGAGCCATAATAAATTTTTTTTATTCCAAACGATAAACACATAACCCCTTACGTTCGAGAAGTACGAAGCTACTTAATTACTTAACACATAGACACCAGAGTAAAGATTCGAGACAATACCCTTATCGTCCCGACACTCTAAAACCCCCAAGTATGCGTAACCGATTTGAATACCCTTTATACCGAAACCATTGACTTTAATTTTGAAGTAACCCTTATTAGTTTATTCTAGCAATCGCACCGTCTTAGACACCAACTACGCAGAGAGTCGATGAATATAAGTGTATGATCCATATAATTATTATTATATGCTTAATTGCCAATAGAAATGTACCTACTAAGTAAGGTGATCCTCACACGATCACCTAACCTAACGGTTACAAATCTCAAATATTAAAAACAAATTGTTGATTGGTTCAGAAGTTACCTGGTACTGAACTTGGTAGGAAGGACTATGGTTCGATTCCCCGCAATCCACAAATGAGCGCTAGGAAGTATACCACATAAATGTGCCAAAACTCCATAAAAAGGATCATAGTCACTAACCGGCTACTCTGCTATGTGCGTGTCAAGATAATGGGCTTAATGTGATTGCACGCGAATGAAACGGTTAAAACAAGATGATAAGTCAAGGTCGAGCTGTGATAGCATGATTCGGATTGGTATGCATACTGGGAGTTGTCTAGTGTCGCTAAGGTAAGTTTATTGCTAGGATTTATCTCATAAGTTTCCGACGAAAACACTCTGTAGCTGAGTACGACCCGATGGAGCAAAAATCAGTATTATTTATTCTTAAAATATGAAAGAGAGGTGTTGAAGTAATAAAGGGGTGCAAAAGAAGACCCAAAGGCCTAAAGATCAAGCCCAGCCCACGAAGGAGCTGGAAAAGAGTACTTCAGCACGTGGAGACGCCCGTCTCCAACGTCTCTCTGCCACGTCACCAATAGGAGACGCTCGTCTCCCACCTTCCCTAAAAATTCTCCACTTGAGACGCACGTCTCAAGTCCGTTACTTGGTCTCCCCAAAAAGTGGAGACGTGCGTCTCCGAGTCCCAAGTCAAGAAGTCCCTATTTTCAAGGAACGTATCTGCAGAACCTCACCTATAAAAGGAGGCTGATACTTCAGTTCTCCAAGTCCGAAATTTTGCTAACAAAGTGCTGCCGAATTCATTTCTCAAGCATTTTATTTTCTCCGCATTTTATTCATTTGCTTTCTTTTTCTCATAACAATTTCTACACCGGAAATTGTTGTGAACCTTTTATAGATCTAACCTTACGTTAGATTTAGTTTTATTTTCCTTGCCTTTAAATTTTATGCCTAATAATTTCTGAAGAACGATCCAGCCGACCTGTGGCAGAAGTTCGAGTACTCCAACATCCATATTTATTTCAGATTAATTTTATTCAGGTTATTTATCTATTGCCTTTATATTATTTAATTGCATGATATTTGAATGCCTTTTATTATAAACCGAACAAATTTATGCATGTTTAACTGTATCAATATGTCTGGCTAATTAATTAAGATATCGGTATGTAAAGTAAGTTAACCACTTAACCGTGGGATCCGAAATAAATTGGCTTAATTATGTTTTATTAAATATCACTTGTTTTTGGTTTTATGTCTAATTTAATTAATAAAGTCTTAAAATCAATAGAGCAAGAATTTGAGGTTTTAAGGCCGACTAAGGTTAAAATCAATAGAGCGAGAGTTTGAGATTCTTAACTGGATAGTAGACATAGGACATTAGTTTTAAGGATGGCTAAAGCGTATTAAAACTAATTAGAAATTATTTACTTTCAAAAAGTGTTTTTAAACCCGACGCGGGATGGCGAAAGCGTACGTTAGGGAATACTAGCATGAACCGAGTCAACAGAGCGAGAGTTTGAGACTAGGGGATTTAAGTAAATAACGACTTCATAAAGCAAGCATTTTATTAACTATGCTATTTTCAAAAAGCTTTTCTAAATCTAATGGGATGGAGAGAGCTTACATTACGAGTTAGGATAGTAGTCTAAATCAACAGAGCGAGAGTTTGAGAGGAGGACTTTTCTTTAATCGAATGAATACCATAGCCAATGACCTTCGAATCGCCTAAGTTAGACGAAATACATACTGATATCCTTATTATTATATTTCTTAGAATTCACAATTACTTTCCCTTTAGAAACAAGCAAAATATTAGTTGCCTTAGCTATACATAGTAACCTTAGATAACGGTAGATCGATTCATAGTCCCTGTGGATTCGATTTCTTTTAAAACTACACGACACGACTGTGCACTTGCAGTTATCAGATTTATAGACACGTAAAGTCGCGATCAAAAGCTTCTAATAGACATCGATTCATATTGGTCGCCATAGACTACTTCACTAAATGGGTTGAAGCCGCTTCTTACATAAACATGACGAGACAAGTAGTCACCTAATTCATTAAGCATAACATTATCTGTCGGTATGGAGTTCCAAACAGGATTATCACCAACAACGGGTCGAATCTAAATAACAACATGATGAAGGAGCTGTGCGAGGATTTTAAGATTGAACATCACAATTCTTCACCATACAGGCCTAAGATGAACGGTGCCGTTGAAGCTGCAAATAAGAACATCAAAAAGATAATACAAAAGATGGTGAAAACATACAAGGATTGGCACGAAATGTTTCCCTTCGCCCTACATGGTTACAGAACCTCGCGCACATCCACAGGGGCAACACCTTTTTCCTTGGTTTATGGTATGGAGGCAGTCCTCCCCATCGGAGTGGAGATTCCTTCATTACGAGTCCTAGCTGACACAAAGTTAGAAGAATCGGAATGGGTAAAAACTCGTTTTGATCAGCTTAATCTCATTGAAGAAAAGCGACTGACGGATTTGTGTCACAGGCAACTCTATTAGAAAAGGATGAAAAAAGGCGTTTGATAAGAAGGTTCGTCCTCGAACTTACAAAGAAGGTGATGTCGTCCTCAAGAAAATTCGACTACCTCGACTTGACGCCCGTGGAAAGTGGACGCTTAACTACGAAGGTCCATATGTCGTAAAAACGGTATTCTCAGGAGGAGCACTCTTTCTCACCACAATAGATGGGGATGAGCTACCGCACCTAATTAATTCCGATGCGGTCAAGAAGTATTACGCCTAGCAAAGGCAGGATCGTAGGCTACGAGCCAAAGGAAAACTACAAAGGATAAGGATTCATGCAATCATCCACTTCAAAGGTCAAAGGATTATTGGGACCCTCGATAACAAAGGAGCAACGGCAGTATTAATATCATTTCTATTTGTCATTTTCTTTTTTTTTTTTCACATTTTTGTACATTCGCCAATTTAAGGCAACATCAATAAAAGCTTTCTTTTCTTTCATACTACGCTTCCTTGTTATTTCCATACCATGTGCAAAGGATAAATTATTTTCACAAACTTTAACATGGATTTATTATGGGAAACTTACAAAATTTTCTATACAAAAGCAACGAAATAAAACTACGAAATCTCCGGAGGATAACATACGCCCTACGCCGCGATCACTCTAGTATATCACAACTCGTTTCAAAGGATATTACCAACAGATCACTCAAATACAATCCGAACTAGGATTTGCCCATAACATCTCAAAAGGGTTAAACAAATTCGATGGGTGATAAGGAGATAAGACGCTGAAATCGTCATACATACACACTCATTTGCATACAAGCAACATTTACATATATAGACATCACGCATCTGTAATGATTATACACGCGTACGAGTGTCACACAATCAAACATCATTCATACATCTACATTGTACATACAACATGATCATATGCATATACAGGATGCATACGCATTTACAAAACAATCTTTTATATAGGTGAGCTTGCTAGAACCATAGCAAGTGATCCTTTTGGTGCAGGTAAGCTTGTCAGAACCATGGCAAGTGATCCCTTTGGTTCCAAAATTTGCCCTCTCATATTCAATCAAAGGTTCCTCAATTTGCCCAAAAGCACTCAGGGTTCTATCAGACAAAGCTCCTCCTAATCCAGGATCTCCCAAACTAGGGTTTGCATTTTATCAAAGGAGTTTGAATCTCTAAGACCTCAAATGGACCTCAAGGTATCTCATATGTCTCAGAGCATCTTCAGGCCAATTTTCAAGCTTTGGATCACAAGATTGTTTAGTTAATGGTTCAGATGATCAATAATCAACTATGTTGACCTAAATGTCAACTATAGTTAAAATACAGTCAAACTTCAAGACTTTTGGTCAACATCAAGTATTTGAGGTTATATCCATAATTTGATCAAAGATTGATCATGATTCATTAATAAAAACTCAGAAATGAACAAAGTCAAAAGGTTCACATTAGGGTTTTGTAACTAAAAAGTCAAATGTACTTTGACCAGGCATAACTTTCACATGGAACATCAGAAATTTCTCACTCAAAGCCTATTTTGAAGGAAATTGGATTCTCTTCAACTTTGTCTCTCACATGCCAAGGCCAGAAATGCTTCATTTGGGAGATATGGTACAAAAGATTATAGGTCCTTTTCAAAAGTCAACCAAAGGCAGTTTTTTGTCAAAGGCCATATCAACAAGATAAAATCTCAAAATGAAAAATATGTTCCAAAGGGTCTTGTAGAGGACATCTTGAGGTTTCCAAAAAGTCCTAGAACTCTTCCATATCTTAAAAATTGAGGGAGATATGCCTTGTCAAAGTTGGGCAATTTTGGAGGCAAAATGTGAAATAAAAGTGGTTCAAATTGGAGTTTCTTGCAAATGGGCTTAACTTTTTAAGCTTTAATCTTGGTCCGTAAGTTATCTAAATTGTCAAAACCAATTGCCACGAATTAATGAATTTTATTTGATTTTATATGGCTTTTTATTCATTTAAATAATGATTTAAAGTTATATAAATCAATGGAAAATCAAATATTTGGCTATGGGCTTTATAATTATCAATTCCAATCAGCATTTAAGGCATATTTTGCACTCAAATTCGTGCACATAATATTTGGAGAAGATTGGTTCAAATAAGGCCATATTTAGAAATATTTCATAACTAATTTTCAATCAAATTCTCCATCATCAAAGAGCAAGATTGAATTGGATTTCTTGCAAGTTTGTTACCCTAATCCAGTCTCATATATATATATATACCGATCCGAATTAGAGGCAAAGGGGGAGAAATTTCGGCCTCCAAGACCAATACAAAAGGCTTTAAAAGGTGGAGAAAAGGATTTTCGGATTGGAGGATTGAGGCCAATTCAAGAATTTCTACCGATCCAAACACATTCTTGAGGACGTCCTGAAGCTGTACCAATAATCACCAAGTCCTGGATCGCCCATAATACACGTTCGGAGGCCACGGTTTCTTCAAATTTTCTTGATGTCGATTACATTCTTTCACGCATTGTAAATGAATTTTGTTCATATATTTATGTTCATATTGATGTTTATGATCTTTCTGGAGTGTTAATTGGATTTTGGCGCTTGTTTGAAAGAACCACCATTATTAGGGTTCATGCTCATGATTTTAGGGGAACTCGGCTATGGGCAATTGTAGATCAAATTGATGGTCTTACTGGATTCGTGAGGGTGATTATAATTAATATGGGTTATTGTTTGGTGTTGCTTGGCTGTGATTTGCAGGTGTGGTGAGCGTGGGGTTTTAGCCACGTACGAAAAATTGTGGCTAGAAGTTCTTTGTTTTGCAGGGATTCTCACGAAGGAGAGAGGCTGGTCGCACGCGTTTTGTTTTTGAATTCTGAGTGGCTCGTTTTTATATATAATATTTGTTGTTTAAATTATTAACAGCGAATGAAACATGGCATAGTGGAAAGTGACCTTGGTGGAGAGTAGGCGAAAGAGCCTGGGTTCGATACCCAGGTGAGATATTTTATTTTTTTACAAACTTGGCTCTTAGATCCAGTATGCATGACTCTGTGTGCTCCACCATACACCCTGCAATCATCACCATAGGATCATACCACTATCAGATCCAGCGCACCAGAGCTTGAGGGTGTATCATGGACTTCCCAGGGTGTTCCACGCAGGATCACATACCAGGTTTTTCTATATATTTTTTTATTAATTATTTAGATTAAATATTAATTAGTTATTGTTTAGTTTAATTGATTTATTTAATTAGGGTTAGGATAAAATATGATTAGGCTAATAACTAGGGTTTAGGATTATTTCTCGATTATTCGATTATTTCGATTTAATTTGTTTAATCAGTTTTAACTGTTAAATAAATCACAAAAAACTCTACAGAGGTTTATCAAAGCATTAGGGTTTGCCCAGTCCCACTGGCCATTTGGCCAAAATATCAGGATTTTATTTATTATTCGTTTTGACCGAATTAATCGGTCACGATGATTAATAATCAATTATTTAATTAATTAAATTCAAATAGGATATTATTTTGCTAAAAGGTTTTAACATTCTTATTGGTTACGATGATTAGCATTTCTTTTTATCAATTCGTTATTATTTTTAATCAAATCTATTGATTATGAGGAGTAACAATAAAATTAATAATTTAATTTTTAAAATACATTTATTTTCTAAATAGTGATAATCGAATCTATCGATTAGAATTGTTAGCAATCCTTTGCTAATCTGTTAATTATGGTGATCAAACCTATTGATCATTGCGATTAATAGTGCATATTTAAAATCAGGGTTGTACGCTACATTTAAAACACTCTTTCATCTTCAAACTACGAATTTCAAAACTGCAATAAGGTAATTCAAAATACCTTGCAAACTACGGATTTTCAAAACTTCGATAAGGTAACTCAAAATACCTTCCAATACATTCATATCAAATCTAAGGCGTACAACCCAGCCCCGAACTACGTAGACTCTGATCCTCCATAAGGAGGTACGTAGGCACTTAGATAACCAAGGCGAGTCCCCTTCCCCTAAATCTCACTTTTCACCCTATTCATTTCATTAGCTATAAACCTTAATACTTTTAGCCATAAACCTTCGCCTTAAACTCAAAATCTTAGGAAAGGGTTAAGGGTGCCTAACACCTTCCCTTGACCTGAATATAATAACTTACCCAGAATTCTCTAAAACTTCGTAAGGTTTCCTATTCGCCCTGGTAGAATAGGTGGCGATTCCAAAATTTTAATTTTTAGGGCAGGTTGCTACAGCTGGCGACTCAGCTGGGGACAACACTAATGGTAATTATTATGCTCCTATATTTGGTTTAGGGTATTTGGCTAATCTTTTAGGGTTATGGTTTTGGTTTTAGGGTTAAAGGTTTTTTAGGGTTTTGGGGTTTAGGTTTAGGTTTCCTTCTTACATTATTTTATTTGATTCCTTTATTATTTATAACAATTTGAATAAATGTTGCCTTATTGCGTATATGTGAATATTTATCTTATTGCATTGTTGGGATATATATAAAACTGTTGTTAAACCTAAGCGTGGGAATTATCCTTAAGACCAGAGGGGACTTGCATCGCCTACGAGTCTTATTGATAATTCCACCCAGAGTGGGTTAGATATCCAGAAATGTCTGATACGAGGCTTGACTTTGTTGAGGGCAGGACTTGGTATTTAGCTGATCTCTCTGGCAACCTACCCCTAAAACTCGAACCTCATGTATAAATGAGTTGTTCTAAAATTGAAAGAGACAAAAAGTCTCTGAGGCTACGAACGACCCCATGAGACCTTCTAGAACATACCAATGGGAATGGTAGACTCCCTAAGCTGTCACGCCGAACCTATGAACTTAGGGTCAAGTGCTTATTATATGTTTGCAATTTATATACTGCGAATATTTGCGTTTTAATTTTGCAGGTCTTCATATGCGCTCCCTAGCCCGTAGGGATGCTATTTCCAAGACATTGTCCTTCCCACAAAGGACATATCCATTTATGCACGTCAATTGGTCTCTCGATGGCCATGAGACCTAGTGGCTGTCTTGAACAGTCACCCTGGGCCTACATCTACGCATTCCCTAGCCGGTAGGGATTCTACTTCTAAGGTCGCATTCTTCGTACGAGGGGCAACTTAGTTAGCATACGTCGATTGGCCTCTCGATGGCCATGAGATCTAGTGACTGTCTTGAACGGTCACCCCATGCTTTCCCTCGCGCACCCCCTAACTTGTAGGGTTTGGATTTCCATTTATGCATATTTCATCCCTAGCCTGTAGGGATTTCAGTTTGTCCGATATCGTCCTTAGATAGGTTGTGTTCCACATAGAGAACCTTCCCACTAGGGACAATTTCATTGGTACACGTCAAACGGCCTCTCGATGGCCATGAGATTTGGTGACTGTCTTGAATGGTTACCATTCGCTACCTTCTGCATACTCCCTAATCTAAGGGATTTCCATTAGCATGTCATAACATCTAGCTTGCAAGGATTTCACTAGGTTCTAACGTCACCTCTAAATCGGAATAGGATATCCTTAGGGTTATACTTGTCGCACGTCTGCATTGCATTGCATATAAGGAGTCACGATGTACACAAAAAAGGAAGTCTTTTGCATACGCATGCATTCGCATTTTCATGCATTCATACAATTACATTTACATTTGCATTTCTATCTTCGCCCGCATCCTTACTTGCCGTGCTAGCCAATTTCCCGAGACTCGTGAAGAAAAATCAAAAGGATCATAAATTATGGAGAAAGGAGGATAAATTATTGGGAATGAGCTTGGTCTTACAAAAAAAAGGGATGCCTTTTGCCATGCCAGCCACATGTTCAGGCCTCTTCGTAACAGGATTGTAAATACAATAAAGGTTATCATCGAGCAAGGATTAGTTCAATAAAGAAGTTACCACATAGATACACTCAAGAGGTATCTAGTCATAAAGGGGTTCATCTTAGAACATAGCAAGGATTACAAAGACGCTCTACGATAACTTGGGGGGCAAGGGTCAGTCCAATTGGGGCAATACCCTGAACGAGGATGCATATTTACAATGGAGGGAAGGCGACATATGTTAACTCCCCGCCAAGGGGCAAAAGGGTCATAGGTTTTCTTTATCAATTTACAAACTCTGAAGGTTGTGAACGGTGTGATACCACCCTTAGAAAAAGCAAAAGAGGTTCAGTCAAAGGAAACTCATGAAGTTCCGAAACGACGAAAACCCACCGGTAACAATTTATTCCCGACAGGTTTGAGGTGCCCAAGGAGAATCCGAGGTTACCCTTTACTTCTATAAGTCTAGGAACTAAGGAATAAAACAAGGTCAACGGATTTACAAAGGAGATTGTCCCTAGGATCAATAGGTTTTGTCATGCTCAGAATTTCAACCCCTACGATCGCTAAGTGTTACTCAGGATAAAAGTTGTACCTTCGGATTAACAATTCTAATGGGATAACCATGTAGGTTTTGGAGTCAATTCATTCGCTCACTACTATGACTTTCCACTCGCACACTTCTATTTTCAATTTCAAATTTAGTATTATTAACAAACATAAAGGAGAATGACGAACGCAAATAACTAAATCTCGCTAAACGTATGCTTTCAAGGTAAGACCGAGCCGACGATGTACAAGCATTGTTTCAATTCCTAAATAGTGGAGATATAAGGATGTTAATCCCTCGTCAACCCCCTCGAGCCAGGAGTTGGAGTTTGTTTCTACTTTTCAAATAAACCTTGATTTCAACTAGGGGCAGGGTAGATTTCGATTAAGTCAATGGTGTATTTTGGTTGTCAAGAGAATCAGTCAATCCAATCAAGGATTCAAGCAAAGGGTCAACCAAAGGTTGAAGCAAAGGTTCAAGCATAAGGATCAAGCAAAGGTTTAAGCACATCTTATTCCTCAATACATCATCGAGGACGTATCAAAGTTGAAGCTTACAAATCAAGGTCAACATGGTAGTCACAACATTGAATATCCAAGGATCAATATTTCAAAAGGAGAATTCAAATAAAAAGGAGGAAAGCGCCCGCTAAGTCAAAATGGAAAATTCCATGAAAGAAAAAAAAACGACTTAGGCAAAAATCAGGGCATCCCGATGGATCAAATTCAAAGGAATTGGCTCACGCAAGAATAAGGGATAGAAAAACAAAAGCAAAATACAAAGGATAATCTTGTGAATGCTAAATCATCGAAGCTTCCCATCAATGCTTGGATCTCTACAACATTCTTCATCGGTGCTTGGATCTCTACTAAGGCTTCTGCTCAACATCAGAACTGGAACGATTCTCTAACATACAAAGCACATTCATTGGATTAAACGGACTTTAGGATTGGAGAACATCAAGGAGAAAGGGGTGGGTTAAATAAATTTTGAGCCTTATATCCGTTGTTTCTTAAACCACGAACCGGGCCAAGTTACAACATTCAAAAGTCCTAATTGAGGCAAGGTTAACTACGAAAGCATATTAAGCAGGATTTTGTTATACTAACTCCTAGGGTTGTTAAAACCGTTTCTAACCACTACGCTTCTTCAAACATTCATTTCTAATCATCCAGTTCTAATTCATAATGGACTTCTATTTCAAAACTTGCATTTGCATCGCATTGGGGTTACTTCTCAAAGGGCATGGCGTCATCTACGAATATACACTTAGCATCTAGGAAATCTCAAAATTAGTTTGATCAAAGGTGATCATTTCTAATAAAGACTCTTGAATGGGGGAACCACGTCCAGAGGGTTCCCCTAAATAGGGGCAAAATTTCAAGGATTACAGGGGCATGCAATCAAAGATCCTATTAACTAGGGGCATTCATCCTAAGATTCAATCGACTTGGGTCACATGTCGAAGCAATAACAAACAGGGGTATGTCAAACATGGGAAGAATTCAAACCAAACAGATAAGAACACTATGGATAACTCTCCATATCCTGGAGATCAAGGGCATACGCTTCAATGTAAACGTTTAAGCATATGTATCACATTTGCACGACAAGGTTATTTCTTGGAGCACTTCCTTCATGACTCGGAGATCAGAGGCATCTTTTTCCACAAAAAACTAAACATCGGGGCAGTGGATATCAAACCCATAGGGTGAACAATTCGAAAGGTTAAAGGCGTGGAGAACCTTAAAAGGTTAAAGGTGTGGAGAACCTCAAAAGGTTAAAGGTGTGAAGAACCTCAAAAGGGTAAAGGTGAAGAATTTCAAAAAGGTTAAAGGGGTGGAGGTTAAAGTGGAGAATTTCAAAGAGGTTAAAGGTGTGGAGAATTTCAAGAGGTTAAAGGTGCGAAGAATTGCAAAAGGTTAAAGGTGTGGAGAATCTCCAAAGGTTAAAGGTGTGGAGAATTTCACGAGGTTAAAGGTGCGAATTGCAAAAGGTTAAAGACGTGGAGAACTTCGAAAAATCAAAAGGCGCGAAGTATTTCAAAAAAAGCCAGACCGGGGCAAGACGCACAGTAAAAGGAAAAGGCGTTCTCACACTTTACAACATCCAACAAATCTTTCTCCTAACTACGATCTTCAAGTTCAAAAGCAAGTATTGGGAAGTCGCCCTAACATCACACCCTACAACATTAGCAAGCTATATACGCTCTGGTTATCAACAACCTAGTATCGGGGCATCATGAAAATATACATAAGTCATGCATTACATACATTGGTTGATACATTACACCACACCTTTTTTAGGTAGTCTTCTTTAAGACATATATTACGATCCATTCTAGGAACCTTTTCAGATAGTCTTCTTTAAGACGAATTGTCATCCTTTCTAGGAACCTCTTCAGGTAGTCTTTTTAAGACATTCTTTTTCTCAGAACCTTTTCAGGTAGTATTCTTTAAGACAAATTTTACCTTTTCTAAGAACCTTCTCAGGTAGTTTTCTTTAAGACAAATTTTCATATCCATTTCAGAAACCTTTTCAGGTAGTCTTATAGAAGACATTATTTCGTTCCACTCGTTACATCAATAAATACATACATAAGCATAAGCATTATCCACATACATAAACATTACCAAGCTGACATAAGCATAGCCGTGGTATACGGGCAAACATGGGTTAAACAGGTTCAATGGGCTTAAGGAGATAAAATCTTATGATTGCATCAGCATGAGCATATATATATATAAGCATCAGCATAAGCATTCGAGTCAACATCATAAGACATCTACAGGGTAAAAATGTCAGGATCATAGGCATGTACACGCTACGTATTACACACTACGCTTCGCACACTACGCTCTACACGCTACGCTTTACACACTACGCTTCGCATGTTAACTTGGTACAAACAGCATATACAACGCCAGGTCTCTGGCTCTCATATTTCTAAATTCTGTGGATATGTCAAAGAAATTTATGTAGGTAAGTTTGCTAGAACCATAGCAAACGATTCCTTTTGGTGCAGGTAAGTTTGCTAGAACCATAGAAAACGATTCCTTTGGTGTAGGTAAGTTTGCTAGAACCATAGCCAACGATTCCTTTCGGTGCAGGTAAGTTTGCTAGAACCATAGCAAATGATTCCTTTGGTACAGGTAAGTTTTCCAGAACTATAGCAAATGATTCCTACGGTGCCGGTAAGTCTGCTAGAACTATAGCAAATGATTCCTATTGGTGCAGGTAAGCTTGTCAGAACCATGGCAAGTGATCCCTATTGGTGCAGGTAAGTTTGCTAGAACTATAGCAAATGATTCCTATTGGTGCAGGTAAGCTTGTCAGAACCATGGCAAGTGATCCCTATTGGTGCAGGTAAGTTTGCTAGAACTATAGAAAATAATTTCTATGTGTGCAGGTAAGCTTGTCAGAACCATGGCAAGTGATCCCTATTGGTGCAGGTAAGCTTGTCAGAACTATGGCAAGTAATCCCTATTGCTGCAGGTAAGCTTGTCAGAAATATAGTAAGTGGGTTACACCAACTGCGAAGACTTACTAGAACTATAGTAAGTGGGTTACACAAACTGCGAAGACTTACTAGAACATAAGTAAGTGGGTTAATTACAAACCGCGAAAGCTTGCTAGCACTGTAGCAAGTTGATTATCTTCTACATAACAAACTGCGAGACTTCGCTATTGCTAGCTCCGTTTATTCATCACGTTAGTCCCTCGGCAGTGATCTCCTTCAAATATTCTCGCTAATTAATATCATCTCCTGCAGCAAATAGGGATTTATTTTCCCTGATCACAGATTGTTATACGGAGTCACTAATGCGCTTCAACCATATAGTGGTGTCCATACATCTCTCGTCCTTTCTAGGAACTTTGGTGTAGGTAAGTTGGCGTGGTTTCATACCCCAAAATTTGCCCATACTATTTCTCTTGTTCAAACTCAAGTCAAGGCACAAAGCTCCAAGACACCCCTCCTAAACAAGGGCTCAAGAAACTAGGGTTCGTGTTGTTCTGAGGAAAAATCAATGGATCAAAAGCTCCAATACATTTCATATGGTCTATCATACTCCACATAACCTCCATGACAAATTTCAGGTCTCAGTTCAAAAGATTGATCACTCAATTGCTCAGAAAGTCAATAGTCGATTGGTTGGACCTAAAAGTCAACTGTGGTCAAAATACAGTCAAAACTCCTGATTTTTTGTCAACATCCTTATTTTGAAGTATCATTCACCATTTGATCAATAATTGATCATGGTTCATCAAAGAAAGATCAGAAATCAACAATTCCAAAAGTTTCTAAATTAGGGTTTTCAAAGGAGAAAGTCAACTGAACTTTGACCAGCCATAACTTTCACATAGAACATCTGAAATTTTCCATCCAAAGCTCATATTGAAGGAAATTGAATTCTCTACAACTTTGTCTCTCACATGCCAAGTCTCAAAATGCATCATTTGAGAGATATGGATCAAAACATTATAGGTCCTTTTCAAAAGTCAACCAGAAGTCATCTTTTTCAAAAGAGCACACAAGGAGCATGGAAAATTATTTTGATACGGGGCCAGAAGCATTGGTTAGAGGACTCTTCCAGGTATCTAAAAAGTCCAATAACACTCAAAAAGGTGGAAAATTGAGAAACTATAATTGACAAAAATTCATGTTTTGAGTATTGGGCCCATGGTTTTGGTTTACCCACGTGATTTTAAGATCAAAATAAGCCCAAAGACTATTTGGATCATATTTTATGATTTTATTTTATTTATATTTGGATTTATTCATATAAATGCAATATTAAATCAAATAAAACCAAATAAAATCCAAATCAATTCAAATAAAATCATGGGAAACTCTTATTAACCAAATCAAGACCAAATTCATCCAAAAGAAGCGTGAAAAGATTAGGAAATAGAATTGAGCCAAAATTGGAAATATTTCATACAAAATCAAATCAATTTTTCTTTCTTCAAATCAAATTGATTCCTTCCAATTCTAATGACCTAATTTCAGCCCACTATATATACTTTGATCATTCATGTAACAAGGGGACGAAAATTAGTGAAGAGCATTAGGGTTTCCCATTAAAAAAACTCATAAACTAGGGCATGAGATGAATTCGTACACATCCCTCCTCCATTGATTCTAAGCATTGAGGCTTCCTCCTAAGGACATCAGAAGCTCATCCCTATCAATCTCAAAGCTTGCAGCATCATGGTTTTCCCTCAACACACTTAGTTTTTTTTTTTTTTTAAATTTCTTTACGTACCAATTTTATTTTACAGGTATTATCAATGAATTTCATGCGTGTATTGTTACTAATTGGTGCATTTAGAACTGTTTAGTGCATTATTTCGAGAGTTTTGGTGCAGATAGAAGAAAGTGCCATGGTTAGGGCTTCAAGGTGTGAGGCTTTCGTTCTCCATGCTCGAGGCTGTTTCCGTCCAAATGAATGTCACCATTGGATTCAGGAGATGTGATTTAGTGGATCTGGGAACCACTTAAGATGGATTAACGCGTGTAGCTTGAGTTTTGAAATTGCAGAAAATTCGAAGGAATAAATCGCAGCAAAAAGCGCAGGAAAACCGGTGGGCAAATCCGCAGGTAAGGCGGATGAGGAAGATGAAGAAGAAAGGCCACGCGGCCTTGTGTGAGTGGCTAGTCAACAAAGCTTGGATTTCCTCATCCATTCTGATCGCGCGTGGCAGCTTCCTATTTGCAAGTCAACAAAAACAATACCTCTCCCCTTTTTTGATTGGATCGCGCATACAACAGGGGGGGTCCCACTCAGAATTTTTCTGACTTTTCCATATAGTATTTGTTTACTTATTAATTGTTTTTTGTTTGACATAATAACAGAAAATGCTCTTTGGTCCATTGGCCAAGAGGAAGACTGGAACCGTCAGCACATGTGTTCGATACCCTCAGGCGACAATTAATTTTTACAATAACCTTTCATGTGTTCCAGTACCATACGCCCACATGCAACTACAATATGTCCTCGCTAGCTGACCGTTAGATCTATTCCAACGTGAATCCAAGGGTCTGGAAGCGCACGTCCACCATATACATTCAGAAACCAGCCACGTGTGATTCGGCGCCAGGTTCTTTACAATTTTTTTTTATTATTATTATTATTTAAACCTTTTGTCTTTTCTTTTTTTATTTCCTTTTAGTTTTTATTTAGGCAAAATTAGTATTTTGGTTTTTATTTGGATAATTGTTTTAGTTTAATAATTTAGTAATTGATTTTTTTTTTAAAATGGTTAAATAATTTAATTTAATTTATTTATTTTAATTAGATAAATTAGGATTAATAATTAGGATTTAGGTTTTTATTGCATAATTGGTATAATTTTAAACCTTGATCGAAAGTAACTATAGGTTAGGTTTTTTAACCATAAGGTTTTTAACCCTGATTTCTCTTAAACTGTAATTTCATCGCGATCTTCTCTTCTCACCTCATACCCCATTGATTGTCGCATGCTTTAATTTTTATTTTTATTTTTATTTTTCCTTATGCCAATTGCCTTGCCTAATTTTTGTAACATTATTGTAATTGCCCCAAAGCTTTGTAATAGCCTAGGGTTGTTATTTTTGCCTCTTTTGATTTGTAGGTTTTTATTGTAATAGTTACAGGATTTTTATATTTCTGCCTTTAAATTTTTGTATACAGTGTTTATTGTAATAGCTTAGGAATTTTTATTTTTGCCTTTATTTTATTTTAAACTGCGTGGTTAGTAATCCTATGGAGTGATAAACCATGAACTAAACGTAGTATCACTAATATTACAAGATAAATATCATCGAAGTTAACCACGTGATTGTGCCACACACACACCTTTAGGGTAGTCCCTCTTGTTGCCTTATACTGTTGCCTGTTGCTTTTAATTGTACTAAATAGTCAAAGTCCCTCGATTCCAAGGATACCTAAAGCAAGGTTGCCTTAAAGAATAAAAATCATCTAGTCCCTCGATGCTGCCTCGGAAAAATAAGATGATTGTCCTATTGCTAAGGTATCCTCGCATGATGCCTAAAAAATAAAATGACTATTATATCCTTCCCTTACACTACCTGCCCTCTTTATGGAAAGGGACAATCTTATGGCGAACGATACTCTCGATGACCCTTCCACATTCAATTGAAAGACTTCCTGCCCTCTCATGGTATGGATAGATCCTTTCGCCCGAAAAGCTAAAAGAACAAATTTCAAAACTTAGGGTAGTTGCTACTAATTGCTTGCTCTAAATTCAAAATCCTTTTCCCACTCTTTTCAAAATCAAATTCAAAAAGACTACGCTTATTTACAAGCTAAAGTTCTTCTTCGAAAATCTTTTCAAACAATTCAAACAAACAAGTGAGCTAAGCAATTAAGAGCCCATGGATAACCATGGATGCAAAGGGTGCCTTACACCTTCCCTTTGTATAACTTACCCCCCGAACTCATTTCTTTTATTTAAAAGGTTTTTCCTATTCTTTTATCCTTTCTGATATTTGGATAAAATAAAAGTCGGTGGCGACTCTTGCTTAAACGCAACATTTCAAATAAAAGTCAGTTCACCGTATTACAGAACTGGCGACTCTGCTGGGGATACTTTCGATTAAAAGAGGGGTTACCTTAAAGTTTAGGATCATTTTAATTGTTTGCTTTATTTTTAAAGGCTGTTTTGGGTATTTTGCTGAGTGAAAGATCCTATACCCGGATCTAGTGTACCTTAGGTATGTGGCAAGAGACCATGGAGGCTGTACGACATGTATCGTTATGGTTGAACTGGTGGCCACCGTTAGTGTGGCGCTTTGGTTTGTCTTGATGGCCCTTGAATATGATCGAGGAGACATTTGGCTACCGCGTGGTGTCATAAGCACTAATTCGCCCTTAGAACCTTAGTTGAACTTGACTTTGGCCTATAGGAAGTAGCGAGATAGCTTGCTTTGGATTCCTGACTGAAGCCGGTTGATACTCGATGCTACACTCATTGAGATTGGACTCTAGGGATACTTTTGGCTGGCCGATCGAGTGCCATGTTGAGACAATGCCCGCGAGAAAGATAAGGGATATGAGCTTCATAGAACCCGATTACTATTCTAGGACAGGTTGAACCAACTAAACTTCAGTGGGGAGGGTACTTACCTACGAACTTCATGCAAGCCCCTAAACCCAAGGACACTTGTGTGACTTGCGTGTGTGTGTTACTAACCCTTTGGTTTCTTTGCATGATTTCCTTGTAGGACTGGTTTGTCCTTATTACCCTACATTTTGTCTGATGCATTGCATTCGCATAACATCATGACATCATGACATTATAGCGGGGAAAATTTGATATCGAAGCCATGGGATTGACTCGAATCAATATTTCGTTTGAAATTGCCACAGCGCTTTATTTTTTCAAAGGAAAAGGGAAAAGAACGTAAAACCCAAAGTTTTATTTTTAAAACAAGAAAGAGATCTCAGGTTCGGGTGTTGATTATATGAGGGGAAGTTTTTAAGCACCCCTCATATCTGTGGTACTCCACAGGAACCTTTTTGAAAATCTGTGTCGTGTGTGCTAAAAAACGGTTTGTTTTATTTTTAAAATAAGCTCGGCAAAGCATTAAGCTTTATGCCTACATACCTCCTCGGTACAATGGAGAAGTCAGAGCTAATGTAGTTCCGCTTAAAGGGAAAAACGTTTTAAAAACGAATAAACACTTTATCGTCGTTGGAGAGAAATACTCAGCCATTGATCTTGAGCATGAGAACAAACGAGTTCTTTGCATCGCTAATGAAAGAAGGGCTCCAACTCGGATAAAATCAACGAGTATGCCACTAGCTCTCTCACGCGGAAAAGATCTCATTATATCAATCAATTTCAAAATCGTGGGGTATAACCACTCGTTTCGACAATTAACGGTGTCTAAACTTTTGAAGAAAAAGCCACTAAGGGCAAAAGATATTTTAAAGAAAACGTTTTGAAAATGATTGCAAACATAAGAAGGTTTTTGAAAAAGGGAGAAGATTTTGAAAATTTAAGAATGGGAGGAGATGAAGAGGCTATCCTATTGCGTAAAATAAAAGCTAAGGAAAAGAGCGGTCTAACCAAAATAAGAAGCCAACACTTGACATTGTGAGTCAAGGTAGATTTCCCTTCCTTTAGAATATCAATACTAAACCAACATTATCACTTGGGGATCCAGATGAACTTATTATCTTAGCACCACTTTGCATTCAAGCACAATAAAATTCTGACGAAAATCGGGCAGAGTAACGGCTGTTTTCGGGTAAAATCCTTATATCAATGCCTTGGAATTAACAATCAAGGGCTTTCAAGGAAATACCTGCACATACAAACAAACAACAATCCAATGCCAGACAGACAAAATAACAGCAGAGTAACAATATCATGAGGGTCCAGAGGCACTAAGTCCATAAGTCCGAATCTCCAAAATGCTCGGGATAGTAACCAATTGTCCAAAAGAGCCTTAGGTGTTTTTTTTAGATTTTGGTTGATTATTAGTGTTTTAGCATAAAAATAAAGTATGGTCCAAGTGGACAAAGAGAAAATGGCGGAAACATAAACATATGTCCAAGTGGACAAAGAGAAAATAGCGGAATATAAACGTCCAAATGGACAAAGGAAAAATAGCGGAATGTAAATATGATGAAATGATAAAATAAAGCAATAAAGCGAGAAATATAAAGAGCAATATAATAAATTGCGGAAATTAAAGTCAATTGTTAGATGTTAAAGATAACCATCTTGAAACTTGTCAAGTATGTTATCAAAGTTAGTAAGAAAGATCGATGGTGAGTGAAGGATGTTCTCGGATTTAAATTCAATGGAACTTATCAGAAGCTTGATAAAATCATAGCGACTACACGATAAACCTCCATAAGTCTTAAATCAACCACATACAATTCCCTTCCATATTTGATCTTTTTTTATTCGGGACACGAAATATTGCGCTATGTTAAGCAGATCGCCAAGTGATTTATGTAGAAATCACCCTACAACGAGGCCGGTCAAAACTTTATGTGCTAATGCATGCGAGAGAAATGATATGTAGATCATTCTCCGAAAGCAATACCGCACGAAAAGAAAATAGATAACGATCTAGTCTTTACTAAGAATCCATAAGAATTCTCAAAGTATTAAGACTTTCATGGATCAAAAAGAAAAAAAAAGAGAAGAAGAAGAAGATAAAATGCATAAAGTAAAATCAACTCACACTATCATTAATATCATTCATCTAATATTATGGATTTGGTCCTTTCAAACCTATCAACATCCTAGATCCAATGATATTAATGAAATGGAGGAAGAAGAATAAAATTCACAAAAGATAATCAACTCACACTATCATTAATATCATTCATCTAATATTATGGATTAGGTCATTTCAAACTTATCAACATCCTAGATCCAATGATATTAATGAAATGGAGGAAGAAGGAAGCCAAAACAAGCATAAAAAAGGCAAAAAACCACATTCTGCCAGCAGGAAATCGATTTCATACAGGGGGAAATCGATTTCCATAGTGCAGTTTTCAAAAAAACAGGTTACGTACAGCATGAAATCGATTTCAGCCTTAAGGAAATCGATTTCATCAGTGCAAATTTCAGCAAAAACATCATTTAAAGGCATGAAACTTGATTTGAACAAATATACAAACACCTTATGATCACACATCAACTTGAGCACGAAATTTCCATCACAAAACCACAAATATCATCAATATAGCATCAAAGATGCATTGAACACAAGCAATAAAGATCTACATCATGGATCTAGCAAATTACCACTTCTTGAACAAAAGTCTTGGAGTAGCTTCAAGAGCAAGCACAAAGTATATAGATCTTTCAAATTTGGAGATGAACAACCAAAGAAAAGAGAGAAATGTAGGAGGTTTAGTTCAAAATTAGCAAGATTCAATGTGAATCTCACTAATCTTATGAAAATGAACTTTGGGTGAGGGTTTTGGAAAGGGTGAGAAATGAATTTGCAAGCAATTTTTTGGCTCTCCAAGCTTGAGAAATGAGAGAGTAGTGGCCTCTATTTATAGGATGAGAGCAAGAGTAGTGGCAATTTGGTCATTTGCTCTTGGGTAATTAACTTGTGTTTAATTGGTGATTAAAGTGGCATTTAAATGGTAAAAAATGGTAAAATGAGGTTAAAATGGAATTAATGAAGGGAATTATTTTGGTCAGGTGGAAAATTGGTAAAATGACAAAAATGGTCAAAGAAAATAGGTGCCAAAATCAAATCAAGCTTCCCTCTCTATTTTTTTTGAATTTCGCCTTAAGGAAATCGATTCCCCCCAGGAGTGAAATCGATTTCACTCTGTTCCAGAAGAGAATTTGGCGCAAAATACACTAGGGAAATCGATTTACCCAGGAGGGAAATCGATTTCATGCTGTCCAGAATGTGATTTTGTTGAAGATTGCTGCAGGGAAATCGATTTACCCAAGAGGGAAATCGATTTCATCAGTCCAAAATGTGGAAAATGTCTTGTTTATTGCATCTCTTGGCTTGGTACCTACAAAACAAAACCCTACAAAGAAACAAAGCAATATTTTTGGTATTTGGGTTAGTATAATATGCCTACAAGATAAACAATCATTGGTGCTTGATGGTCCTTCTTATTGATGAGGTGAGTGCAACACCACAAACAAAACTTCCAAGTGAAGCTCTTGATTAATGATTGGGATATGAATGATATATGATCTTAGGGTCAAAAATTGGGGTATGACAGACATCATAAGCTTAACATGATTTAACTAACCCTTTCAAGGATCTTAGGGATTTAGGGCGCACTATTTCAGGTGCTCTTATCAAGGACTGAATTCCTATCAAGGGGAAAGAGGATTTATTTTCCTCTGACCACATACCTTCCAATTCAGAGACTCGGTACCTATCAAGGGGCAAGAGGATTTATTTTCTACTAGCCATGTACCTTCAAATTCAGAAGTATCCCTAATTAGAGGCGATGACCCACTCGATATGGTGAGCTTGATTCTCAAAGAGGAACGTTCAAAGACGAAAGTCAGAATTCTTCAGACAAAGACGCGACCAAATCACTTTCTAATATTGCTAACTAAATTCCTAAAGATCCTTGAAAAGATTGCATTTGCATTCATAAAACTAACTTTGCCTTTCAGGTCGACCAACTGGTCAAACAAATACCATCAACAAATCAATTTCTTTCAGATGAACATTCCGGAAGCTCGAACCCCGGACATTCTGAAACATTCCAATCAGATGAACATTTTGGAAGCTTGACCCCCAGTCTTCTGAAACATTCCAATCAGATGAACATTCTGGAAGCTTGACCCCCAGACTTCTGAAACATTCCAATCAAGATGTACATTCCGGAAGCTCGAACCCCGGACATTCTGAAAGTTCCAATTAGATGAACATTCTGGAAGCTTGACCCCCAGACTTCTGAAACATTCCAATCAGATGAACATTCTGGAAGCTTGACCCCCAGACTTCTGAAACATTCCAATCAGATGTACATTCCGGAAGCTCGAACCCCGGACATTCGGAAAGTTCCAATTAGATGTACATTCTGGAAGCTCGAACCCCGGACATTCTGAAAGTTCCAATTAGATGAACATTCTGGAAGCTCGACCCCCAGACTTCTGAAACATTCCAATCAGATATACATTCCGGAAGCTTAAACCCTGAACATTCTGAAATATTCTTATCAGATACACATTCAGGAAGCTCGAACCCTGGATGCTCTGAATCTCTACACCAGTTCCACAACAACGACGCAAGCCAGACGCGCCTAAACGTCAATTCACCAAAATTAACATGTCATTAGATCAGGCGTTGCAACGTTTGTTGAAGGCAAGAATGATTACTGTGAGGGATCCTCCTCAACACATCAACACTTCCTCTGCTAAACACAATCCAAACATACGATGTGCCTACCATTCCAATAGTCCCAAGCAAGATACCAATAGCTGCTGGGCATTAAAGAATAAGATCCAAGACATGATCGATGACGAGGAAATTAAACATTCCTGAGACCCCCAATGTGATCACTGGTCCCATGCCAAATCATGACGAGACTGACTAATGTCTAGAAGGATGGACTATTGGGTCATTAGCTTTACTTTCAGTTGCATTTTTCTTTCCTGTTTGTTTAAACATTCGACTTATGATAGACATTATCTGTTTTAATAACCATCATCAGTGCATTGCATATGTTTGTCTTGAAAAATTTATTTCGCTATCACTCATTTTAAATTGCATCTTTACTTTGCATATGTTTTATGATACTCAACTCCTGCTAACGGTGTAAGCCTTTTGAGGGAGGATGATCAAAACGATACCGCAACCTCATACAGTATGCTTTTGAACAGACTATGCTGACGATGTACATGCATTGTTTCAATTCCTAAACAGTGGAGATATAAGGATGTTAATCCCTTGTCAACCCCTTTGAGCCTAAGAAGTAGAAGTTTCTTTCTTGTATTAATTAAAACCCTTGATCATAACCTGGGGCAGGGTAGTTCTCAGTTAATTTGGCTGTGCATTCTATTTTAAGAGAATCATTCAGTACACTTTTCAACAAAGGTTTCAATCACAAGCGTTCATCCGCACACATCAAAGAAGTGTTGGAGATGTCAATCAAAAGCCAATAATGGTTCATCAATCATTAAGCAAGGCAGCCAATATCTTTCAAAAAAAATGAATGAATGAAAAAACATATATACAAAGAAAAGCCTGCTAAGTCAAAAATCAAAAAGAAGACTTAGGCAAAAATCAAGGCATCCCGCTGACTGTAAGCTCAAAATAGACAGTTCAGGCAAAAGTTAGGGATATCAAAAAGATGAAAAAGAGAAGTCAATAAATTCCTGAACAACACAATGTTGTGACTACCAAAAGGAAGAAGTGACTGCCATCTCAAAAGTTCTCTTTGCTTGTGAACCACCATCATTATCAAAGGTGCAAATCCAAAAGTCTCTTGGAACCTGAATGCATAATTTGAATTAACTGAGCTTAGGACTGAAGATCATCACGAAGAGGGGTGGGTACAATCAAATTTTGAGCCTTTATCCTTTGTTTCTTAAACCGTGAACCCAACCACGTTACAACCCTTGAAAGTCCTAACTGAAGCATGGTTAGTTCGAAAGCATACTGTCACAACAAAGGTATCCCGACTCCTTAAGGTTCACCACAAATGCTGAGTTGGTATTTCATTTTTACAAGCACCACGTTTTTATAAATGTCACGCTTTTACATCTCATGTTTTAATGCTTTTCAAAAACTCAAGACAGACATATGCATTGCATCTCATGAATTCATTATTAAACATATTTTGCTACATAATTTCAAATGTTAGCAACAGAAAGAATTTGCAAAGGGTACAACTAATGACTGAAAGTTATCCCGATAGACAAGATTACTCCGAGAAGCAATGTCTCCTACGTATACAAGGGGCATGGCACGCTTTGCCCAATCAATCTGGGGCAATCAGGTCAAGTTCAAAAATCTCTCAGAAGTATCAACAATCAGGGGCTAGCACCCAAGTGGGGCCGAAGCTACTGCTCGATCAGTCAGGGGCATCATACTAAGTACTAGGGGCACGTTACCCAGAGTACACATCTCACAAGGTCCTCGCAAGGAAAATCTTTCCAAAGACCCTACTAGCAGGGGCAAATTTATGCAAGACCAGTTTAACATCTTGATCAATACTCACTGGTGTGTCCTAATCAATGTAAATCCAGGAGTGGTAGTTACTATAATACTTGGGGCAACTTTCAAGACACCCATGTCTCCCCACAGAGCCGGGTTCACAAGATCATATCCCCACAGAGTAATCATTAAGAAGATATCCTCAAATACTCTCGTCCCAACAAAGACATAGCTCCCCAATAGAGTTTACATCTTCAACACTACCGATTCTTCAACACGTTGCTCTTCTCCAACATGGTTTACTAATATATTTTATCCCCAGTCAGGGTACATCAAATTACAATTCATCCCCAAGCAGAAATCATAAATCTCCAGCTGATCATCTTCAAGACAAGATCAGACAATAAAATCACAAAGACATATTTATTTTCTCAAACAAGACAACATAAATCATATTCATATTCATACATTGCATACATTTCCTCATAATAATTCATACATAACATGCAAGTTTCTCATTTATTTTGAGAGACTCATCGCATAATACATGCACCATGACATTGCATAAAATTGACAATATCTGGAAGGTACATTACAAAGATTCGAATCTTACTCAAAGAAAAGCCTAACGCACGGTTTTCCAAACATCTACGGATGCAAATTGGATTAGTCTAACGCATGACTCATCCTTCAACCTAACGCACGGTTTTCCAGACATCTACGGATGCAAATTGGATTAGTCTAACGCACGACTCATCCTTCAACCTAACGCACGGTTTTCCAGACATCTACGGATGCAAATTGGATTAGTCTAACGCACGACTCATCCTTCAACCTAACGTACGGTTTTCCAGACATCTACGGATGCAAATTGGATTAGTCTAACGCACGACTTATCCTTCAGCCTAACGCACGGCCTTCCAGACATCTACGGATGCAAATTGGATTCAGTCTAACGCACGAATCATCCTTCAGCCTAAAGCACGGCTTTCCAGACATTTACCGATGCAAATTGGATCTAGTCTAACGCACGACCCATCCTCCAGTCTAACGTACGGCTCATCTCCGACAACATGCTGCATAGATGGCATCTTCAAGCCCATTTCAGATAAAAGTCCCTACTCCAGCTAGGGCAAATTCTTGGGCATTCTAGTGTTCAATCCTCTTCTACCTTCAGATTCCGACAGGCACACATACCAGTCTACATCTTTAGATATAAGAAAATTGAACAGGGGCAGCTGTCATATCCCACATTTTACCCATACTATTTCTCTTGTTCAAACTCAAGTCAAGGCACAAAGCTCTAAGACACCCCTCATAAACAAGGGCTCAAGAAACTAGGGTTCGTGTTGTTCTGAGGAAAAATCAATGGATCAAAAGCTCCAATACATTTCAGATGGTCTATGATACTCCACACTACCTCCATGACAAATTTCAGGTCTCAGTTCAAAAGATTGACCACTCAATTGCTTAGAAAGTCAACAGTCGACTTGTTGGACCTAAAAGTCGACTATGGTCAAAATACAGTCAAAACTCCTGATTTTTTGTCAACATCCTTATTTTGAAGTATCATTCACCATTTGATCAATAATTGATCATGGTTCATCAAAGAAAGATCAGAAATCAACAATTCCAAATGTTTCTAAATTAGGGTTTTCTTAGGAGAAAGTCAACTGAACTTTGACCAGCCATAAATTTCTCATAGAACATCTGAAATTTTCCATCCAAAGCTCAATTTGAAGGAAATTGAATTCTTTACAACTTTGTCTCTCACATGCCAAGTCTCAAAATGCTTCATTTGAGAGATATGGATCAAAACATTATAGGTCCTTTTCAAAAGTCAACCAGAAGTCATCTTTTTCAAAAGAGCACACAAGGAGCATGGAAAATTATTTTGACACGGGACCAAAAGCATTGGTTAGAGGACTCTTCAAGGTTTCTAAAAAGTCTAATAACACTCAAAAAGGTGGAAAATTGAGAAAGATACGAATCGCACAAGTTGGGCAAAAATTTGAGAAATACTTGAAACTATAATTGACAAAATTCATGTTTTGAGTATTGGGCCCATGGTTTTGGTTTACCCACGTGATTTTAAGATCATAATAAGCCCAAAGACTATTTGGATCATATTTTATGATTTTATTTTATTCATATAAATGCAATATTAAATCAAATAAAACCAAATAAAGTCCAAATCAATTCAAATAAAATCATGGGAAACTCTTATTAACCAAATCAAGACCAAATTCATCCAAAAGAAGCGCGAAAAGATTAGGAAATAGAATTGAGCCAAAATTGGAAATATTTCATACAAAATCAAATCAATTTTTCTTTCATCAAATCAAATTGATTCCTTCCAATTCTAATGACCTAATTTTAGCCCACTATATATACTTGGATCATTCATGTAACAAGGGGACGAAAATTAGTGAAGAGCATTAGGGTTTCCCATTAAAAAAAGCTCATAAACTAGGGCATGAGATGAATTCGTACACAGCCCTCCTCCATTGATTCTAAGCATCGAGGCTTCCTCCTAAGGACATCAGAAGCTCATCCCTATCAATCTCAAAGCTTGCAGCATCATGGTTTGCCCTCAACACACTTAGTTTTTTTTTTTAAATTTCTTTACGTACCAATTTTATTTTACAGGTATTATCAATGAATTTCATGCGTGTATTGTTACTAATTGGTGCATTTAGAACTGTTTAGTGCATTATTTCGAGAGTTTTGGTGCATATAGAAGAAAGTGCCATGGTTAGGGCTTCAAGGTGTGAGGCTTTCGTTCTCCATGCTCGAGGCTGTTTCCGTCCAAATGAATGTCACCATTGGATTCAGGAGATGTGATTTAGTGGATCTGGGAACCACTTAAGATGGATTAACGCGTGTAGCTTGAGTTTTGAAATTGCAGAAAATTCGAAGGAATAAATCGCAGCAAAAAGCGCAGGAAAACCGGTAGGCAAATCCGCAGGTAAGGCGGACGAGGAAGATGAAGAAGAAAGGCCACGCGGCCTTGTC
The DNA here is from genome assembly GCF_029867415.1 of Vicia villosa. NCBI lineage: Eukaryota > Viridiplantae > Streptophyta > Magnoliopsida > Fabales > Fabaceae > Vicia > Vicia villosa. The sequence continues at coordinate 632,263 of NW_026705392.1, read as the reverse complement.
TGAGTGGCTAGTAAACAAAGCATGGATCTTCTCTTTTATTATTATTATTATTATTTAAACATTTTGTCTTTTCTTTTTTTATTTCCTTTTAGTTTTTATTTAGGAAAAATTAGTTTTTTGGTTTTGAATTGGATAATTGTTTTAGTCTAATAATTTAGTAATTGATTTTTTTTTTAAAATGGTTAAATAATTTAATTTAATTAATTTAATTTAATTATATAAATTAGGATTAATAATTAGGATTTAGGTTTTTATTGCATAATTGGTATAATTTTAAACCTTGATCGAAAGTAACTATAGGCTAGGTTTTTTAATCATAAGGTTTTTAACCATGATTTCTCTTAAACTGTAATTTCATCGCGATCTTCTCTTTTCACCTCATACCCCATTGATTGTCGCATGCTTTAATTTTTATTTTTATTTTTATTTTGCCTTATGCCAATTGCCTTGCCTAATTTTTGTAATATTATTGTAATTGCCCCAAAGCTTTGTAATAGCCTAGGGTTGTTATTTTTGCCTCTTTTCATTTGCAGGTGTTTATTGTAATAGTTTTAGGATTTTTATACTTGTTCCTTTAAATTTTCGCATACAGGTGTTTATTGTAATAGCGTAGGAATTTTTATTTTTGCCTTTATTTTATTTTAAACTGCGTGGTTAGTAATCCTAGGGAGTGATAAACCATGAACTAAACATAGTATCACTAATATTACAAGATAAATATCATCGAAGTTAACCACGTGATTGTGCCACACACACACCTTTAGTGTAGTCCCTCTTGTTGCCTTATACTGTTGCCTTATTGTTGCCTGTTGCCTTTAATTGTACTAAATAGTCAAAGTCCCTCGATTCCGAGGATACCTAAAGCAAGGTTGCCTTAAAGAATAAAAATCATCTAGTCCCTCGATGGTGCCTCTGAAAATTAAGATGATTGTCCTATTGCTAAGGTATCCTCGCATGATGCCTAAAAAATAAAATGACTATTATATCCTTCCCTTAGACTACCTGCCCTCTTTATGGCAAGGGACAGTCTTATGGCGAACGATACTCTCGATGACCCTTCCACATCCAATTGAAAGACTTCTTGCCCTCTCATGGTATGGATAGATCCTTTCGCCCGAAAAGCTAAAAGAAAAAATTTCAAAACTTAGGGTAGTTGCTACTAATTGCTTGCTCTAAATTCAAAATCCTTTTCCCACTCTTTTCAAAATAAAATTCAAAAAGACTACGCTTATTTACAAGCTAAAGTTCTTCTTCGAAAATCTTTTCAAACAATTCAAACAAACAAGTGAGCTAAGCAATTAAGAGCCCATGGATAACCATGGATGCAAAGGGTGCCTTACACCTTCCCTTTGTATAACTTACCCCCCGAACTCAGTTTTTTTATTTAAAAGGTTTTTCCTGTTGTTTTAGCCTTTCTGATATTTGGATAAAATAAAAGTCGGTGGCGACTCTTGCTTAACCGCAACATTTCAAATAAAAGTCAGTTCATCGTATTACACGTGGCAAGTGAATTATTTTACAAAGGGTTTTACAAAGGGTTTAACAAAAGGGTTTTACGATAAGTGATCTTACCGGGCAGATCAGATGACCAGCAACAATGAAGGCTTGAAGTTCAGGATGACAAATATGGAGAAAAAGGTGTTGTACCTGCAAGGCACTCCGATGCCAAAGTAAGTAGGTATTCCACAAGTTACAACAAATTAATGGGGTTTTAGTGGTAAGAAAAAGATTACCTTGCCCTCTGTATGTAGAGTGCTATTTATAGGATGTTTTAGGAACGGATTGGACGCCTCCTTCTAGGGCGGATATTTGGGAGACGCGTGGATTGGTTGTTTACCGAGCACGAGGGGTCCTCGTGGTCGGTTACTTGGCACGTTTGCCCAGTCTGGTCGGATGGAAACCACCACGTGCGTTCTGAAGCGTATTGGGCCGAAGGCGGGAATGGCCCAATTGACTGGATTGGGCCGGTCCAGAACAGTAGCCCCCAAATTGGTTGCTTCCGGTCAGAGGAGTGACGACTTATAGGAAGTTGATCCGAGGGTCTGTGTCCTGTCTGTCCGAGGGAGGTAGGCCGTGTGTTTCCGGGGAGAAGAAGGGTTAGGCCGGGAGTAAGGAAGCGTGTTGTTTCAAAAGTTAATAGGGGGCGTGTCGCATTTAATGTGAAATGATGGCTAATCTATTCCCTAGGCTATAGGGTTAATGATTGCCATTCCTCTGAATAGTACAGCACGTGCGGCGCGCGTGGTACCTCATGCCTCTTATAAATAACAGAACCTCTCATCTTTCCAAACTTTTCAAGTTTCATTCGCTTCGTTCTCTCTTCGCCGGCCTTTCTTCTTGCAGTGGTGTTCGTTACATTTCTTCAATCTTTCCTCAAAATCGTACCTGTAAGTTACCTTTTAATCCTTACGTTTTATATTTTTATGCTTCGATCACTGTATAGAACCTGATTGCATGTGGTTAGGGTAGGTTTTTAGGAAGATTTTAATGAGGATAGATGATGAATGTGGTGGCGTATGGCGGAGACATGGGGTTTCTCCGTCGTCCACGAAAGCGTTTTGATGAGTTTATCTTTAGATTCCAGCTTTTTGTACCGTCGAAAGACGTTTGATTATGCTTTTGGTGTTTTCTGCACCGTAGTTAGATGTTCTGCGTTTTTGCCCTTTGAAGGGTTATAAGTCCCGCTTCTTCCTCATCCGCCCTCACTTTCGGGAAGCTCGGGAAAGTGTCTTTGATCGCGTTCCGACTTTGGATGTTAATGGTCGTCTGGTGCTCAGTGATATTGGGGAGCCCGTCACCTCTCGTCGGTATAAGTTCAGGTTTTTCTGGTCGCGGGACCACTTTAGGTATGGGACCGACCAATACATCACCCGGCTTTCGGATTTAGACGATGATGCTCGAAGGGATTATGCTGCTCTTCAGCAGTTCGTGCAGGGTCTTCCCATCGTTGCTAAGGTGGACCGCTCGGGGGTGCCTGTCCTTGGTGATGACGGGGAGCCGATCAGAGAGCCAGGGGTGATTAGTATTAAGGAGCTTCTAGCTTGGGGTACCGACGAGGGAGCGTTTGCTTGTTTGGGTACCATCTTTATGTTGTTTTGTTTTTTTTTAGCTCTGTTGTTTTAGTAGCTTCTCTCCTTACTTGTTTTATGAGGGGCAGAATTCTCACGTTTTTTCTTTTTCTTTTCGTAGAGTCAATGGATCGTGCCCGTCATGACCGGATGCTGAGGAAAGCCAGCAAGTTAAAAGGAATTGTTAAGAGAAGTGTCGGTCCTCGGTTGGAAGCTGTGCAAAGGTCCCCGGTTGTAGGATCGGGTGCTTCTTCCTCCTCTGCGGGCGTCCCTGGTTCCCCTTCCAGGACTCCAGATCAGGGCGAGCCCTTGAGGCCAGTCACGGTGCTTCCTTCTCCTCTCCTCCCAGAGCCTGATCCGGATGCCTTGGTCTGCCGCAAGCGCCAGAGAACCGAAGCCGTGGATCTTACTCAGGATGAGGCTGCTGACATTTTTACCCTTCCTTCGTTCTTTCTTCAGCCCAGGTTCTTCGAAGATGGTCCTTCCTTGACTATTCCGCGTGCTGAATCTTTGCATATTGAGGGTTTGGATCCTTCTGTTCGTCAAAGGTTCCTCGTGCAGGATGCTTCGGCCGTGGTCCGTCTTCTGGAAATGGCCACTCTCTATGCTCGCTCGGCACCTTTGTCAGCAGAAGCAGCGAAGTTGCTTCAGGAGCAAGTGAATATGAGTGCATCTGCCTCGGAGGAGAATGACCGATTGCTGAAGGAGCAGGGCGAGGAACTGGACACAGTGAAGGCTCGACTGGACCAAAAGGAGGCTGCTCTGATGGACGTGCAAGGTCAGTACACCTTGCTCTCCAGGACTTTGTATGGAACAAAGTTGTCTTCTTCGGTTAGGGAGGCATCTCTTCGTCGTTCTCAGACTTTTGCTGAGGACGAGTCGAAAGAGGAGAGGGCTCTTTTAACTCGGGCAGAATTGATTCAATATATCAGAGTCTTGGGGAGCGATTGTGTGGCGGCTGCCGAGGATACCTATAACTCCACTGTGGCCCAACTTAAATTGAAGAATCCGGGGGTGGAGTTGGTGATCGAAGTTACCGGGCCTTACCACCGTGTGGAGGGCGACTAGATTGTTTCTCCGGCCTTCGGGGAGGAGCCCGTGACCAAGGGAGCCGAGGATTTCCAAGTCAAGGAAGGTGTTTGAAGATTTTTTCTAAGTGTGGGGCCTGCGTGCCCATATTGTGTAATGTTGTTTCTCTGGGGGGTATGCCCCCCGTTTTGATTCTGTATGCACATTAACCAGCTCGGCCTAGATGTCCGTAGTTGGGCACATTTACGGGTTTTTTGCCCGTTTTTTTATTTATCATACTTAGTTTTTAACGCTTATGTTTTGTTTTCTTTGAAACTTTGTGCGCATGCGTTCTCTTTAATGTTTTTGTTTGCTTCCTGATACTGCTATTCCCCTTCTTCCCATATAAAAGGAGGTCTTATGGACCTCTCTTTCTTCATTTCTTCGCACGGATGGGTGGAGCTAACAAGAAAAAGGTATCCTCAACCTCGTGTTCCCGTGGAGTGAAATATGTGAAGGAGAAGAAGCAGGCTTCGACCGGCTCCGCTTCTCGTTCTCGTGGCTCTCTCAGTTCAGATGCTCGTGCTCGGGCGACTGGTGTGAGAGTCGTGGTTGACGCTAATGGCTCTGAGACCAAGTGGGATGAAGATTGGTATCAGTATATTCACTCGGAGGAATTTGCCAATCGGGAGGAGTGAAGCGTTTTCTTTTCAATTGTTTGTTTTGTAATTTCTCATGAATGGATGAATAAAACACCGTTTGTTGTTCCTTTGTGTATTTATGTTGCATTTTGTGAAGATTTGCTCGACTTATAACGTATTGATCGCCCAGTGTGTGGAAATGCGGTCGATTGCCGGGGATGTATGTCTGGCGTATGGTGAGTCTTGGATTTCGTTGTATAGAGCTCCGGGGCTCATGGCGTGAACGGTCCCCTCGCGAGCAAGGCGTTCTGCCATCACGGTACTTGTTTACGACGGGATGCTCGGTATTCGGGCCCCTCGAAGGACAACGAGTCTGTTTGATTAATAGAGCAGGCTTCTGTCGTATTGTAATATTGATAGGTGCTCGGCGTGTACCATGCCGCACCTGTGTTTCTAACTGTAATACTGTTTAGGCTTTTCAGCGTTCCAAGGTAGAGTGAGTTCTTCTCCTTGCAAATTCTCTAAGTAATATGCCCCGTTTTCTGTCTTTGCCCGCACACGATAGGGGCCTTCCCAATTCGCGGCCAGTTTGCCTTCTCGGGAATCTTTGTGGTTTCTTTTTAGCACTAGGCTGTCTATTTTAAATTCCCGTTTAATGACCTTAGCGTCATGTCTTAGGGCTATTTTTTGCTTAAGTGAAGCTTCGCATAGAGCGGCCCCAGTGCGAATTTCTTCGACCAGGTCGAGCTCTTCTCTGATTGCCTCGGTGTTACCCTCTGTCTCGAGTGGCTCTTCGACGCATCTAGAGGGCACATGTATTTCCAAGGGGATCACGGCCTACGTTTCGTACGTCAGTCAGAAGGGGGTTTCCCCAGTAGTGGAATGTGGGGTAGTGCTATAGGCCCATAGGACGCTGTGCAGCTCTTCTACCCATCCCCTTTTTATTTCGTCTAGTCTTCTTTTGAGGCCCCTCAAAATCACTCTATTGGCGGCCTCTGCTTGCTCGTTTGGTTGTGGGTGCTCGACTGACGCGAAATGTTGCTTCGTACCTAATTTCGTGACGAGTTCTTGGAAGCGCCCGTCTGTGAATGGGGTGCCGTTGTCGGTGATGATAGCTAATGGTACCCCAAACCGGGCAAGGATGTTTCTTTTGTAGAAGCGGAGTACATTCAAGGATGTGATTTTGGCCAGTGGCTCGGCCTCGATCCATTTGGTAAAATAGTCGACCGCAACTATTAGATATTTGTTTTGATTGCTTCTGTCGCACGCTCGCGAAAATCAGACAGAGTCGCCACCAATATATTTATCCCATAAAGGGAAAGGAATATCAGAAAACCTAAGATGGATAAGAACGAGGTCTTTCGACCAGAGATAGGGTACGGGAGTCGGTTACGCAAGGGGAAGGTGCTAGCACCCCTCACGCCCATCGTACTCGATGGTATCCACCTATGTTTGTTGCTATCTAAAGGGTGTGTAAATCTAAAGCTTAATTACTCAGGGAATGCATGCAAATGAAAGAAAAGAAACACGGGGAAAATAAGGTTTATAAATAGTTGTGCTCGTTCAAGCCCCGCGACTTGATGCCTACGTATCCCTTTTGGGAATCAGAGCGCCGTAGTTCGGCTCTTTAGTTTTTGTTTGTTTTTGTGTTTTTTAGTGGACGAAGTTACATTCGCACTCCTCTGCTCGACCTCTGGAGTCTTAAGCTGGGAATGGAGCGGAAATAACATGTCCGATTAAAGAATGCCTCGGAGGCGAGATAGAGAAGAGAGTTTGAGCGTTTCGAGGAAATCCCTTAAGCAAGGGAAACTCGAGTTACTCTTTGGTTTGTGTTTTTTAGAGGTTGGGAACTTACGCCTGAATGGAACCCTTAAGCAAGGGAGCTCCAAGCACTCGAACATCCCTTAAGCAAGAGAAGTTACAAGCTTCCATTCCCTTTTTATTAGTCAAAGTATTTATTAGTCATTTTTTATGAGTTTTCTTGGTATTTTTTATGGGAAATTTATTTGGATATTGTTAGGTGTTTTAAAGTTGAAAAGGAAAAGAAACTAACCTAAGTATGAAGGGAATTTCTACCTAATGTTATCATGGTTTCTACCTAAGGTTAGGAATAAAAGAAACATGAAAATTAAAGTCACATCATGAGCAAAATTGAGTAAGGATACAATGGTACAAAGTTATACACAAGTATGAAGTAGCAATTCGAAAACATAGTACAAAATGAATTAAAAATACTACTATTTTTTATATTGATTTTTATGAAGGAAATTGAATTACAAGTCAAGCAAAAGACTAAAAAACAAATAGCCTAAAACTAATATTTTTAGTGATTATTTTTTATATGTCAACAATTGTGTTAAAAGTCTTAAAAGAAAATCATCAACTTGTATTTTATTACCTAAAAAAAATAAGAAAAGACTAAGTAAGATAATTCTAAATTCTAGCAATTTTTGTATGAATCAGGGGGATGTGAGATGAATACAGTTGTGTGATAAGCAAAAATGGCGATTTGGCCCAAAGAGTTATGATCCAGATTAGTTAATGACTATTTCAGACTTTAGTTTTGATTTGATTCAATGTTAATTAAAAGAAAATTAAGCCGAATTAAACCTTAGGCTAAAATTAAGATATCAATTAAACTATATAACAAATCTGATTAACCTCTGCTAATACCCTAATTTCAATTAATCTAATTAAAGCCTAACTTAATTAAATTAAAACAAAAGGGGATTTTAGGGTTTACTGTGTTGTGACTATTCAACTTCTCATTATTCAGACTCAACCTTCTCTCGTTCTCAGACTCTCTCACTCGGCCCTCGCCGGAAATCGCTCCGCCGCGCCGGAGGCGACGGAGCTCCACTAACATCCAAAATAAAACTCAATTCTGAACCCTCTCTCCCTCCTAATTCTCAATCTCGCCTTAAAATCCCATGAAGGAGCTTCTTCGTTCGAAACCGAGAGGAGGAAATCTAACCCTAAATAGTGCGAACTTCCTAATCGGAGCGAAGATCTCGCAATTGACAATGGATTAAACGCAGTGAAGTAATAAACGGCATCAATCAAGCTAAAGAAACGGAGAACCCAGAGTTTAAAGGGAGTTACTTACCGGAGCAGTTCCGGCGACTCTTCGACGGCTGTGTGCTGGCGAAATAAACGCGTCGGAGTACTTCAATTCAGGTAATATTCCGTTATTCTTTTATTTCTTGCGCTATCTTCTTCTTCTTCTCTGCAATTTTCTGTGAATGCGTGTGTTGTTGAATGAGGGCGAAAGAAAGTGGGGATTTAGAAGGAGAAATAGGTCATGGCGATTCTGAGAGATGATGAGAGGCTCGGAGATGGAAATTACAGTGGTTGAGCACAAGCTTGTTGAAGTTCTAATGATGAACTTCAACAGCTCTAGGAACGTGCGTATGGTGAGGTGAGGGAATTGAGGATCTGAAGATTGAATGAGAGGTGTAAGAGGATGAAGAGAAGAAAAATGGGTGAAGGATGAATTTGCAGAGGGGTTTTGGTGATGAAGATGGAGAAAGAGTGGAGAAGATTGAGAAGATGGGAATTGAAGGTTATATAGAGATTGGAGCTGAGAAGGTTAGTTATCAGTGATTTTCTGTTACATTCTGTTGAAAGTTTGTTATGATTTCAGTTAGGTAATTTAGAATTCGGTTAGGGATTGTTTGCAGTTTGTTGGTTATTTCTGTTTTTGACAGTTAGATTCTGTTATGAATAGAGGTTAGTTATAGGTAGGTTAGTTGACAGTTAGGAATGTTAGTAAATCAGAACTGGTGGTAATGTGAATTTGGAAGTTAGTTATGAAATGGAACTGTTATTATTTTTCTGCTTTTGAACCTTGAATATTGGATTTTGCTGCAAGCTGTTAGATATATACATCTTTGATATCAGGAATACTTAAACATGTGAAATGAATTTTCCTGAATGCGAGATATTGTCGAAAACATGAGATTCTGTACTGAACTTGTGAGATTATGCACTGAGTATTGATCGTGAACTGGCAACATGTATGTCTTGAGAGTTGACTATGTAATTGATTTCTTTTCAATTTCGGTGGATCTTAGTATTTTGATAGATAATAATTTGATGAATGATTGAACTGTGACTGTTTGGTTTTTGGATGCAGAGCTGAAATTGTACAATTGGTGCCTGAAGTAGCATGGTTTCAATTCTGTTTGTACAGCTCTGCTACTTGACTGTTTCAAGTGTGCATGGTATTCTTTTTCTTTGAATTGATGTTGAAGTTTAATAACTTGTCTTGAATGCAGTATGTGGTTTGTATGGTGTGAATGTTGGATTGCTCTTTTGAACTTGCTTTCTTTTATGCAGGGTCTGAATTGATACGATGAAGGGGAGTGTGGCTGTACTGAATGGTTAATGACTGGTTGCTGAATGTATTGGCTGCATTTTGTTTTTATGCAGGGTTGGAATTATGGTACAGCAGGGTCATGAAACCGAACTTTGAAGGAAGAGTCACGAGGCCATGGAGTTGGTGTATTGAGAACTTGGAAGCGGATGGACTTAGAGATAAGTGTAGGGTCAAGCTCAAGATATAAACCCAAAGTGCAAGAGGGGACTTGGAGAACAACATATAGGATAGGATAGGTGGTTAACTGTATACCTTTGTATAGATTTTCTTGTATTTTTCTTTGTAAGGATTGAGGCTTGTAATGTATGTTGTAAAATCTGAAGGAGTCTCGAATAATGATTGATTGAAGGCCTCATTAGAAATCTTGAATCTTGAATGATGTATACCAATTGAGGTGGCCTTGCATTTCTTCAAATAAGTCACTGTTTGGCTCCATGTAATGTATTTGGATTTTTGTAGTTAAAGAATGGATAGAATTCTTGTACTTTCTTTCTTCCCTTTTTCTTTTGTGTAAATTCAAACCCGGATGTATTATGACCATATTCATAGCAGCTTGTGGTTCAAACAATCAAATAAGGAATCTCCTTCCATTTATGATATTAATTTAGAATTCAAATCCTTCTTTCACCTTTTGTACTTGAAGTAGCAACTACAAAATAAGATGGAAATCACATATTTTGAAAGTGTTGATAGTCAATAGTCAACCTTCATCGTTGACTTTGACCAAAAAGGTCAACCACACACCAGTAACCTCTTTTCCAAGCCATAGTCCAAGATAAGTAATCATCATACGAATCTCAATCTCCTAAGGCTTGTCATACGCTAGCACCTTTGTTCATATGAATAAGTATTGCACCATAACTTATAATTCGAGCAGTGCGCCAGATAATTGCGTCCAAACTCCATAGATGGCTCCTTTTGGTTAATAAATGAATAGTGAAGTAAACCTAATCCGGTTGATCTCAATAAAAACTTTGATGAATGCAATCATAGGGAAATAAACCCTGATTCTTGATCCTTATGCTAAATTTGTTGATTAGTGATGCATGATATGTTGAATGACCTAATTGAGATATGTAGATGAACGTGATGCTTAAGCCAATTAGAAATAAAATTAGATGGGCAAATTTTGGGGTGCAACAGCTTCCGGTCACGAACGGACCGAGGAGATCCATTCCCCACCACACAAATGGCCAGGGAGACGATAAGGATTTGAGTTCGTTGGGGGACGCGAGGTGCATGTCCCCGAAATGCTGGCATTTGTCGCATCTCTTAACGTATTCTTTGGCATCGTCTTGCATCGTCGGCCAATAGTAACCTGCTCGGAGAGCCTTCCGAGCGAGTGATCTTCCTCCTAGATGTTGGGAATTGATTCCTTCGTGTATCTCTCGGAGTATGTGGGGGACCGTGCCCTCGTCTATTCATTTGAGGAGAGGTATGGAAAATCCTCGCCGGTATAGGCGATTTTCGAGGATTTTCGATTAAGACCTACGAGCAAGCTCGTCTTCAGATGGTGGAGGCCTCTTTCCGATCGACGGACAAGAGGTCACTTGTTAAGTAATTGTATACGGGGGTCATCCAGCAGGACGTGTCTCCAATTGCGTTTACAAGTGAGAGGGAGGATGAGATCTTGGTGCTGGGTTTAGTTAATATCTCCTGGATTACGGATTTGTTACCTCCCTTCTTTCTTGTGCTCGCTAGTTTTGATAGGACGTCTGCCCGAGCGTTGTGTTCCCTTGGGATGTGTTTTACATTGGCGCTCCTGAATCGGACCAGTCTTTCTTTTACGAGGCTAGGTATTCGGCGAGGGCTTCACTCTTGACCTGATATTCACCCGAGATGTGTGATGCGACCAATTGAGAGTCGGTGAATACCTCAATATCTTCGGCTTCTAAGTCGTTTGCGAGGCGCACCCCGGCTAGTAGGGCCTCATACTCTGCTTGGTTGTTGGATGTTGGGAATGATAGTGAAAGGGATACCTCTATGAGGGTTCCTTCTCAATTTTCAAGAATGATCCCTGCTTCGCTGCCGGTCGAGCTTGAAGCACCGTTCACGTATAAGGTCCACCTTCGGGCGTTGTTGTTTGTTGTTTCGGGGAAGGCCATTTCGGCTACGAAGTCTGCCAAGACCTGTGCTTTAAGGGATTTTCTTCCCTCGTATTTGATGTCGAACTCCGCAAGTTCCAACGACCACCAGAGCATTCTCCCGGCCATGTCAGGGTGTGCAAGCAATTGTTTTACGGGTTGCTCAGTTTGTACGACTATGGTATGTGCTAAGAAATAGTGTCTAAGTCTTCGGGCCGCGGTTATTAACGCGAGTCCGACCTTTTCGATTTGTTGAATCTGATCTCGGGGCCCTAGAGTGCTTTGCTTGTGAAGTAAATGGGTTTCTGGCCTTCCGAGGTTTCTCGTATCAAGGCCGCGCTAACGGCTTCGGTGGCTACGGTGAGATAGAGGTATAAGATTTCTCCAGCTTCCGGTCTAGATAAAATTGGTGGGCTGGATAATGCCCACTTGATATGGGAGAGGGCGCGTTCGCACTCTTCCGTCCATTCGAATGTGGTCTCTTTGTGGAGGAGTTTGAATAGTGGTAGGGCATGCTGCGCGGATTTAGCCATGAATCTGGATAGTGATGTGAGCATGCCGTTCAAGGTTTGGATTGACTTTTTTGAATTTGGAGTGGGCAAGTCTGAGAAGGCCCTGCACTTATCCGGGTTGGCTTCGATTCCTCTTTCTGTTAAGTAGAAGCCGAGGAATTTTCCTACGCGGACGCCGAATGTGCATTTTTTCGGATTGAATCTCATTTTACACTTTCGGACTTGCTCGAAAACCTTTTTAAGGTGAGCGGCGTCATCGGTTTCCCGTTGGGATTTGACGATCATATCGTCCATATAGACTTCGAGCATATTACCTATCTCTGCTTGAAAGACTTTGTTCATCATGCGCTGGTATGTCGCACCAGCGTTCTTCAGACCGAAGGGTATTACGTTGTAGTAATAGATGCCCGATTCGGTCATGAAGGCCGTATATTTCTTATCAGTTTTAGCCATGGGTATTTGATTATACCCGAAATATGCGTCCATGAATGAAAGTAATTTAAAACCAGCGGAATTATCAACTAGTTTATCTATGTTAGGAAGAGGATAAGCATCTTTTGGGTAAGCCCTATTAAGATCGGTGTAGTCAGTGCACATGCGCCATTTTCCATTTGATTTTTTAACAAGTACAACATTGGAGAGCCAATTAGTGTACTTGGCCTCAAATATAAACCCGGCCTCTAGGAGGTCTTTTACAGCTAGTTCGACCGCAGCCGTTTTTTCTAGTGACTGTTTTCTTCTCCTCTGAGCGACGGCCTTGCAGGTCGGGTCGATGGTCAGGTGATGGCAAGCCACTTCTGGGTCAAGTCCAGGCATTTCTGCAGCGCTCCAAGCGAATAGGTCGCCGTTCTCACGGAGGCAAGCTTTGAGTTGCCTTTTGGCCAGGTCTGGCAGGTCTGATCCGATCTTGACTCCCCTGGTCGGATCTTCTCCGAGGGCTACGAGCTCAAAGTCTCCGTCCGGAATTGGCCGGAGGATCCCTTCTGATGCGCCTGAGTTGATGCTCTGCTCGGGTTCTCCCAGAAAACGATTGTCGAGGTCGACAGTGTCCGTGTTGTGCCCGTGGCCTTTGTGGAATCTGTAGAATTTCGATTTATCAACGTTTGGCCGGGCGGGCATGCTCTTAGGGAATCGGACCTTGCCCGTCTGAAACTCGGCGTTTGTGCATTCGTTCAAGATGCGCTCCCTTGAGGCGTTCAGCGGGGTGTAGTCTCGGAATTTCCCCGCAGGGGCTTTGTAGTCCTTGGGGTCCCGAGTTTTATCATCTTTCTTTTTGTCAGTTCCCCGGCGAGACTCATCTTGGCGTGCATTTTTACTGCTCTCTTCGTGCCTGGAATTGCGGACGGCGTGGGCGGCTTCTTTCTCCGCATATATATTGAATGTAGGCTTGGGCTTTGAGGAAGAATTCGTCAAGAGTGGCTGGAGTTTCAATTCCGACGGCATTAGCGAAATCCGAGCGTGGTCGGAGGCCGCGCTCGAGCAAGAACTTCTTCATATGGGCAGTGGTGGATACCTGTACGACTTCTTTATTGAATCTTTCTATGTACGCCCGTAGAGACTCGTCCTTTCCTTGGATAATGACTTCCAAGGAGGCTTCTGACTTTGGGTGTCTTCGGGAGGCCGTGAAATGTCGGGAAAAAAGTTTTTTGAGCACCCTCCATGATGTGATGGACTCGTGTTGCAAACGTTTATACAAAGTCATGGCACCTTTTCGCAGGGTGGTAGGGAACAAACGGCATTTAATGGCGTCGGGCACTCCTCTGTAGTCGAGAAGGGCGTCGATGTTCTCAATGTGCTCGTCCGGATCTGTGGTCCCGTCGTAGGTCCCTAACAGAGGAGGTTTTTCGAGACCGGTTGGCAGGGGAGCCTCTAAAATTTCCAGGAATAGAGGACCATGGCACTCTTCCTCGTCGTCGCTGGCGGAGGGAGAAAAAGATTGGCTCTGGCTACGCCTGCGTCGCCTCCGGTTGTCGTCGTGTTTACCGGGGGTGATCTAGACCTCCTTCTTGGCCGAAGGGACTGTGAATGGTGGCGGGAATGCTGATCGCTTGATCCTTTCTTGAAAGAGGGATCCCCATTCTTCTTAGGAGAAGGGGAACGTGGACGTTTCTTGGTCAATATTTCGCTTCGAGAGCGAGTCTTGTGATCGGGGGGAGTTCTTGATCGGCGCTTCTATTCGAGGGCCCCGATTCGGTTACTTTGCTGCTGCAAGAGCGCATTGGTCTGGGCAAGAGCAGCTAGAACATCGTTTATGGTCTGGTCCGGAAGAGTCTCCCCTTTTAGGAGGAAAGGGTTGTCCAGACTTTCTTCGTGGGTGTCCTTTCCGCTTGTATCCTCGAAGCGATGAGATTGGTCATCTTGGAGATTATTAGGGGAAGGGGATGATGTGACACCGTCTCGAGGGATTGCGTTTCTGGAGGGAGGAACGTCGGGGATGTCGTTTTTCTTGAGAATTGCAGCGTCTAATGACGAGGGATCTTCGTTATTGCCGGCCATAAGTATGATTTGGTTAAAGCTTTGGTTCCTGGGTTCTTGCAGGATGCAAGAATGGATCACGAAGGTGCAAGAAAGAGGAACGGGGGAGCTAGAGTTCCCACAGACGGCGCCACTAATCTTACCGGGCAGATCAGATGACCAGCAACAATGAAGGCTTGAAGTTCGGGATGACAAATATGGAGAAAAAGGTGTTGTACCTGCAAGGCACTTCGATGCCAAAGTAAGTAAGTATTCCACAAGGTACAACAAAGTAATGGGGTTTTAGTGGTAAGAAAAAGATTACCTTGCCCTCTGTATGTAGAAGGCTATTTATAGGATTTTTTTGGAACGGATTGGACGCCTCCTTCTAGGGCGGATATTTAGGAGACGCGTGGATTGGTTATTTACCGAGCACGAGGGGTCCTCGTGGTCGGTTACTTGGCACGTTTGCCCAGTCTGGTCGGATGGAAACCACCACGTGCGTTCTGAAGCGTAGTGGGCCGAAGGCGAGAATGGCCCAATTGACTGGATTGGGCCGGTCGAGAACAATAAGGATCTACAAAGGGTTTTACAACAGGGTTTTACAAAGGGTTCCTCAATTGGGTTTACTCATCACGTTAGTCCCTCGGCAGTGATCTCCTTCAAATTTACAAAGGGTTTTACAAAGTATTTTGAAGGATAGAAAAACACTTAGAAAGGGGGGGGGGGTTGAATAAGTGTAACTTTAAAAACTCTTAAGATAAAAGCAATGAACACAATATTTTTATCCTGGTTCGTTGTTAACGAAACTACTCCAGTCCACCCCCTTAGAGTTATTTACCTCAACTGAGGATTTAATCCACTAATCAATCTTGATTACAATGGTTGTCCACTTAGAAACACTCTAAGTCTTCTAGAGTATACTGATCACACCTTGATCACTCTAGGAAATCAACACTTAAAAACTTCTAAGTCTTCTAGAGTCCACTGATCTCACTGATCACTCTAGGAACCTTTTAAAAATCAATGTAAAATAAATGTTTATAAGAGTATGAATTTGCTTCTTAAAAAGCTATAATCACAACTGTGATATTTCTCTTAAGTTCTAAGCTTGTCACTCACTAAATATTACAAAGTATGTGAGGTTGAAGATGAAGTTCGTGTGTTTTGATTTCAGCAGCGTTTTGGTATTCTTGCAAGAGTTGTATATTGCTTCTGATCAGAACTTCACTATATATAGGCGTTTGAGAAGATGACCGTTGGAATGGATTTAATGCGTTGCGTGACTAGACAGCTTTGCATTTAATGTTTTCACTGTTTTGTCAACTACCTCGAGCCATGCTTTTCTCTGCTTTTACTGACTTTGCCTTTTGTAGCTTCTAACGTTCCTTTTGTCAGTCAGAGATTAGACTTCATAGCCTGTCATCCAGTACTAACTTCTGATCTCAGATTTTGTGAATACAACGTTTGAATAATCAGAATCAGAGTTAGAGCTTGGTGCAGAGCATCTTCTTGTCTTCTGACTTTGAAGTGCTTTAGCGTGATACCATAAGAACTTCAATGCTTCTGCTTCTGATCTCAAGTTCTTCTGATGCTTCATAGGCCATGTTTGGCAAATTAAAATATCCTTTTTAAAGGTTTTACAAAAGAGAGTAGTATCCACTTGTCCTCTAGTGAAACCATTATCCAGAAGGAAAGAACTTAATCTTTCATACCAAGATCTAGGAGCTTTCTTCAGGCCATATAATGATTTCTTTAATTTGAAAACATGTTCTGGAGACTTAGAGTCTTCAAAACCAGGAGTTGGTGGACATATACTTCCTCATATATATAACCATTTAAGAAGGCACTCTTAACATCCATCTGATATATAGTGATGTTATGTTGAGTGGCAAAAGAAATTAATAAGAGAATAGATTCTAACTTTGCCACTGGTGCAAAGGTTTCTGTATAGTCTATGCCTTCTTGCTGACTATAGCCCTGAGCAAACAGTCTGGCTTTGTTTCTTACAACTTCTCCTTTTTCGCTTAGCTTGTTTCAGAAGACCCACTTGGTTCCAATGATGTTGAATCCTTTTGGTCTAGGAACAAGATCCCACACGTCATTCCTTGTAAATTTATTGAGTTCTTCTTGCATGGCAATTATCCAGTCAGCATCCTCCAGAGCTTGATCAACAGAAGTTGGCTCGATAAGAGATACTAGACCAAATTGATATTCTGCATTGTTCTTAAGGAATGATCTGGTTCTGATAGGATCTTCTTACTTCCCAAGGATAACATCTTCTGAGTGAGCAGAGGTGAGTCTAAAAGATCTTCTGATAGTTGGCTCTTCAGAAATTCTGAGATTTTCTAATGAAGCAGCATCTTGATCTTCTGATACTTTGCTTCTGCGTTCTTCAGCTTCTGAGTTAGAGACTTCAATATTTGCAAATTTTCAAACTGCTTTGGCTTTTCAAGACCAAGCTTATCATCAAATGTGATATTGATTGATTCTTCAACAATCAATGTTTCAGTATTGTATACTTTGTAGCCTTTTGAGCGTTCAGAATATCCAAGAAGGAAACACTTATGTGCCTTAGAATCAAACTTACTCGGATGATCTTTAGTGTTCAGAATATAACATATACATCCAAAAGGATGAAAATAAGAAATGTTGGGCTTTCTGTTCTTCCACAATTCATAAGGAGTCTTATTAAGAATAAGTCTTATGGAGATTCTATTCTAAATATAACATGCGGTATTTATTGCTTCTTCCCAGAAATGCTTAGCCATATTGGTCTCGTTGATCATGGTTCTGGCCGTTTCTTGTAGAGTCTTATTCTATCGCTCTACAACTCCATTTTGCTATGGAGTTTTAGGGCAAGAGAAATC
Organism: Vicia villosa; assembly: GCF_029867415.1. Lineage (NCBI taxonomy): Eukaryota > Viridiplantae > Streptophyta > Magnoliopsida > Fabales > Fabaceae > Vicia > Vicia villosa. The sequence goes on along the minus strand of NW_026705392.1, from coordinate 615,248 downwards.
ATGGGCAATACCATTTTATTTGAAATAAATCTCAAAGAATTTGTTCTCAAATTCTCCACCATGATCACTTCTGACCTTTATGATTTTACACTCTTTCTCAGATTGGATCTGAGTGCAGAAGTCAAAGAATACTGTATGAGACTCATCCTTGTGTTTCAAGAACTTTACCCATGTCCATCTACTATAATCATCTACGATGACTAATCCATATCTCTTCCCTCTGACAGATGTTGTTTTGACTGGGCCAAACAGATCAATGTGCAGAAGTTCTAGCGGCCTAGAGGAAGACAGGTTTAGAAAACTTCCCTTTCTGACATGCTTCGCAAAGAGCATCTGATTTATATTTCAGATTAGGGAGTCCTCTGACCGGATTTAGTTTGTTAATCTGAGAAATCTTTCTCAAACTAGCATGGCCTAATCTTCTGTGCCAGACCCATTGCTCTTCACTAAAAGACATAAGACAAGTTACCTTCTGATTCTTAAGATCTTGAAGATCAATCTTGTAAATGTTGTTCTTTCTCTTGCCTGTAAATAGGATTAAGCCATCCTTCTGACTTACAGCTTTGCAAGACTTTTGATTGAAAATTATGTCATAACCATTTTCACTTAATTGACTTATGGACAATAAGTTATGAGCTAATCCATCTACAAGAAGTACATTAGTTATGGAAGGAGAGTTACCAATACTTATGGTTCTTGAGCCAATTATCTTGCCCTTCTGATCTCCTCCAAACTTGACTTCACCAGCAGACTTAAGCACCAGGTCTTGGAACATAGACCTTTTTCCCGTCATGTGCCGCGAGCACCCAGAGTCCAGGTACCATGACATGTTTTGCTTTGTCTTCTTTGCTGCCAAGGATATCTGCAACATAAATTATCTTCTCCTTAGGTACCCACATTTTCTTGGGTCCTTTCTTGTTAGTTCTCCTCAAGTTCTGATTGAACTAGGGTTTAGAGTGATAATTAACAGGAGGTACAGCATGATATTCCTTAGTTTGAGCAACATGATATTTTCTATTTTGTGTCACATGCATCTTTGTGTGTGTAATGTGAAAGCTTTTAGCATGCGAAGTGAGCCTAATATCATGGGAGTGGTGATCAGTCACCATTTCTATTAAGTTTTGTCTTTCATCCGGCACAAATTTATCATCTCGGTAACACATTCGGTTGTTTTATTGCTTTTTAAGTTAAGTTTATCATATTTACTAAATTATAGTATTGCATTACAGTTGGGTTAAAGTTTATGTCAAAAGATCTTCTTTATGCCTTTGTTTGGTAGTGTCAGTGTTATAGGTTGATGCATGTGATCATAGGAACTTGTGGCGCGCACGAGTGGATGAAAAGAAGCCGGAAAAGCTGATTTCAGAGGTCAACACGGGCGCCCACGTGCAGAAACACGGCCCGTGTTGAAATGTGGCTGGAAATGCAAGTTTGAACCAAAGTCAGAGGATCAACACGGGCGCCCGCGTGCAGAAACACGGCCCGCGTGCAGAAACACGGGCGCCCGCATGCAGGAACACGGCCCGTGTTGATGAGCGCGGGCTGAATATATGTTTATAAGTTTCCTCACTCAAATGGGATCATTAAGGGTATTCTTGACATTTGGTTTCAACCTGAATGGAAGATTGATTATAAAAACAACTTTAGGGTAAGAGAGAAGGCACTTTTGACAGATTAGAGAAAAGAATACAATAGAAGATTGGAGAAAGCAAGGGTTTGGGAGAGAAGAAGATCTTCATGAACGGAAGCAATTGAAGATTCAATCTCCTCCAATTTCTTGTAATGTCTTTATTCATTATTATGTTTTCTTTGAATACTATGAGTAGCTAAACCCCCTATGCTAGGTGGGTGGCTCTGATTTCCCTTTGTAATGACTCTGAGTTTGCAATTGTGATAACTATCATGTTTTCAATTATTAATTTATTCTCTTGATGTTTTTTAAAGCTTTTCCTTTCGGACAAATTGGAATTGATCTATGATTATCATTTAGGTCGGACCACCATTGATAATGCTTTCATGAGAATATGCTATAATAGATATTACCTAGGACTAGGAATACCTTATAGCAACCGGATATTCTTGATAACTAATTGCTTGATTTCATCGTAAATTTCTAAGGACTTAGGGTTTAGGATGAAGGATCAAAGGTTTTTTCACTAAGGACTTAGGATCAAACAACCTTAAGAACCGGTAATTGATTATTGAAAATAAGTTGTTGCAATAGAAATTTCAGAGTTGTTACATTGTCAATCATCCACTATCCCTAGCATGTTACTCATATTTGTTACAAAGTCAATTTCATTTACTGCTTATTTTACTTTTCGCTGTGATAATAACCAAACAAAACCCAATTGAAGTCTTTGTTTAATTGAACTTGGAATTGAACTCATCATTCCTGCGCAGTCCCTGAGATTGATATTCGGGGAATTTTCCCTATTATTACAAGAGGCAAAATAGTACACCTGCTATTTTACCGATCAAGTGGCCATACTTGAACTGATCATACAATGGCTTGTATGTGATTTTCATATCATCTACAGGTTCAAGTTTGTATGGGGTTTCACCCTCATAACCTATGCCAACTCTCTTGTTTCCACTAACAGCATATATCATAGAGGCAAGTTGACTTCTACCAATACCTCTATATAAGAACTTCCTGAAACTCAAGTCATATTCTTTAAGAATATTGTTCAAGCTTGGAATAGATTTTTCTGAACTAGAAGATGACTCAGCATCTTTGGATAGTTTTAAAACTTTTTCTTTGAGTTCCGAATTTTCTAATTCAAGCTTCTTAGTTTCAGATACAAAGAGCTTTCCCAGCTTTTTGTATTTGATACTAAGCTTAGCCTTGATTTCAAGAATTTCAGCTAAACTGGAAGCTAGCTCATCTCTAGATAGTTTAGAAAATACCTCTTCAGAGTCAGAGTCTGATTCTGATGTAGATTCTGATTCAGCATCCACAGTAGCCATCTGCGCTATGTTGGCTTGCTCGTCTTCAGAGTCTGATTCTGATGAATCTGAATCATCCCAAGTTGCCATAAGACCTTTCTTCTTTTGTAACTTCTTCTTGGGTTTCTCCCTCTGAAGCTTTGGACACTCACTCTTGTAATGTCCTGGCTCCTTGCACTCAAAGCTCGTGATCTTCTTTTTGTCAGATCTTCTAATTCCAGAATAATCTCCTCTTTCAGGATTTTAGAACTTCTGAAGTTCTTGAACTTCCTGTGCTTACTCTTCCAGAGTTGGTTTACCTTTTTGGAGATCATGGACAGTTCATCTTCTTCCTCTTCTGATTCTGATTCTTCAGAATCTTCTTCTTCCGCCTGAAAAGCATTAGTGAATTTTTTATTTAAAGATTTTAAAGCTATAGACTTACCTTTCTTTTGAGGTTCCTTAGCATCCAGCTCTATTTCATGACTGCTCAAAGCACTGATTAGCTCTTCCAAAGATACTTCATTCAGATTCCTTGCAATCTTGAATGCAGTCACCATTTTGCCCCATCTTCTGGTCAAGCTTCTGATGATCTTCTTGACGTGATCAGCCTTTGTATATCCCTTGTCAAGCACTCTTAATCCAACAGTTAGAGTTTGAAATCTTGAGAACATTGTTTCAATGTTTTCATCATCCTCCATCTTGAAGGCTTCATACTTCTGGATTAATGCAAGAGCTTTTGTCTCTTTAACTAGGGCATTTCCTTCGTGAGTCATCTTTAATGATTCAAAGATGTCATGGGCAGTTTCTCTTTTTGATATCTTCTCATATTCAGAATGAGAAATAGCATTCAGCAGAATAGTCCTTGACTTATGATGATTTTTGAATTGTTTCTTTTGATCATCACTCATTTCTTGTCTTGACATCTTTGCTCCACTAGCATTTATTGGATGTTTGTAACCATCCACAAGCAAGTCCCATAAATCACCATCTAGACCAAGAAGGTAACTTTCCAATCTGTCTTTCCAGCATTCAAAGTTTTCACCATCAAATACTGGTGGTCTAGAGTATCCATTTCCATTTTCATTGTCGTGTTGATCATTTGAAGTAGATGTAGAAGTGGATGTAACAATATAAACCATATTGACTTAGTGTTTTTCTCACCCTGAATCTTTTTCTAACACGGTTAAGTGCTTGAACCTAGAACCGGTGCTCTGATACCAATTGAAGGATAGAAAAACACATAGAAAGGGGGGGGGGGTTGAAAAAGTGTAACTTTAAAAACTCTTAAGATAAAAACAATGAACACAATATTTTTATCCTGGTTCTTTGTTAACGAAACTACTCCAATTCACCCCCTTAGAGTGATTTACCTCAACTGAGGATTTAATCCACTAATCAATCTTGATTATAATGGTTGTCCACTTAGAAATACTCTAAGTCTTCTAGAGTATACTGATCACACCTTGATCACTCTAGGAAATCAACACTTAGAAACTTCTAAGTCTTCTAGAGTCCACTGATCTCACTGATCACTCTAGGAACCTTTTACAAATCAATGTAAAATAAATGTTTACAAGAGTATGAATTTGCTTCTTAAAAAGCTATAATCACAACTGTGATATTTCTCTTATGTTCTAAGCTTGTCACTCACTAAATATTACAAAGTATGTGAGGTTGAAGATGAAGTTCGTGTGTTTTGATTTCAGCAGCGTTTTGGTATTCTTGCAAGAGTTGTATATTGCTTCTGATCAGAACTTCACTATATATAGGCGTTTGAGAAGATGACCGTTGGAATGCATTTAATGCGTTGCGTGACTGGACAGATTTGCATTTAATGTTTTCACTGTTTTGTCAACTACCTCGAGCCATGCTTTTCTCTGCTTTTACTGACTTTGCCTTTTGTAGCTTCTAATGTTCCTTTTGTCAGTCAGAGATTAGACTTCATACCCTGTCATCTAGTCGTAACTTCTGATCTCAGATTTTGTGAATACAACGTTTGAATAATCAGAATAAGAGTTACAGCTTGGTGCAGAGCATCTTCTTGTCTTCTGACTTTGAAGTGCTTTAGCGTGATACCATAAGAACTTCAGTGCTTCTACTTCTGATCTCAAGTTCTTCTGATGCTTCATAGACCATGTTCTGATGTCATGCGAGAGCATGTTCTGATGTTGCAATCCTGAACCTTCTGAGTCAGTGCTTCTTAGCGCTGAATTGTGCATACTCCTTATATATTTCCTGAAATGGAAAAAGCATAGGATTAGAGTACCACATTGTCTTATACAAAATTCATATACATTATTATCATCAAAATAAGAATATTGATCAGAACAAATCTTGTTCTAACATATTTTACAAAGGATTTTACAAAGGGTTTTACAAAGGGGTTTTACGATAAGGATCTACAAAGGGTTTAATAACAGGGTTTTTCAAAGGGTTCCTCAATCAGGTTTATTCATCACGTTAGTCCCTCGGCAATGATCTTCTTCAAAACTTCACTGATAACAAACAAGGGTTTTATTTTTCTTTTCCAAAGCTACTGACATACTCCAACTAAAATAACTAATAGTCATGAATCATTCAATTACATACCTCATTCATACATAGTTCATATACATATATTGCTCTCATTTATTTTGAGAAGCTCACTGCATCATACATTACATGCATCATAACATTGCATCAAGCTAAATTTACAATTCAAGATGGGATTCATGCTAACAAGAAATATTATTATCACAATCTCATCCCGTTGGTTGTGATCTCCTGCAAATGGCATCTCTAAGCCTATTCCTCATAATACCCTGGCTAGCACCAGCAAATGCAAATTTTGGGACACATCAGTGTTCAATCATCTTCTACCTTTAGATCACGATAGGCAGACGTGCCTATCTGACTCTTCAAGTTTAAGAAGATTGAACAGGGGCAGCTGTCATACCCCAACATTTTCCCTCTCATATTCAATCAAAGGTTCCTCACTTTGCCCAAGAGCACTCAGGGTTCTATCAGACAAAGCTCCTCCTAATCCAGGATCTCCAAAACTAGGGTTTGCATTTTATCAAAGGAGTTTGAATCTCTAAGGCCTCAAATGGACCTCAAGGTATCTCATATGTCTCAGAGCATCTCCAGACCAATTTTCAAGCTTTGGATCACAAGATTGTTGAGTTAATGGTTCAGATGATCAATAATCAATTATGTTGACCTAAAAGTCAACTTTAGTCAAAATACAGTTAAACTTCAAGACTTTTGATCAACATCAAGTATTTGAGATTATATCTATCATTTGATCAAAGATTGATCATGATTCATTAATAAAAACTCAGAAATGAACAAAGTCAAAAAGTTCAAATTAGGGTTTTTTAAGTAAAAAGTCAACTGTACTTTGACCAGGCATAACTTTCACATTATCATCAGAAATTTCTCACTCAAAGCCTATTTTGAAGGAAATTGGATTCTATACAACTTTGTCTCTCACATGCCAAGGCCAGAAATGCTTCATTTGGGAGATATGGTACGAATGATTAAAGGTCCTTTTCAAAAGTCAACCAAAGGCTGTTTTTTGTCAAAGGCCATATCATTAAGATAAAATCTCCAAATGAAAAATATGTTCCAAAGGGGCTTGTAGAGGACATCTTGAGGTTTCCAAAAAGTCCGAGAACTCTTCCATATCTTAAAAATTGAGTGAGATATGCCTTGTCAAAGTTGGGCAATTTTGGAGGAAAATGTGAAATAAAAATGGTTCAAATTGGAGTTTCTTGCAAATGGGCTTAACTTTTTAAGCTTTAATCTTGGTCCAAAAGTTATCTAAATTATCAAAACCAATTGCCACGAATTAATGAATTTTATTTGATTTTATATGGCTTTTTATTCATTTAAATAATGATTTAAAGTTATATCAATCAATGGAAAATCAAATATTTGGCTCTGGGCTTTATAATTATCAATTCCAATCAGCATTTAAGGCATATTTTGCACTCAAATTTGTGCACATAATAATTGGAGAAGATTGGTTCAAATAAGGCCATATTTAGAAATATTTCATAACTAATTTTCAATCAAATTCTCCATCATCAAAGAGCAAGATTGAATTGGATTTCTTGCAAGTTTGTTACCCTAATCCAGTCTCATATATATATACTGAACCGAATCAAAGGCAAAGGGGGAGAGATTTCGGCCTCCAAGACCAATACAAAAGGCTTGAAAAGGTGGAGAAAAAGGATTTTCGGATTTTCGGATTGAGGCCAATTCAAGAACTTCTACCGATCCAAACACATTCTTGAGGACGTCCTAAAGCTGTACCAATAATCACCAGGTCCTGGATCGCCCAGAATACACGTTCAGAGGCCACGGTTTCTTCAAATTTTCTTGATGTCGATTACGTTCTTTCACGCATTGTAAATGAATTTTGTTCATATATTTGTGTTCATATTGATGTTTATGATCTTTCTGGAGAGTTAATTGGATTTTGGCGCTTGTTTGAAAGAACCACCATTGCTAGGGTTCATGCTCATGATTTTAGGGGAACTCGGCTATGGGCAATTGCAGATCAAATTGATGGTCTTACTGGATTCGTAAGGGTGATTATAATTAATCTGGGTTATTGTTTGGTGTTGCGTGGCTGTGATTTGCAGGTGTGGTGAGCGTGGGGTTTTAGCCACGTATGAAAAATTGTAGCTAGAAGTTCTTTGTTTTGTAGGGATTCTCACGAAGGAGAGAGGCCGGTCACGTGCGTTTTGTTTTTGAATTCTGAGTGGCTCATTTTTATATATAATATTTGTTGTTTAAATTATTAACAGCGAATGAAACATGGCATAGTGGAAAGTGACCTAGGTGGACAGTAGGCGAAAGAGCCTGGGTTCGATACCCAGGTGAGATATTTTATTTTTTTACAAACTTGGCTCTCAGATCCAGTATGCATGACTCTGTGCGCTCCACTATACACCCTGCAATCATCACCATAGGATCATACCACTATCAGATCCAGCGCACCAGAGCTTGAGGGTGTATCATGGACTTCCCAGGGTGTTCCATGCAGGACCACATACCAGGTTTTTCTATATATTTTTTATTAATTATTTAGATTAAATATTAAATAGTTATTGTTTAGTTTAATTGATTTATTTAATTAGGGTTAGGATAAAATTAGGATTAGGCTAATAACTAGGGTTTAGGATTATTTCCCGATTATTCGATTATTTCGATTTAATTTGTTTAATCAGTTTTAATTGTTAAATAAATCACAAAAACCCTAGAGAGGTTTATCAAAGTATTAGGGTTTGCCCAATCCCATTGGCCATTTGGCCAAAATATTAGGATTTTATTTATTATTCGTTTCGACCGAATTAATCGGTCGCGATGGTTAATAATCAATTATTTCATTAATTAAATTCAAATAGGATTTTATTTTGCTAAAAGGTTTTAACCGTCTTATTGGTTATGATGATTAGCATTTCTTTTTATCAATTCGTTATTATTTTTAATCAAATCTATTGATTATGAGGAGTAACGATAAAATTAATAATTTAATTTTTAAAATACATTTATTTGCTAAATAGTGATAATCGAATCTATCGATTAGAATTGTTAGCAATCCTTTGCTAATCTGTTAATTATGGTGATCAAACCTATTGATCATTGCGATTATAGTGCATATTTAAAATCAGGGTTGTACGCTACATTTAAAACACTCTTTCATCTTCAAACTACGAATTTCAAAACGGCGATAAGGTAATTCAAAATACCTTTCAAACTACAGATTTTCAAAACTTCTATAAGGTAACTCAAAATACCTTCAAATACATTCATATTAAATCTAAGGCGTACAAAGCTGCCCCGAACTACGTAGACTCTGATCCTCCATAAGGAGGTACGTAGGCACTTGGATAACCAAGGCGAGTCCCCTTCCCCAAAATCTCACTTTTCACCCTATTCATTTTCTTAGCTTTAAACCTTAATACTTTTAGCCATAAACCTTCGCCTTAAACTCAAAACCTTAGAAAATGGTTAAGGGTGCCTAACACCTTCCCTTGACCTGAATATAATAACTTACCCGGAATTGTCTAAAACTTCGTAGGGTTTCCTATTCGCCTTGGTAGAATAGGTGGCGACTCCAAAATTTTAATATTTAGGGCAGGTTGCTACAATGGCAAGTGATCCCTTTGGTGTAGGTAAGCTTGTTAGAACAATGGCAAGTGATCCCTTTGGTGTAGGTAAGCTTGCTAGAACTATAGCAAGTGACCCCTTTGGTGAAGGTAAGCTTGTCAGAACCGTGGCAAGTGACCCCTTTGGTGCAGGTAAGCTTGCGAGAACCATACCAAGTGATCCCTTTGGTGCAGGTGAGCTTGCTAGAACCATAGCAAGTGATCCCTTTGGTGCAGGTAAGCTTGTCAGAACCATGGCAAGTGACCCCTTTGGTGCAGGTAAGCTTGCTAGAACCATAGCAAGTGATCCCTTTGGTGCATGTAAGCTTGCTAGAACCATAGCAAGTGATCCCTTTGGTGCAGGTGAGCTTGCTAAAGCCATAGCAAGTGATCCCCTTGGTGTAGGTAAGCTTGTCAAAACCATGGCAAGTGATCCCTTTGATGCAGATAACTACGAAGACTTACTAGAACTATAGTTAGTGGGTTACACAAACGGAGAAGACTTACTAGAACTATAGTAAGTGGGTTATTTACAAACTGCAAAAGCTTGCTAGCACTATAGCAAGTTGATTGTCTTCTACACAACAAATTGCGAGTCTTCGCTATGTAAGTCTCAGGCTTTAGCAAGACGATTCCCTTATTTCACAATCGGGTAAAAGGCAAATTCAGGGGTAAAAGGCAAATTCGAAGAGTTATTAAATAATGGATACCCCTGAATTTGCCTTTTACCCGATTGTGAAATAAGGGAATCGTCTTGCTAAAGCCTGAGACTTACATAGCGAAGACTCGCAATTTGTTGTCTAGAAGACAATCAACTTGCTATAGTGCTAGCAAGCTTTTGCAGTTTGTATATAACCCACTTTCTATAGTTCTAGTAAGTCTTCGCCGTTTGTGTAACCCATTTACTATAGTTCTAGAAAGTCTTCGTAGTTATCTGCACCAAAGGGATCACTTGCCATGGTTTTGACAAGCTTACCTACACCAAGGGGATCACTTGCTATGGCTCTAGCAAGCTCACCTGCACCAAAGGGATCACTTGCTATGGTTCTAGCAAGCTTACATGCACCAAAGGGGTCACTTGCCATGGTTCTGACAAGCTTACCTGCACCAAAGGGATCACTTTCTATGGTTCTAGCAAGCTCACCTGCACCAAAGGGATCACTTGGTATGGTTCTCGCAAGCTTACCTGCACCAAAGAGGTCACTTGCCATGGTTCTGACAAGCTTACCTTCACCAAAGGGGTCACTTGCTATAGTTCTAGCAAGCTTACCTACACCAGAGGGATCACTTGCCATGGTTCTAACAAGCTTACCTACACCAAAGGGATCACTTGCCATTGTAGCAACCTGCCCTAAAATTAACCTTTAGAGTCGCCACCTATTCTGCCAAGGCGAATAGGAAACCTTTACACAATTACAGAGGTTCAGGATAAGATACTATATTCAGGTCGAGGTAAGGTGTTAGGCACCCTAAACCCTTTCCTAAGGTTTGCATTATAAGATTAAGGTTTATGGCAAAAAAATATAAAGAAAGGTAACAGACAATTAACAGGGTTAAAGGCTAATTATTGACATGATTAGAGTTTGGAGGAGGGGGACTCGCCTTGTTGCCAAGTGCCTACGTACCTCCTTATGGAGGATCAGAGTTTACGTAGTTCGGGGAAGGGTTGTACGCCCTTAGAGTTATAATTTGATTCGATATGGTTTTAGAGGCTTTTTGAATGGCCTATCGTAGTCGTGATAATTCGTTGTTTGAGAAGGTTTGGGAAATGTTTTAAGGTTTGGGCGTACAACCCTGATTTTTATTTGTTACCATTAACCGCAATGATCGATAGATTCGATCACCATAGTTAAAAGAATAGTAGTTGTATAGTTACCAATTTTAATTGATGGATTCAATTGTCACTAATAACGAATAAAAGTATTTTTTTAGGAATTTAATAATTTAGTTTGTATCATTACCCCTTGTAATCGATGGATTCGATTAAAAATAATAATGAGTTAAAATGAAGAAAAATAGGCTAATCATCGCAACCAATAAAATGGTTGAAACCTTTTAGCCAAATAGAATTTATTATTTTAATTAAATAAATATTTTAAGAAAATCAATTATTGCCCATCACGATTAATGGATTTAATCGGAACGAATCAATAAATTATAATTTAACATTTATAATATATATTAATTTATTTAAGAGAATATTTTATTATATAAATAAATATTAAAAGAATTAGCCAAAAATTTTAAATTAATTAAAATATATAAGTTAATTATGGATTTGGATTCAGTGTGGTTATTACTAAGGCTCATAATATGGGGAATAAATCTGGGGCGCTTGATTAATGCTAGTGGTAATTGAATGGTCGGATCTATAGGGTTTATGGTAAGACCTACAGGCGAGGCACATGGGATCACACAAGAAAATTCAGAAAAATAATAATAAGGGCCAGGGATCGAACCCTGGACCATAGGAATAACACACGCGCACGCTCACCACCCCAACCAACAGACGGATCTGATTAATGCATGCAGACATAATATAATATACATATTACAGAAACCTGGACCAATTTTGCGCTCGAATTTCAAATCAGCCAGTGGCGTAACGCCACGCCATCATCTTCTCCAATAAGTCCTGCAAAATCCCTGTATTTTTAGCTACGATTTCGCTACGTATGCATTCGTAGCCTTTTGACCCTGCAACATAAAAATCATGCATATGCAACATAAATGTTTCGTGACCCTTCCCCTCTCTTCGTCCAAGATCCCTGAACCTAATCATACCCTTAATTTGCCTCAATTTGGCCTAAAACGCAAAGCCCCAATTTCAACCCTAAAGAACCTAACTCGGTCATTAATGGCAAGACACAATCGGACCACGCAAGCTTCAATTAACAAATCCAGAAACGTTCACCACATTCATATGAGTCATAATATATAATCAAAAGTCAATAAGAATGCATGAGATGCCCTAATCGATACAAGTTTCAGAGAAACATACCTTGACTAAATGGAGGTTAATCTGGGGGTGCTGATGCAGAGTAATGATCCAGACACCTTCAGAATGCTTCAAGGAATCTTTTGCAACCTTTAAATCTTGTTGAAACCTCTTAATTCTCAGAAACCGAATTCACGTTCTTAGTGAATTTTTTGAGTTCTTGCAAGTGTGCTTCTGCTCAGAATTTTCGTCCCCTAGTCCCTTGCCTTGAATCAACTACTTATAGGGAATGAATTAGGTCACAAAAAAAACCAACCAAAACTCTCTTGAATCCAATCTTGCATCTTTTGGAAATTTGATTTTATTTACTTTCTATTTTCATCCAATTTTGCACCAATTCTTTCCAATCATTTATCCACGAAAATTATATGATACTGTGGTATAAATGCTGATTGGAATTGGTTATTATGTGACCTTTTTCCAAATATTTGATTTCCTTTGATTTATACAATTTTAAATCATTATTTAAATGAATAAAAATCATATAAAAATCAAATAAAAGCTAAAATTCGTGGCACATGGTTTGGATAACATGAGTAACTTGTGGACCAAGATTAAGTCATAAAAGGATAGGCCCATTTGCAAAAAATTCCAATTTGAACCCCTTTTATTTCACATTTTGCCTCCAAAATTACCCAACTTTGACAAGGCATATCTCTCTCAATTTTTAAGCTATGAATGAGTTCTAGGACTTTTTGGAAACCTCAAGATGTCCTCTATAGGCCACTTTGGAACATATTTTTCACTTGGAGATTTTATCTTGATCATATGCCCTTTGACAAAAAACTGCTTTTGACTGATGTTTGAAAAGGACCTGTAATCTTTTGTGCTATATCTTCCCAATGAAGCATTTCTGGCCTTGGCTTGTGAGAGACAAAGTTGTAGAGAATCCAATTTCCTTCCAAATAGGCTTTGAGTGAGGAATTTCTGATATTCTATGTGAAAGTTATGGCCAGTCAAAGTTGAGTTGACTTTCTCCAAAAGAAACCCTAATTTGAACATTTTTTGCATTTGTTCATTTCTGAGTTTCTATTGATGGATCATGATCAACCTTTGATCAAATGATGGATATATTCTCATACACTTGATGTTGACCAAAATTGAGAGGTTTTGACTGTGCTTTGATTATGGTTGACTTTTAGGTCATACAAGTTGACTGTGAATCTTTTGAGCTTGTTTGAACAAGTAACCTTTGGAGTTGGGTCTTGACTTTTGGCATAGAGGTATCTTGGATCATAATAGGCCATGGAGAACCTTGTTTTGCTAATTCCCTCAGGAGAGTACCAAACCTTAGCTTTAGGAGACTCTTGCTCAAGAGAGTGACTTGATGAATCTCTTGAGCTTTTGAACAATTATGACTGAAATATGGAAGGCAAATTTTGGGGTATGACACTAGGCATAAATCCATACTGATATTCTTAAGAATGAACTTAAACCTATCTTCAGCAAGGGGTTTTCTAAAGATATCAGCCCATTGATGGTCTGTATCAACAAAGTTCAAAGATAGAACACCCTTCTGAACATAGTCCCTAATGAAATGATGTTTGATCTCAATATGTTTAGCTTTAAAATGTAAGATTGGATTCTTAGATAAACATATAGCAGAAGTATTATCACAGAAGATAGGAATGTTACTCTCATATATCTGATAATCTTCTAGCTGACTCTTCATCCAGAGCATATGTGTACTACATCCAACAGCAGCAACATATTCTGCTTATGTAGTAGAGAGGGCAATGGTAGCTTGCTTCTTACTGTACCAGGAGATTTGATGACTTCCAAGAAATTGAAAACTTCCAGAAGTACTCTTTCTTTCAATTCTATCTCCAGCGTAATCAGCATCACAAAATCCTACTAAGTTTTACTCTTTAGATCTTCTGTAGACTAAACCAACATTAGTAGTACCTTTTAGATACCTCAGAATTCTCTTAACAGCTGTTAAGTGAGATTCTCTAGGATCTGATTGGAATCTTGCACACAGACAAACACTGAATAAAATATCAGGTCTAGAAGCAATGAGATATAAAAGAGATCCAATCATACCTCTGTACAACTTCTGATCTACCTCCTTACCTAAGACACACGTTGGATGCATAGGAGTCTTTACTTCTTTGCTTTCAGAAAGATTAAACTTCTTTAGAAGTTCTTTCACATACTTGGTTTGGTGAACATACGTTCCTTCTGATGTTTGATTGACCTGGATCCCAAGGAAATACTTGAGTTCTCCCATCATGCTCATCTCAAACTCAGCCTGCATAGACTTAGCAAACTCCTTTCCAAGTGTAGCATTAGATGTTCCAAAGATAATATCATCAACATAAATTTGGCAAATTAGAAGATTCTTTTTAAAGGTTTTACAAAAGAGAGTAGTATCCACTTTTCCTCTAGTGAAACCATTATCCAGAAGGAAAGAACTTAATCTTTCATACCAAGCTCTAGGAGCTTGTTTCAATTCGTATAATGATTTCTTTAGTTTAAAAACATGATCTGGAGACTTAGAGTCTTCAAAACCAGGAGGTTGGTGGACATAGGCTTCCTCATCTATATAACCATTTAAGAAGGCACTCTTAACATCCATCTGATATAGAGTGATGTTATGTTGAGTGGCAAAAGAAATCAATAAGCGAATAGATTCTAACCTGGCTACTGGTGCAAAGGTTTCTGTATAGTCAATACATTCTTGCTGACTATAGCCCTGAGCCACCAGTCAGGCTTTGTTTCTTACAACTTCTCCTTTTTTGCTTAGCTTGTTTCTGAAGACCCACTTCGTACCAATGATGTTAAATCCTTTTAGTCTAGGAACAAGATCCCACACATCATTCCTTGTAAACTGATTTAGTTCTTCTTGCATGGCAATTATCCAGTCTGCATCTTCTAGAGCTTGATCAACAGAAGTTGGCTCGATTAGAGAAACAAGACCTAATTGACATTCTGCATTGTTCTTAAGGAATGCTCTTGTTCGGATAGGATCATCCTTCTTTCCAAGAATGACATCTTCTGAATGAGCAGAGTTGAGTCTAGAAGATCTTCTGACAGTTGGCTCTTCAGAAATTCCGAGATTCTCTAAAGAAGTAGCAACTTGATCTTCTGATCCTTTGCTTCTGGGTTCTTCAGCTTCTGATACTTTGCTTCTTGGTTCTTCAGCTTCTGAAATTGAGATATCTATATCTGCAAAATTCTCAAACTGCTTTGGCTTTTCAAGACCAAGCTTATCATCAAATATGATATTGATTGATTCTTCAACAATCAATGTTTCAGTATTGTATACTCTGTAGCCTTTAGAGCGTTCAGAATATCTAAGAAGGAAACACTTATGTGCCTTAGAATCAAACTTACTCAGATGATCTTTAGTATTCAGAATAAAACAAACACATCCAAAAGGATGAAAATATGAAATGTTGGGCTTTCTGTTCTTCCACAATTCATAAGGAGTCTTATTAAGAATAGGTCTTATAGAGATTCTATTCTGAATATAACATGCAGTGTTTATTGCTTCTGCCCAGAAATGCTTAGCCATATTGGTTTCATTGATCATGGTTCTGGCCATTTCTTGTAGAGTCCTATTCTTTCGCACTACAACTCCATTTTGCTGTGGAGTTCTAGGGCAAGAGAAATCATGGGCAATACCATTTTCTTTGAAGTAAACCTCAAAGAATCTGTTCTCAAATTCGCCACCATGATCACTTCTGACCTTTATGATTTTACACTCTTTCTCAGATTAAATCTTAGTGCACAATTCAAAGAACACTGAATGAGACTCATCCTTGTTTTTCAAGAACTTTACCCATGTCCAACGACTATAATCATCTACGATGACTAATCCATATTTCTTCCCTCTTACAGATGCTCTTTTGACTGGGCCAAACAGATCAATGAGCAGAAGTTCTAGCGGCCTAGAGGAAGAAACAACACTCTTAGACTTGAATGCAGGTTTGGAGAACTTTCCCTTCTGACATGCTTCGCAAAGAGCATCTGATTTATATTTCATATTTGGGAGTCCTCTGACCATACTTAGTTTGTTAATCTGAGAAATCTTTCTCAAACTAGCATGGCCTAATCTTCTGTGCCAGACCCATTGCTCTTCGCTAACAAACATAAGACAAGTTACCTTCTGATTCTTAAGATCCTGAAGATCAATCTTGTAAATGTTGTTCTTTCTCTTGCCTGTAAATAGGATTTAGCCATCCTTCTGACTTACAGCCATATAAGACTTTTGATCAAAGATTATGTCATAACCATTGTCACTTAATTGACTTATGGACAATAATTTATGAGCTAATCCATCTACTAGAAGAACATTAGTTGTAGTAGGAGAGTTACCAGTACTTATGGTTCCTGAGCCAATTATCTTGCCCTTCTGATCTCCTCCGAACTTAACTTCTCCAGCAGATTTAAGCACCAGGTCTTGGAACATAGACCTTCTTCCCGTCATGTGTCGAGAGCACCCAGAGTCCAGGTACCATGACATGCTATCCTTTGTCTTCTTTGCAGCCAAGGATATCTGCAACGGGAATAATCTTTTCCTTAGGTACCCACATTTTCTTGGGTCCTTTCTTGTTAGTTCTCCTCAAGTTCTGATTGAACTTGGGTTTCGCATTATAATTAATAGGAGGTACAGCATGATATTCCTTAGGTTGAGCAACATGATATTTTCTAAGTTGTGTCACATGCTTCTTAGTGTGTGTAATGTGAAAGCTTTTAGCATGTGATGTGAGCCAAATATCGTGGGAGTGGCCATACTTGAACTGATCATACAATGGCTTGTATGTAATTTTCATATTATCTACGGGTTCAAGTTTGTATGGGGTATCACCCTCATATCCTATGCCAACTCTCTTGTCTCCACTAACAGCATATATCATAGAGGTAACTTGACTTCTTCCTATACCTCTAGATAAGAACTTCCTAAAGCTCAAGTCATATTCTTTAAGAATATGGTTCATACTAGGAATAGAATTTTCTGAGTCAGAAGGAGATCCAACATTTTTGGATAATTTTAAAACTTTTTCCTTCAGTTCATAATTTTCTACTTCCAGCTTCTTAGTTTCATAATCAAATAGCTTTTTTCAGCTTTTTGTATTTGATACTAAGATGATCGTTGAGTTCCTGAAGTTCTGTTAAACTGGAAACTAACTCTTCTCTAGATAGTTCAGAAAATACCTCTTCAGAATCTGATTCTGATGTAGATTCTGATCCATCATCAACTGTGGCCATTAGCGTAATGTTTGCCTGCTCGATTTCAGAGTCTGATTCCGATGAATCTGAATCATCCCAAGTTGCCATAAGACCTTTATTCTGATGAAACTTCTTCTTGGGCTTCTCCTTCTGAAGCTTTGGACACTCACTCTTGTAGTGACCTGGCTCATTGCACTCAAAGCACGTGGCCTTCTTCTTGTCATATCTTCTGCTTCCATAAGATTCTCCTTTTTCAAGCTTCTTAGAACTTTTGAAGTTCATGAACTTCCTATGCTTGCTCTTCCAGAGTTAGTTTACCCTTCTGGAGATCATGGACAGTTCATCTTCTTCTTCCGATTCTGATTCTTCAGAATCTTCTTCTTCAGCCTGAAAAGCGTTAGTGCATTTTTTATAATTAGATTTTAATGCAATAGACTTACCTTTCTTCTGAGGTTCATTAGCATCCAGCTCTATTTCATGACTCCTCATAACACTGATCAATTCTTCAAGAGAGACTTCATTCAGGTTCTTGGCAATTTTGAATGCAGTCACCATAGGACCCCATCTTCTAGGCAAGCTTCTGATGATCTTCTTGACATGATGAGCCTTTGTGTATCCCTTGTCTAGCACTCTTAATCCAGCAGTTAGAGTTTGAAATCTTGAGAACATATTTTCAATGTTTTCATCATCCTCCATCTTGAAGGCTTCATATTTCTGGATTAAGGCAAAAGCCTTGGTCTCCTTGACTTGTGCATTTCCTTCATGAGTCATTTTCAATGATTCATATATGTCATAGGCAGTTTCTCTGTTTGATATCTTCTCATATTCAGCACGAGAAATAGCATTCAGTAGAATAGTCCTACACTTGTGATGATTTTTGAATTCTTTCTTTTGATCATCACTCATTTCTTGTCTTGTCAGCTTTACTCCTCTAGCTTTCACAGGATGTTTGTTACCATCCACCAGAAGATCCCATAAGTCACCATCTAATCCAAGAAAGTAACTTTCGAATTTATCTTTCCAATATTCAAAGTTTTCACCATCGAATACTGGTGGTCTAGTGTAGCCATTGTTACCATTTCCATTGTGTTGCTCAACAGAGCCAGATGTAGATGTAGGTGGTGGAGTCTCAACCATCTTGACTTCGTGTTTTTCTCTTCCTGAATCTTTTCTAAACACGGTTAAGTGCTTGCACCTTAGAACCGGAGCTCTGATGCCAATTGAAGGATAGAAAAACACTTAGAAAGGGGGGGTTTGAATAAGTGTGACTTTAAAATCTCTTAAGATAAAAACAATTGCACAATGATTTTTATGCCGGTTCGTTGTTAACGAAACTACTCCAGTCCACCCCTTAGAGTGATTTACCTCACCTGAGGATTTAATCCACTAATCAACCTTGATTACAATGGTTTTCCACTTAGATACCTTCTAAGTCTTCTAGAGTATTCTGATCACA
Organism: Vicia villosa; assembly: GCF_029867415.1. Lineage (NCBI taxonomy): Eukaryota > Viridiplantae > Streptophyta > Magnoliopsida > Fabales > Fabaceae > Vicia > Vicia villosa. The sequence continues at coordinate 596,551 of NW_026705392.1, read as the reverse complement.
CCTAGATCACTCTAGGAACCTTTTACAAATTAATGTAAACAAATTCTTACAAGAGTATTACAATGTTTCTTAATAAGCTATAATCACAACTGTGATATTTCTCTTAAGTTCTAAGCTTAAATCTCACTAAGATATTACAAAAGTAATGTGAGGTTGAAGGTGAAGTTTGAGAGCTTTTGAATTTGACAGCGTTTCTATATTTTTGCGCAAGAGTTGTGTATTCAGCTTCTCATCAGAACTTCTATTTATAGGCGTTTTGAGAAGATGACCGTTGGGAGCATTTCATGCGTTGCGTGATCCGTACAACATTGCATTTAATGTTTCACACTTTTGTCAACTACCTCGAGCCTTGCTTTTCCTGCTTTAACTGACTTTGCCTTTAATAGCTTCTAACGTTCCTTTTGTCAGTCAGCGTAACCTGCCATCTTGTACTTGCTTCTTACCTGATCTTTGTAGATACAAAGTTTGAGTTAATCAGAGTCAAACAGCTTGGTTCAGAGCATCTTCTTGTCTTTTTACTTTGAAGTGCTTCTAGCGTGATACCATAAGAACTTCAGTGCTTCTGCTTCTGATCTCAAGTTCTTCTGATGCTTCAATAGACCATGTTCTGATTCTGCTTGACCATCTTCTGATGTCTTGCGAGAGTATGTTCTGATGTTGCATACTTGAACCTTCTGAGTCACTGCTTCTTGCGCTGAATTGTGCATACTCATCATATATTTCCTGTAATGGAAAATGCATAGGATTATAGTACCACATTGTCTTATACAACATTCATATACATTGTTATCATCAAAACTAAGAAAATTGATCAGAAAAATTCTTGTTAATTCTTGTTCTAACAATCTCCCCCTTTTTGATGATGACAAAAACATATATAATTGATATGAATTTGCAATCAGAATATCAGATGACTAAAGACAATTACACAGTTATAGCGTAAGCATATAAACATAGTGTATGAATATGTCTCCCCCTGAGATTAACAATCTCCCCTTGAAATAAATACTGGAAGAATTTATAAATAAAAGACTTCCCTGAGTATTTTCCATTTCAGTCGAGACGTTCATATTTGCCTAGAACTTCAGAACATTCAGAGCTTCTGCTTCTGGCTTCCATAGGATAGCTTCAGAGCTTTGAATTTCTTCTTGAATCATAGCATGCTTGATTATATCAGAACATTCTTGAATGTACCAGAGCCTCATCAAAGCATCTTTACATCCTGAAATGTTTCAGAGCAAACTAGACGACAAAAGTCAGAGCATGAATGAATCAGAACATTCTTTTAAGAAAGAACATGTATCAGAGCAATGCTAGAAAAACTATCAGAGCAAACTTTGATAAGTTCTTAAAAAGAATATGTATCAGAACATATAAGGGATAAGAACGTGTTAGAGCATATTCTGCCACGAGAATATCAGAACATTCTTCCTTCTTGCTTCTGATCTTAAAGCTTCACAGCACTAGGCTTGCTTCAATTCCAAGAACATGTTTCTTTATAGAATTGCTTATCCCCATGTATTTGCTTCTCATGTTGAGCTTTTTCAGAATATCTTCATTCCTGCAAAAAATCTCAAAGACATAGAACTTGCAAATATTGTTAGGAGTGTTGAGACTTAATCCCAGCAACTGATATAATAAATCAAATCAGTTATCACGTTTTCTCCTCCCTTTTTGTCATAACATCAAAAAGCATATAAAAGATTCAGATGAAAAAAAACAGTATGAGAGAAGGAGATAATATTTCATTGATTCAACAAAATATCAGAAGATACAAAGATAGAAGCAGATGCAAGAAACAGATGCAAGAAACAAGAAAACAACTAAGACCAAAAGACTACGACTAGCCTAGCTTAGAAACTATTTTGGCCAGAAGGTTTTGAATCTCAGAAGTGCTTGCAGACTGCGTCTTCATGAATCAGCGAAACTCATTGTGAGTATCTTCATGCTTGTCCAGACGAGAAGCTAAAGCATCTTGATTCTTTTGAAGAGCCTTCATGGTGTTCACCAGAAGAGAAGGTTCAACAGAAGAAGCTTCACAGCTATCATCCAAAGGAATAGCATGCTCAACAGCAGCATCTATCATGAGAACATCATCTTGATTTTCCTGAACAGGAAGTTTCTCAGTAGGATGATTCTCAGCACTTTGCTTCTCAGCATCAGCTTCTGACATAGAAGCAGCTTCAGCATATTCTGCAGCAGGGATATCCGAATCTTCATTCTCAAGAGCCTGAAGAATCTCAGCCAGATTCTTTGGAGGTGTAGGAGCAGCAACTTCTGATGGATATTCAACAGCAGGATATACCATATCTGGGGCTTTCTATGAGGGATTCTCCCTTATCCAGTTGAATAAAGACTGAAAGTCTCTAGTCAGAATAAGAAATTGAGGCTTCCATACAACCATTGTAAGACAAGGTTCATCTTCCAGCTCATCTACAAGCTTCTTCTCCTCAAGAGATCTCCAATTTTTGATTGGATGATAGTACTTACCATCATCAACTTCTAAGAAATAGCCAGAAGAACCAGATGCCTCAGCAACACATCTCTTCTGGATGTTCATAGCATCAAGCTGAAAATCCTTCTTAAATATCCATAAGCTTTGAATAGCAGCATGATTCAACTTGGAGTCATGAGCAGCTCTCAAAGTTTCCATCCTTGTTCTGAATTTGAGTTTGAATAGGTCAAAGCAGACATCAAGAGAGGGTTCAGGAGGGTTAAAGGTGAATCGATAATCAGGGTACAGAAGACAATAGGGTTTGGATTTTCTTAAGGGTAAAGAATAAGTTAGAGAAGTGTAGAATCTGTGGTGAAGGTGGATGAAGGTGAGATTTCAGAAGGTGTTGGGGGAAAGGCATTTAGTGGTTCAGGGTTCAGAATATGGGTAGAAGGAGGTGGTTGGAAACTGTTTGGAATGGTGAAAGAATTTTGGGGTTCAGAAGGAGGAGGATTTTTCTGAGAGGATCAGGCAGCAGCATCTGCACGAAAAGCTTTCTTGATGCGCTTATCACGGTATTCATCAGATTGTACTTTGAGAGGATCATAGGTTGGCTTCTGCTTCTTAGATGGCTTAGCATTAGGTCCTGCTTCTGAGGCCTTTCTTTTCAACTTCTTTTCTTTCTTCTTATGCTCTTTCTTTCTCAACTCATCCAGAGATGGAAGAGTTCTCCCTCAAATCCACGTAGGATCAATAGAAGATTGAGCTTTGACACGAGACTTCAAATACCGCTTAATAGACTTGTCAAGCTCTTCTTTGAACAAGTGAGTGTGGTGTCGTTTTCTTTACCTCCCCGTTTCACTTGGGAGGACGGCACGCTAAACCCTTCACGCGAAATTTGGAAGGAGAATGCGCCCGTGGTGGGATGAATTTTGTTTCAGTTCTTCCTACGATATCACACGAACTTTCTTATTGGTCCTACGAGTAGGAAAGGGAAAAAAAGATCTCAACTAAACCCTAGGAGTTTGCTAAGTGTGGGGATTTCACCTAGACTAGAAATTCTGGAGTCCGGGGGGTCGGTTATACATAGGGAAGTGTTTAAACACCCTACATATCTGTAGTACTCTACAGGAACCTTCTCTGTGTCATTGTGATTGTGTTTGCTGCTAATGATTGGGAAAGTTTCTCCTTTGTGTTAGGAGAAGGAATTGAATTGATTAAAGAAAGACAGACAGACAGACAGACAGACTGACTATTTTTGGTATTTTATTAGCTCGCTGAGATTCCTTGTGAACCTCATGCCTACATATCCCTAGTGGAAGTCAAAGCTTAATGTAGTTCGGGGAACTAACTAGGGAAATTACTTGTTTTTGGTGCCTTGCTTGAAGCTCAAGGTTGAAGCTTGGAATTAAATCTCTATTTACAGTAAAGAGACATGAAATCATCTTTACAGAGAGGTATTTGTACTATTCTACCACAAACATTTAAAGGAGTGACAGAATAACTGGATTCATTTCATTCAAGAGGGGGACCTTACTTGTGTGTGCAAGTATGCCAGTCAGATGCCTCTTAAATGAAAGAAAGATGCTCGTCCAAATTAGGGAAAGTGTACAAGTCTGGGGATGTGCCAGAGCATGTCTTTCAGAGTCCTAAATAGGAGACTTTGATTGAAATTGAAATTGAAATGTTTGTTTGTTTGAATGTGGTAGAGTAGTAAAAATGTCTCTCTATAGAGATAAGCTATGTCTATCTACTGTATAAAAGATTTGACTTTAGCTGGCTTGTATGAGGCCCAAGCTTGAGGCTTTTTGATTGATTTATTAATATTATTGACTCTGGGAGATGACTCCACTGGGGATTAATTACAGGGTATTTTTGTGTTCTGTACAAAGCCCAGAATTGAGGCTGACTCTATTTAGGGAGACTCTATTTATGTGCCTTGTACAAAGCCCAAGGTTGTGGCTAACTGCTGAGGATAATTGAATGAATGACTCTATTTTATGTGCCTTGTACAAGGCCCAAGGTTGTGGCTGACTCTAGCTAGGGAAAACATTATTTTCTGCCTTGTACAAAGCCCAAGGTTGTGGCAGACTCTTAAATAAACTGAGTATGGATGACTCTATGGGGAAAAGATCCTAGGTGTTAGGAATCTTTGACACATGAAAATATGGTTTATCTGCCTTGTACAAAGCCCAAGGTTGTGGCTACTGAGTGATGAAGAACTCACTGGGGAGACTCTATTATCTGCCTTGTACAATGCCCAAGGTTGAGGCTGACTCTTGACAGGGGAGTTTTATTGTTTGGTGCCTTGTATGAAGCCCAAGGTTGAGGCTAACTATTTTTGTTGGTTTTGACTCTACTGAGGAGATTTTATTTATTGAAAGACTGTTTTTCTTTGGAAGCTAACCCTTTCCAGGGATTTTGACTCAGCTGGAGAAATTATTTGGTAAAAGACTGACTTTATCATGTTTTTTGGAGGCTGACCCTTTCCAGGGGTTTTGACTCAGCTGGGGAAATTATCTCCTAAGAGAAATGAATCTTTATTTTTTGACATTTTTATTAATTGACTTTGGAGGCTAACCCTTTCCAGGGAATTTTATTGAAATGATGGATTGATTTGGAGGCTAACCCTTTCCAGGGGTTTTTATTGAAATGATGGATTGATTTGGAGGCTAACCCTTTCCAGGGGTTTTTATTGAAATGATTGGCAGAAAGATTATCTAGTGGAGACTTCTTGTTTAAAGCCCAAGATGAAGGCTGACTCATGCTGTGGAGAAAATAAACATAGATCCTAGACTCTGCTAAGGAAGATTGATGAAGATAAGGGTGACAGAGACTGTCCATGTCTCTCATTCCAAAAGGTGTACTCAATGCAAAATTGAGACAAACTTGGCTTGTTAAAAGTCTGGTTTAAATTGGAAGAAACTCACCAGGGTAGGCTAAAAGGTGACTAAAGACCTGTTCCTATGTTTATAAGAAACCTGATGGGTCCTTGTATACAAGCTCAAGAGGAAGCTGGAAATGCTTTTAAGAAGCCTGTGGGTCCTTGTACAAAGCCCAAGAGGAGGCTAATCGAGGGTCCTTGTTATAGCACAAGAGAAAGCTATGTAGTTTTGAACTTATTTTGGCTCTAAGCAAATGGGTAAGAGGTTTCACCGGGAATAATTCCTCTTTGGGTGGATGTGTCCTATTATTTGGATTCTAAGGTTTTTGCCAAGATGTTTCACCGGGAATAATTCATCTTGGGGGTTTGAACTACAGATCTCTAATTAGGAAAGAGCCTTCACCGGGAAGACATTCTCAATCCTAGGCCATATTCCTATAATATATATATATATATGGTTTAACTGTCCTAGGGTTTATACTCAAACGTAGTTCTAAACTAATATATATGCACAATTTATATTTGACAGTAATTTAAATAAAGACTGTAAATTGAAAGCTTGTAAAGCCTAACCTGGATGGAGTGGAGGCCTTTGGAGAAGTATGTACAGAGCCTCAATAGTAATTTTTGTTGTTTTGTTGATAACAGTTGAATATATATATGATAAACAGTTAATGGTTTTTGAAAACAGAAGAAGTGAAGATGGACAAAGGTCACATAGGTATCTGAAGAGTTTCACCGGGAATAATGTCCTTCAAATACCAGAAGAATGTTTTGAAAACAGAAAGAAGATTTTGAAAATATAGTTTTGAAAACAAGCTAAGAAGAGAAGGTGTTTGGGACTTACACTCTATTAGAGGCCCGGTACTTTACAGTACTGGTGTAAAAGCAATTTGAAAATGATTTGGAATGATACAAGGTTTTGTTGTTTGAAAACCCTAATCATTTGATTTATTCGGAGATTGAAAACAGTTTTGAAAATTGACAAAAGTCAACTTAATTAAGGTAAAAATAAAGATTTTTAACTAATTAAGACCTAAACAATTAGGGTTTTATCATAAGCTTATTTACAAAATGATTAGGTTAAAACAAAGCGAATATATACATTTAAAGTATTTAAGAAAACACTTAAAACATACTATTTTAAACCTAATTAAAACACATGAAATAAATAATATTTTTATGATTTTTTTTATTATTTACAAAATAGATATATTAAATGACAAGTGTGTGAAAAATGAAGTGAAAATGATTTAATTTGATAGGTGAATTATTCATGAGAAGTTGTGAAGAAAATAAAAGAAATTATGTGTTAAAAAATAGTTTTTGGCCCTTGGAGGATTTGAACCCACGCCCTTGAAGTCACCAGCCCAAAACAACACCACTGAGCCAACGCGCGCTTGGTGATAATAACTCTCACTCAATTGGTTATGTTTCAAAACAAGTGATAAATCATTGAAAAATAAATGAATCAAAAAGTCTGGGGCGAGGGGGATTCGAACCCCAGACTTTGGACACGCGCAACACACAAACACTCTTTACCACTGGGCTGTAATGATTTAGTCGTTTATAAAACAACTTCCATTCAAAATAAAATAAACTTTGGCCCCAGATTTAAATTTTGCGCGCCATGGCCATAGTCATCTTCTTCCTCGAGCTCAAGAATTTTCAAAATCCTAACTCTCTGGTTTCTCAACTAAATGACATGATGTAAACATCAATCTTGTTCTAAATTTCCTCACGAATCCAGATATGTAACTAACATTTATTTATATGAACTATAGCTACCTAATTTCTCAGAAATCTCTAAGAACACATGAACCCTAAATTTGAAATTAAATGACAAACAAGATGAATAAATGAAAGATGATAGAGGGTTTTCAATCCTCTGATGATGCTAAACAAGATAGAATCGAGCTTTAACTTAAAGAGTGCTAAAATTAAAGAGGTGAGGTTCAGAGACTTACCTCTGAAAATGGAGGTCGTGAGGGTGATGGAGAACACCTGGACTTGAATGAATGATCTCAATAGCTTCCTTGAGACTCAATGATGCTAACTGAATGCTTATTGGAGCTTGAATCCTCCTGAATTGCTCTATGGACCTCCTTCGATTTGAGCTTCAAGTAGACATGGAGGTTGTTGAATTTGGAGTTACAGACGAGCTGCAGCCATCTGGTTAGCATCACTATGACCTGAGGAGTGTGCCTGGATGATTGACTTGGCTTGAAACCTCCTGAATTACTCTATGGACCTCCAACTGCAACAGCTCCAAGTGAGAGGTGAAGATGATGATTCTTCACTTACAGAAGTGTTTCAGAGGTCTGGATCACCTCTAAATGACTTCCCTAATGTGTTTGAATACTTAATTCCAAAGGAAGAGCTTTGGTTTGAAGAATCCGAGTCTTCTTGCCAAAGAACCTTTGAAAACCTTAAGTATGAAGAAAGAAGAGAGAAAGCAAGAATTTTGTTGCTTTGGTGTGGTTTCTGAATGAGAAAGAGGCCTCTATTTATAGGCAATTGGTTCAGAGCAATTGATCATAGTGAGCTTGCTTAGTGTAGTGAGTTTGGTTTCTTAGCCATGAAGGAATTCAAAGAATATTCCAAGTGCAATGATGAGCTCTTTGATACCAGTCCCTAGCCATCGGTTTTGCTTGATCTTAGGGGACCAAATGGCTGCAGAAATGAGCTCCAATTGGTTGGGAGAAGATTCCTTTGATGAATCACCAATTTGTCATAAATTCAAAAAATGCAATCATTACATAATCACATGCCTTTGTTTTTGGGAATCTTCTCTAATCCTTATGCAATGATGGAAATTGATGTATGGTATGGTTTCAGATGCATTAGAGGTCGTGTAGCATCACTTAGTGAAGCAAAATGCACAAAATTGCAAAGTTTCAAATTGTACATGACCTATAATTTTACTTCATGAGGCCAACTTTGAACAAGCATAACTCCTAGCTCAAATTGAATTTGGAGAAGGTTGAACACAATTTGGAAAGCCCTAAACATCTACTTCAAATCATTAGTTTGGAGTTTCTTCAGAATCCTTTGGCAAATTTGTGAAAAATGAGGCCAAAGTTGGAAGAAAACTAGGTTAAAACACTTAGAAAAATTTCTAAGTGTTTATGACCTAAAACTCCAAAATTTCCAAAACTCTTAAATGATTGATCTTTTGAAAAAAGTTCCTTTGTAAGATGTTGTTTTATTTTGCAAGATCTACAACTTTCATGTTGGAAGTTTTTTGAGTTGTGTAGGTGAAATTTTGAGTTCTCACCATGCCTTAAAAAACCCTAATTCCCGACTTTTTGCTCCTTGATGAATTTCTTTGAATTTCTTTGGTCAAATGACTTCATTATCCATATATTGATGATATTGATCCTTAAAAGTCATGGTTTGACCAAAAATCTCAAAAGTCAATGGTGATCCCATACAGTTGACTTTTTCCTAGTAAGGTGAGATTTTGGACTTTTGTGTAGAATCAAGATCTTCTCCTCAAATGAATGATGTAAATGGATTATATTGAGGTAGTAGAGACTCTTGAATCATGTCTTGAGTTTTGGATCCATGCCCTGATTAAAAGTCAACTATCTTGGTGAATTAGGTCAAAAACCCTAATTGTCGACCAGAGGACAATGATGACTGTAGACTTTGAACTGAGGTGTAATGTCCAGTGGATCTTGTCATATGAGTTACTTGAAGATGATTGATGTCTTTGAATGGTTCCCTGGGGCTTTTTAGGGTTTCCCAAAGGTGATCCTTGATTTTAGTCCTTGATAGGCTCCAAACCCTAGTCTGTTGATCTGAGTAATTCTGTACTTAGATGACTGGGTGTCTAATCAATCATAATGAAGCTTTTGTGTCTAATGATTGTATTAGAGACTAATCCCTCTATTGATTGATCCTTTGCCTGAGTTTTCTTGTCTTTGAACACCCTCGATTGAATGTCAGACTGCTCTGGGTACTTGCTTTGTCTTGATGAAAATCCTGAAGATATGTCATCTCAGGGGGGTCAAAAATTAGGGTATGACAGTGAGAAAAGCTTTCAACAGCCTTTGTGTATCCCTTGTCTAGCACTCTTAATCCAGCAGTTAGAGTTTGAAATCTTGAGAACATATTTTCAATGTTTTCATCATCCTCCATCTTGAAGGCTTCATATTTCTGGATTAAGGCAAGAGCCTTGGTCTCCTTGACTTGGGCATTTCCTTCATGAGTCATTTTCAATGATTCATATATGTCATAGGCAGTTTCTCTGTTTGATATCTTCTCATATTCAGCATGAGAAATAGCATTCAGTAGAATAGTCCTACACTTGTGATGATTTTTGAATTCTTTCTTTTGATCATCACTCATTTCTTGTCTTGTCAGCTTTACTCCTCTAGCTTTCATAGGATGTTTGTTACCATCCACCAGAAGATCCCATAAGTCACCATCTAATCCAAGAAAGTAACTTTCGAGTTTATCTTTCCAATATTCAAAGTTTTCACCATGGAATACTGGTGGTCTAGTGTAGCCATTGTTACCATTTCCATTGTGTTGCTCAACAGAGCCAGATGTAGATGTAGGTGGTGGAGTCTCAACCATCTTGACTTCGTGTTTTTCTCTTCCTGAATCTTTTCTAAACACGGTTAAGTGCTTGCACCTTAGAACCGGAGCTCTGATGCCAATTGAAGGATAGAAAAACACTTAGAAAGGGGGGGTTTGAATAGGTGTGACTTTAAAAACTCTTAAGATAAAAACAATTGCACAATGATTTTTATCCTGGTTCGTTGTTAACGAAACTACTCCAGTCCACCCCCTTAGAGTGATTTACCTCACCTGAGGATTTAATCCACTAATCAACCTTGATTACAATGGTTTTCCACTTAGATACCTTCTAAGTCTTCTAGAGTACTCTGATCACACCTTGATCACTCTAGGAACCTTTTACAAATTAATGTAAACAAATTCTTACAAGAGTATTACAATGCTTCTTAATAAGCTATAATCACAACTGTGATATTTCTCTTAAGTTCTAAGCTTAAATATCACTAAGATATTACAAAAGTAATGTGAGGTTGAAGATGAAGTTTGAGAGCTTTTGAATTTGACAACGTTTCTGTATTTTTGCGCAAGAGTTGTGTATTCAGCTTCTCATCAGAACTTCTATTTATAGGCGTTTTGAGAAGATGACCGTTGGGAGCATTTAATGCGTTGCGTGATCCGTACAGCATTGCATTTAATTTTCACACTTTTTTCAACTACCTCGAGCCTTGCTTTTCCTGCTTTAACTGACTTTGCCTTTAATAGCTTCTAACGTTCCTTTTGTCAGTCAGCGTAGCCTGCCATCTTGTACTTGCTTTTGATCTGATCTTTGTAGATACAATGTTTGAATTAATCAGAGTCAAACAGCTTGGTGCATAGCATCTTCTTGTCTTCTGACTTTGAAGTGCTTCTAGCGTGATACCATAAGAACTTCAGTGCTTCGGCTTCTGAACTCAAGTTCTTCTGATGCTTCAATAGACCATGTTCTGATTCTGCTTGACCATCTTCTGATGTCTTGCGAGAGCATGTTCTGATGTTGCATACTTGAACCTTCCGAGTCAGTGCTTCTTGCAGTGAATCGTGCATACTCATCATATATTTCCTGTAATGGAAAATGCATAGGATTAGAGTACCACATTGTCTTATTCAAAATTCATATACATTGTTATCATCAAAACTAAGAATACTGATTAGAACAATTCTTGTTTTAACAGAGGGTCGCGCCCGACAGGAGGCAGGCAGGTAAACCCAGAGGACCTTTTCTGGAGGAAACTGGTACTCATGATTGTCGTTGATCCCATTGGTTAGTCAAGGGACTTCCAATGTGGATTGTATCCTTGTTGTGTGTTTGCACCTGGCCGTGAGGATAAACCCCGAATCAATGGTGGATTCGGTTTGTTAATGCATGTACCCTGTAGAACCGAGTGAACCCATAAGATAGGAGGACTCACTGGGATTTAGTAATCTCACCCCAATCAACTTTTCTTTTTCAGGTGCAGTTTAGTAGTGGTTGGTCAGTAGTAGGTTTGGACTGAAGACTTGGAAGTGGTGATGGCTCGGAGACCTCGTCAGATCTTATTTTCCGCTGTGCAGATCCATTGAAGACACATGTTTTGTAATTCTTATTAGAATTTCATGTTGTATTTTATATGGATCATCTTGTATCTTGGCTTTTGTATGTACTCAATATCAATTTTTAACGTTTCATGCATAATATACTAGTCAATTATATATGGGGTGTTACATGGAACTTAAATCTGCTGGAGAAGTAAAGTTTGGAGGAACCAGAAGGGCATAATCATTGGCTCAGGAACCATATGTATTGGAAACTCTCCCTGTATAACTAATGTTCTTTTAGTAGATGGATTAACTCATAACTTATTGTCCATAAGTCAATTAAGTGACAATGGTTATGACATAATCTTTACTCAAAAGTCTTGTAAAGCTATTAGTCAGAAGGATGGCTCAATCCTGTTTACAGGAAAGAGAAAGAACAACATTTATAAGATTGATCTTTCAGATCTTAAGAATCAGAAGCTTACTTGCCTTCTGTCTGTTAGTGAAGAGCAGTAGGTCTGGCACAGAAGATTGGGTCATGCTAGTTTGAGAAAGATCTCTCAGATTAACAAACTCAATCTTGTCAGAGGACTCCCTAGTCTGAAATATAAATCAGATGCTCTTTGCGAAGCATGTCAGAAAGGGAAGTTTTCAAAACTTGCGTTCAAGTCTAAAAATGTTGTCTCTTCCTCTAGACCGCTAGAACTTCTGCAAATTGATCTTTTTGGCCCAGTCAAAATAGCATCAATCAGAGGGAAGAAATATGGATTAGTCATCATAGACGACTATAGCAGATGGACATGGGTAAAGTTCTTGAAACACAAGGATGAGTCACATACTGTGTTCTTTGACTTCTGCACTCAGATTCAATCTGAGAAGGAATGCAAAATCATAAAGGTCAGAAGTGATCATGGTGGTGAATTTGAGAATAGATTCTTTGAAATTTATTTCAAAGAAAATGATATTGCCCATGATATCTCTTGTGCTAGAACTCCACAGCAAAATGAAGTTGTAGAACGAAAGAATAGGACTCTACAAGAAATGGCCAGAACCATGATCAATGAGACCAATATGGCTAAGCATTTCTGGGCAGAAGCAATTAACACAACATGTTATATTCAGAATAGAATCTCCATAAGACCTATTCTAAATAAGACTCCTTATGAATTGTGGAAGAACGGAAAGCCCAACATTTCTTATTTCCATCCATTTGGATGTGTATGTTATATTCTGAACATTAAAGATCATCTGCATAAGTTTGATTCTAAAGCTCATAAATGTTTCCTTCTTGGATATTCTGAACTCTCTAAAGGCTACAGAGTGTACAATACTGAAACATTGATAGTTGAGGAATCAATCAATATCAGATTTGATGATAAGCTTGGTCTTGAAAAGCCAAAGCAGTTTGAGAACTTTGCAGATATAGATATATCTAACTCAGATCTTGAAGAACCCAAGAGTAAGAATGTATCAGAAGATCAAGTTGCAGCTTCTTTAGAGAATCTCAGAATTTCTGAAGAGCCACCACTCAGAAGATATTCTAGACTCAATTCTGCTCATCCAGAAGATGTGATTATTTGAAAGAAAGATGATCCCATCAGAACAAGAGCATTCCTGAAGAACAATGCAGAATGTCAATTTGGTCTAGTATCTTTGATTGAGCCAACTTCTATTGATCAAGCTCTGGAAGATGCTGACTGGATAATTGCCATGCAAGAAGAGTTAAATCAGTTTACAAGGAATGATGTCTGGGATCTGGTTCCAAGACCTAAAGGATTTAACATCATTGGAATAAAATGGGTCTTCAGAAATAAGCTGAGTGAGAAAGGTGAAGTTGTAAGAAACAAAGCCAGACTGGTTGCTCAGGGATATAGTTAGCAAGAAGGCATTGACTATACACAAACCTTTGCACCAGTGGCCAGGTTAGAATCTATTAGTTTATTAATTTCATTTGCCACTCAAAAAAACATCACTCTATATCAAATGGATGTTAAGAGTGCCTTCTTAAATGGTTATATAGATGAAGAATTATATGTTCATCAACCTCCTGGTTTAGAAGACTCCAAGTCTCCAGAACATGTTTTTAAACTTAAGAAATCATTATACGGACTGAAGAAAGCTCCCAGAGCTTGGTATGAAAGATTAAGTTCTTTCCTTCTGGATAATGGTTTCACAAGAGGAAAAGTGGACACAACTCTCTTCTATAAAACCTTTAAAAAGGATATTTTAATTTGTCAAATATATGTTGATGATATTATATTTGGAACATCTAATGCTACACTTGGAAAGGAGTTTGCTAAGTCTATGCAGGCAGAGTTTGAGATGAGCATGATGGGAGAACTCGAGTATTTCCTTGGGATCCAGATTAATCAAACTTCTGAAGGAACTTATGTTCATCAGACTAAGTATGGGAAAGAGCTTCTGAAGAAGTTCAATCTGTTTGAAAGCAAAGAATCAAAGACTCCAATGCATCCAACGTGTGTATTAGGTAAGGATGAGGTAAGCAAGAAGGTAGATCAGAAAATCTACAGAGGTATGATAGGATCTCTTCTATATCTTACTGCTTCTAGACCTGATATTTTATTCAGGGTATGCCTGTGTGCTAGATTCCAATCAGATCCTAGAGAATCTCACTTAAGTGCTCTGAAGAGAATTCTGAGGTATCTGAAAGGTACTACTAATGTTGGCTTAGTCTACAGAAGATCTGAAGAATACAACTTAGTAGGAATTTGTGATGCTGATTACGCTGGAGATAGAGTTGAAAAGAAACGTACTTCTGGAAGCTGTCAGTTTCTGTGAAGTCACCTGATCTCCTGGTATAGCAAGAAGCAAGCCATAATTGCCCTATCTACTACAGAAGCAGAATATGTTGTTGCTGCTGGATGTAGTACACAGATGCTCTAGATGAAAAGTCAGCTAGAAAACTATCAGATATATGAGAGTTACATTCCTATATTCTATGATAATACTTCTGCTATTTGTTTATCTAAGAATCCTATCTTACATTCTAAAGCTAAACATATTGAGATTAAACATCACTTTATTAGGGACTATGTTCAGAAGGGTGTTCTTTCTTTATACTTCGTTGATACAGAACATCAGTGGGCTGATATCTTTACAAAACCCCTTGCTAAAGATAGGTTTAAGTTCATTCTGAAGAACATCAATATGGATTTATTCCCAGAATGAGGTTATGAGAAGATCTGATATATGGATTAGATTTGAAATGTTTATTTATTTTCTTATCAGATGTTCTGGATTTGTTTGATCATTTAGATACAATGATTCTGTTATTTCTAACGTTTCATATATCTAAGAATGATACAGAACTTCTGTTAAAGCAAAACAGCTGTCACCAGCTATTCAAGATGATGACCACGTGTTCATTCTGCAGGGACAAGCATGCTTGCAGTTGATGAGACGCCGCCCTAGGTAACTGTGCAAATCTTTTCAAATTTCACGCTATCTCTCCTAACGTCATTCAACATTAAATGTGATTGATTCTCTGCATTCTGTAACTGTTCATATTCAGAATTTCATTGCATTTTGTTTTGCGTCCGTGGCTATTTAAATACATCTCACATTCATTTTCCCTCTTTTCACACATTCATCATCTTCGTTATATGCATTTCTGTCTCTTGTTCTCCATTTTCAAAACCCCTAAAGTTAAGAAACCCATAAATCTCGGTTGTGCTTCAATGGCTTCTTCATCTAAGCAACAAGTTGGTTCGTCTTCTCAACAACAAAATCAAGATCAACAACAACAACAACTTGTTCCGCAGAAAACTTGTTTAATTCCTTTGGATGAGTTAGAAGTTTTCTATGAAATTATGGTTGATTTTGATAGTTTGGAAGCACATGACATTCATCTGAAGGATGACATAATCTTTCAAGGACGGTAAGCATTCTTCTACGGTTTGTGTGGACCAGTTTATCCGGTTTTTGTCAAAGAATTTTGGGTTCATGCAACTGTCATGCCTAAAGCTATTCTTTCCATTGTTCATGGCGAATTGTTCTCCATTACTGAAAATCTGTTAAGAAAATTATTTGGTCTGGAAACTTTTGAAGGTGCTTCTGGAGCAATCATAGGAAGAACAAAGTGGAGTAATATGTTTGCAGAAATCTTCAAGTCTGGGAAAGAGTCTACAAAAATCAAGGAACTGAAGTCTCCTTACAGAATCTGGGCTAAGATCATTCTGGGTTGCATCTATCATAGAAAGGAAACTGTTTCCTCCAACTATGTCAACAAGGACCAATAGTACATTCTGTATTGTATTGGTAAACGCGAAAAAGTGGATCTTCCTTTCATCATCTTTAACCACATGTGGAATAATGTGAATTAATCCAAAGAACAAGCAAGATTGAGGAATCCTAAGTACAAGAGAAACATTATTCCTTTTTGAAGGATTATTACAGATCTTTTGGTTCAAACCAGAATAGTTGAGGATTTGGAGAAAGCTGGAATAATCAAGGATATATATGCAATGAGTGGAAGCACTATGAATGCTAACACTTTGAAAAATATGGGCTTAATTGAGACCATTGGTGCTACTCCCAGAGTGGACACTAAAGTTCTGACCAGAAAAGCTCCCGCTCTGGCTAACTTTGAGTTGTTCTTCAAAAATGAACATCCCGATGTTGTTGTCCGCTATATAGCTATGTGTAAAGAGGACTCTAGCTTTGATCCTATATGGATAGGCAAACAAAATCTTGTCACTACAGCTGATCAAGTTCCAGAGTTAGTGAAAGAGAAAGAAAAGAGGACAAAAAGAAAGTTAGACCAACCAGAAAGAAGGAAAGTTAAGAAGGAGAACATAGAAGAGAAGAAAGAAGAAAAGGAAGAGGAGAAGAAAGAAGAGAAGAAGGAAAAGAAGAAGGAATAACAGATGGAAGCAATGAAGGAAGAGAAGCAGAAGGAGAAGAAGAGGAAGACTGTTGGAGAAGGTCATGCCAAGCCTCAGAAGAAGAAAAAATCTTCAAGTATTGTTATTTCTGAGCCTGTCTCTACTCCTGTTTTAATTTCAAAAAATGTATCAACAGAAGCTCCACCAGAAAAGGCCCTAGAAAATCGACCTCCAACCACCAATGGTTCTAACCCTCCATCTTCTCCCAAGTCTAAAGGCAAACAGCCTATTCTTGGTTCTGAACCTCCTGTTTCTGAACCAATTCTCGAACCAACACCTCTAAACACTATCATTCCTCCTCACGCCATTATATCCACTTCTCAACCTCCTCCACATTCCAACTATGAACCTGTTGTTGAGACTGTTGTGCTCTTCAACCTCCCCTCTCCAGAATCTTCATTTTCTGATTCTTTCATTCGCAAAATGAACTCATATAAACCTCAAACCAATCCATCCTCTGACCCCATTATTGTAGTCTTAGACTCTGACAATGGAGCAGAATCCTCTCTTCATCCTTCCTCTTCAAACACATCCTTTGTGCTTGATAGAGAACCTCAATCTTATGCCCTCTTCAACCCAGATAAACCAATTTCCTCTCTCAATCCAAAATCTTCAATCTCACCTCCTAGAACAAACCCTCCAAAACCTTCTATTGATGCACGTTTTGAATCATTAAATCACTAGGTCAAAACAGGGTTAGAAGTTCTGAAGGTTGCTAATGATTCCAAGCTGGATCATGTAGCTGATGGAAAGCTTTGGAAAACTTCTGGTGAGGAAATACAGGCTGAATTTCTGGATCTCCAGAAGGACTACTTGGCTGCTGCTCCTGGTCCTGCTGGACTTGCTTTGGAGTATGGTGGAGGCAAGTACTATCATCTTATAACCAACTGGAAGCCTCTGTAGGAAAAGCCATTTGTTGATGAGTTAGAAGAAGAAAATCCTCTGGCTATAGTTGTATGGAAGCTATATCCTTACAAATTTCTGACTGGAGATTTTCAGCTTCTATTCAACTGGTTCAAATAGAATCCTCTAGAATTAGCTCCTGATCTGGTATATCCTCAAGTTGAGTATCCTCCAGAAGTTGAACCTCCTGTCTTTCAAGGGCTCCCTACCGAAAAAATTCCTGATGAGGAAAATATGGAAGATGTTCGAATGGTTGAAGCTGATGCTGCTCATCCTGTTCTAGAAAATAGCTTTGATGTTTCTTCTGCTGGTCCTTCTTCTTCTGTTATGCTGAACACTCTGAAGGAACTCCAACAGAATCAGGCTACCCTGGCTAGTCGTCTGGACAAGCAAGATGACACCAATGCGGAATTTAGAACATGGATGAAGAACCAAGAAGAAACCTCCAAGAAGTAAGCTGAAGACACTTCTAAGATTAAGAACCTTCTGGCCGCCTTAGCTTCTAAGTTTATCCAGTCGTAGTCTGTCTTGTGTCTTAGTTGGTTTTTCTTTGTTCCCACATCTACTTTGTTTGCATCTGTTTGTATTCTCCTTCTGATTAATCAATGAAATCTTTTCTCTCTTCATTTTATTATGTCTTTCATCTAAATCTTTTATACTTTTTGATGTTATGACAAAAGGGGGAGAAACGTGATAATTGAATTGATTTATAATATCAGTTGTTGGGATTAAGTCTCAACATTCCTAACATATATTGCAAGTTTTCTGTCTTTGATAGTTTTGCTGGAATGTGATATTCTGGACAAGCTCAATATGGGGAGAAGCAAATATTGAGGAGAAGAAATTCTGAAGAAAAGCAAAGAATTGAAGCAAGCTTAGTGCTCAGAAGCTTCAAGATCAGAAGCCAGCAATGCTTTGTTAAGCCTAAAGCTCTGATACAAGAAGTCTCAAGTCCTGATAGCTCTAAAACAAGCAAGCCTTCTTGATACTTAAATAGAAAACTGAAGAAAGAGCTCTGATACAAGTGATCTCAAAGAGAAATTCAAAGCTCTAAAGTTGTCCAATGGAAGCTCTGAAGAGAAGCTCTAAATGATCTGAAGTTCAAAGTTCAACGTGAAAGTCTCAACTGAAATGGAAAAATACTCAGGTAAGTCTTTTATTTATAAATTCTTCTAGTATTAATTTCAGGGGGGAGATTGTTAATCTCAGGGGGAGACATATTCACACATTCTGAATCATATGCTTAATGTTATATCTGTGTATTGTCTTTGTTCATCTGATATTCTGGATACAAATTCATATCAATTCTGTATGTTTTTATCATCATCAAAAAGGGGGAGATTGTTAGAACAAGAAATGTTCTCATCAATATTCTTAGTTTTGATGATAACATTAAGTATGAATTTTTTATAAGAAAATGTGGTACTCTAATCCTTTACGTTTTCCATTTCTGGAAAAGTATAAAAGAGTATGCACAAATCAGCGTTCAGAAGCACTGACCCAGAAGTTCTAGATGGCTTCATCAGGACATGGCATGGCAAGACATCAGAAGATGGTCCTGCAGAATCAGAACATGATCTGGAAAGCATCAGAAGATGGCAGTCAGAAGTGAAAGCTCTGAAGCTCTGATGGTATCACGCTCAAAGCACTTCAAAGTCAGAAAATAGAAGATGCTCTGCACCAAAGCTGAAGACTCTGATATTCAAACGTTGTTATCTACAAAATCAGAGTTTAGTAGAAAGTACAAGATGAAAGGCTATAACGTCAAATCTCTGACTGACAAAAGGAACGTTAGAAACTACAAAAGGCAAAGTCAGTAAAAGTAGCAAAAGCATGGCTCGAGGTAGTTGACAAAAGTGTGAAACATTAAATGCAGCGTTGTACTATTCACGCAAAGCATTAAATGCTCCCAACGGCCATTTCCTCTCAAGCGCCTATATATAGAAGTTCCATTCAGAAGCAGCATACAACACTCTTGCGCAAAAGAACAAAAACACTGTCAAACTGAAAAGCAAAAAGAACTTTATCTTCAACCTCACAACTTTGTAATATCTTAGTGAGTGTTAAGAACTAGAACTTAAGAAAAAAATCACTTTGTGATTACAGCTTTATTAGAAGCAAGTTATACTCTTGTAAACATTTATTTTACATTGATTGTAAAGGAATTCCTAGAATGATCAAGTTGTGATCTGTAGACTCTAGAAGACGTAGAGGGTATCTAAGTGGATAACCATTGTAATCAGTTGGATTAGTGGATTAAATCCTCAGTTGAGGTAAATCACTCTAAAGGGGTGGACTGGAGTAGTTTGGTTAACAACGAACTAGGATAAAAATCTTTGTGTTCAATATTTTTATCTTCCAAGTTTTTGAGTTACACTTATTCAATCCACCCTTTCTAAGTGTTTTTCTATCTTTCAGATACGTGTTTTATTTAATTTATTTACTTACTTAATTATCTTCAAAGGACTTCAAAAATAATTTATACAAATATGTGTCTCATTTGTAAATATATTTTATTGTGTAAATAATGTAAACGATAATAATGACATATTTTAATATAGTCATGATACATGTTGTTCTAATTTTATCATAGAATAATATTAATGTAGTTTTAGTGATTGTCATAATATATTATTTAATAGATATGTATTTTTTCTTATTCGCAATTGTTAGTTTAATATGAGTATGTAATATTAACTTAAATTAGATTAAAACGATTGACATAAAATAAATTAATTTATTTTAAAAATATATATTGTAATTTATTTTTGATGTTTTGCTATAATTTATTAATGAATTCCCATATCATTTAGATCAATAATAATGATAATTGAAGTTATAAAAAAAACTAACAACTATATACGAAATAAAAGATAAATGATGATAATGATAATACTATATTTCTAAATTCTTCGTATTTCTAAAATATGTTTTAGTATAAACCTTTAATTCTCAACCTTAATAGCTATTAATTTTATATCTTAAAATAACAATTTATTTTTATAAAATTATATAGATGATAAAAATAATATACATTTTTAAAATGTTTTTAATTAACGTTTATAAGTCTATATAATAAAGATGGTCAAACACTCTATATAAATTTTTAGCAAAAAAGAATGTTCCTATAAAAAAAATTCCTTATAACACATAAAAGTATTTTCCTTTTGATTACTTTATGTTTATTTTTTCTTTGAATAATTATTTACATAAATATTTCATAACTCCTCTTTTTCCACAATGTGCCGCGTGGCTGCCTCACAGCTCAGATAAATTGTTTTTCTAAATTCTTCGTATTTCTAAAATATGTTTTAGTATAAACCTTTAACTCTCAACCTTAATAGCCATTAATTTTATATCTTAAAATAATAATTTATTTTTATAAAATTATATAGATAATAAAAATAATATACATTTTTAAAATGTTTTTAATTAACGTTTATAAGTCTATATAATAAAGATGGTCAAACACTCTATATAAATTTTTAGCAAAAAAAGAATGTTCCTATAAACAAATCTCCTTATAACACATAAAAGTATTTTCCTTTTGATTATTTTATGTTTATTTTTTCTTTGAATAATTATTTACATAAATATTTCATAACTCTCACTTAATTAAAATTATAAATATTACATAAAATAATTAAAAAAATTTTAAAAAAATATCCTTATAATACTGATAAATAATTCACTTTTAATTATTTTATGTTTAGTTTTGATTTTAAAATAATTACTTTCATAAATGACACAATAATGAAATAAATACAGAATAAATACGTAAATTATATCACCTAAATATTCTAAATGTTTTTGTTCTTTCTATTCTACAACTTCTATTCTATTATTTGTTTATGTTCATTAATCCATTTAAACCTCTAAACATCTTCCTTACCTTACCATTATTAAGAATTTATAACTATTAATTACTCTTTTAATAATAAAAGACGTTTTATTGGCTTTGCAGCTACTGTCATTATTCAGTGTAACCATTTGGTATTGGAAACTCCACACTCTTTAGTATTCATTGTAACCATTTGGTATTAAAAACTTCATACTCTTTTTTTTTTTTACTAAAAAGATATTCATTCATTCAAATTGAAAAATACATCGATCATTACAAATTCAATATCGCTAAAAACGGAAAAAGGTGAATCTGCAAACAATCTTGCAACACCTAGGTTAATAGCATACAACGGCAAACGGCGAACTGAAAGTGCCTACAAATATTACAAAATAAAAGTCACCAGAATATTCATACTTTTGGATCTGCAACATTGACGCCCAAGTCTTCCTCAAATCTGCAATGATTTGAAGTAAATGTGTCAATCTGAACCAACAAACACCGTACTAAGTGTGGTTGTCGTTTTTTTTACCTCCCCGTTTCACTTGGGAGGACGGCACGCTAGATCCTTCACGCGAAATTTGGAAGGAGAATGCGCCCGTGGTGGGATGAATTTTATTTCAGTTCTTCCTACGATATCACACGAACTTTCTTATTGTCCTACGAGTAGGAAAGGGAAAAAAAGATCTCAACTAAACCCTAGGAGTTTGCTAAGTGTGGGGATTTCACCTAGACTAGAAATTCTGGAGTCCGGGAGGTCGGTTATACATAGGGAAGTGTTTAAGCACCCTACATATCTGTAGTACTCTACAGGAACCTTCTCTGTGTCATTGTGTTTGTGCTGCTAATGATTATTGGGAAAGTTTCTCCTTTGTATTAGGAGAAGGAATTGAATTGAAATAAAAGAAAGACAGACAGACTGACTGACTATTTTTGGTATTTTATTAGCTCGCTGAGATTCCTTGTGAACCTCATGCCTACATTTCCCTAATGGAAGTCAGAGCTTAATGTAGTTCGGGGAACTAATTAATTATTAATTATTTTTGGGTGCCTTGCTTGAAGCTCAAGGTTGAAGCTTGAATTAAATCTCTGTTTACGGTAAAGAGACATGAAGTCATCTTTATAGAGAGGCATTTCTACTATTCCACCACAAACATTAAAAGAGTGACAGAAAAAATGAATTCATTTCATTCAAGAGGGGGACCTTACTTGTGTATGTGCAAGTATACCAGTCAAATGCCTCTTAAATGAAAGAAAGATGCTCATCCAAATTAGGGAAAGTTACCACATGTCTGGGTTTTACTGCCAGCTCATGCCTTTCAAAATCCTAAATGGGAGACTTGATTAAAATGTAATGTAATGTTTGTTTGTTTGAATGTGGTGAGATAGAGGAAAGATCTCTCTATAGAGATAAGCTATGTCTATCTACTGTATAAAAGATTTGATTTTTAACTGGCTTGTATGAGGCCCAAGCTTGAGGCTTTTTGATTGATTTATTATTATGACTCTGGGAGAAAACTCCACTGGGGATTAATTTACAAGGGGTTTTTATGTTCTGTACAAAGCCCAGAATTGAGGCTGACTCTACTTAGGAAAAATCTATTTTGATGGGTTTTATTTGGTGTTCTGTACAAAGCCCAGAATTGAGGCTGACTCTAACTAGGGGAAATATTATTTTCTGCCTTGTATGAAGCCCAAGGTTGTGGCGGACTGTTAAATAAACTGAGTATGGATGACTCTATGGGAAAAGATCCTAGATGTTAGGAATCTTTGACACATGAAATATGGTTTATCTGCCTTGTACAAAGCCCAAGGTTGTGGCTACTGAACAATGAAGGACTCACTGGGGGAGACTCTATTATCTGCCTTGTACAATGCCCAAGGTTGAGGCTGACTATTAACAGGGGAGTTTTATTGTTTTGGTGCCTTGTATGAAGCCCAAGGTTGAGGCTAACTGTTTTTGTTGGATTTTGACTCTGCTGAAGGATTTATTTATTAAAAGACTGATTTTTTTGGAAGCTAACCCTTTCCAGGGATTTTGACTCAGCTGGAGAAATTGTCTGTTAAAAGACTGATTTTTGTCATGTTTTTGGAGGCTGACCCTTTCCATGGGTTTTGACTCTTTTGGGGAAATTATCTCCTAAGAGAAATGAATCTTTGGTTTTTGAAGAAGTGATTTTGGAGGCTAACCCTTTCCAGGGGTTTTTATTCTTTTAAAACAGGTTTTTATTAATTGACTTTGGAGGCTAACCCTTTCCAGGGATTTTGTTAAAATGATTGGCAGAAAGATTATCTAGTGGAGACTTCTTGTTTAAAGCCCAAGATGAAGGCTGACTCTTGCTGAGGATAAGCAAACATGGATCCTAGACTCTGCTAAGGAAGATTGATGAAGATAAGGGTGACAGAGACTGTCCATGTCTCTCATTCCAAAAGGTGTACTCAATGTAAAATTGAGACAAACTCAGCTTGTTTAAAGTCTGGTTTAAATTGGAAGAAACTCACCAGGGTAGGCTAAAAGGTGACTAAAGACCTGTTCCTATGTTTATAAGAAACCTGATGGGTCCTTGTATACAAGCTCAAGAGGAAGCTGGAAATGCTTTTAAGAAGCCTGTGGGTCCTTGTACAAAGCCCAAGAGGAGGCTAATCGAGGGTCATCGAGGGTCCTTGTTATAGCACAAGAGAAAGCTATGTAGTTTTGAACTTATTTTTGGCTCTAAGCAAATGGGTAAGAGGTTTCACCGGGAATAATTCCTCTTTGGGTGGATGTGTCCTATTTTTTGGATTCTAAGGTTTTTGCCAAGATGTTTCACCGGGAATAATTCATCTTGGGGGTTTGAACTACAGATCTCTAATTAGGAAAGAGCCTTCACCGGGAAGACATTCTCAATCCTAGGTCATATTCCTAATATATATATATATATATATATATATATATATAGTTTAACTGTCCTAAGGTTTATACTCAAACGTAGTTCTAAACTAATATATATGCACAGTTTATATTTGACAGTAATTTAAATAAAGACTGTAAATGGAAAGCTTGTAAAGCCTAACCTGGATGGAGTGGAGGCCATTGAAGAAGTATGTACAGAGCCTCAACAGTAATTGGTGGATAACAGTTGAATATATATATGATAAACAGTTAAGGGTTTTGAAAATAGAAGAAGTGAAGATGGACATAGGTCACATAGGTATCTGAAGAGTTTCACCGGGAATAATGCCCTTCAAATACCAGAAGAATGTTTTGAAAATAGAAAGAAGATTTTGAAAATACAGTTTTGAAAACAAGCTAAGAAGAGAAGAAGGTGTTGGGACTTACACTCTATTAGAGGCCCACTTGAAAAATGATTTACTGTTTATGAGAAATAGTTGAAAATGATTGAAATGATATAAGGTTTTGTTGTTTGAAAACCTTAATCATCTGTTTAATCAGAGATTGAAAACAGTTTTGAATATTGACAAAAGTCAACTTAATTAAGGCAAAGATGAAGTCTATACCTAATTAAGACCTAAATAATTAGGGTTTTATCATAAAATTATTCACAAAGTAATTAGGTTAAAACAAAATGAAAATATATATTTTAAAGTATTTAAGAAAACATTTAAAACATACTATTTTAAACCTAATTAAAATACATGAAATAAATAATATTTTTATGATTTTTTTGATTATTCATAAAATAGGTATATTAAATAACAAGTGTGTGAAAAATGAAGTGAAAATGGATTAATTTGATAGGTTAAATAATTATGTAAATTTGATAAAAAAAATGGAAGAAAAATAGGAGTAAAAAATATGGTTTGGTCTCACCAAGGGTTGAACTCACGCCCTCTTGGTTATCCAACAAAACAATTACCAACTGAGCCACGCGCGTGGACTAATTAGCAGAGGTGCCCATGTGATTATATGTGAAAGCAAAGCATGAAAAATATTTGAAAAAAATAAAATGGACAAAAGGTCTGAGGGGGGATCGAACCCCAGACCTAAGGCATGGCAAGAGTTTGGACGCGCGCTGTAACCATTGGGACACTACGATGAATTCGTAAGTGACACACCTATCATTCAAAATAAAATAAACTCGTTTCTGGGAAATTCAAAAAATGGCGCCACCATCTTCATCTTCAACCTCAAGCTTTTGAATTTCTGGAAATCGTATCTCTCTCAATTCTCAACCAAATCCAAAGATGTAAAGATGGATTTTGCTCGTTTTTGGACGAGGATCATGATGGTGTCCTTTAATTTTATTTATTTTCAGTATAACATAAAATTCGCAAGCATGAACACTAAGAACCCTAAAACTGAAATTAAACATGAAATACTATATATGCATGATTTGATGCAATTGATTGAGGGCTAATGATCTATGAAGGTGCAGAAACCAACTGGTAACTTCATTTTAAATTTATCATGCGTGAATCATAGAGTTTGAAGCTTTTGAAACTTACCTGAAAAATGAAGATTTGGCTCTGATCAAAAGGTGTTACAGAGCTGTTGTAACGATCCAATTAGCTTCAATGACTCCTTTGGAAGGTGTTGAGATGCCTGGCTTGGACTGAAAGTGCCCAGAACTTCTTGCTCGACCCCAACTGCAACAGCTCCAAGTGAGAGGTGAAGATGATGATTCTCCAAGCCCAGAAGTGTTTCAGAGGTTTGGATCACCTCTAAATGACTCCCCTAAGGTGTTTGAATACTTAATTCCAAAGGAAGAGCTCTGGTTTGAAGAATCCGAGTCTTCTTGCCAAAGAACCTTTGAAAACCTTAAGTATGAAGAAAGAAGAGAGAAAGCAAGAATTATGTTGCTTTGGTGTGTTTTCTGAATGAGAAAGAGCCCTCTATTTATAGGCAATCGGTTCAGATTAATTGTGCATAGTGAGCTTGCTTAGTGAAGTGAGTTTGGTTTCTTAGCCAAGAAGAAAATTTGAAAAGATCCCAAATGCAATGATGCATTTTCGGGCTAGCTTCCCCAACTATTGATCTTGTATGATCTAAGGGAACATTTCTGATTCAGAGGAGAGTTCTAAATGGCTTAGAGCAAGATTCCTTGATGATTCATCATTTGCCATGAATTCAAAAATGCAATCATTACATAATCACATGCCTTTGTTTTTGGGATTCTTCTCTAATCCTTATGCAATGATGAATTTGGATGCATGGCATGTTTTCAGATGCATTAGAGGTCGTGTAGCATCACTTAGTGAAGCAAAATGCACAAAATTGCAAAGTTTCAAATTGTACATGACCTATAATTTCACTTCATGAGGCCAACTTTGAACAAGCATAACTCTTAGCTCAAAATGAATTTGGAGAAGGTTGAACATAATATGGAAAGCCCTAAACATCTACTTCAAATCATTAGTTTATGGTTCCTTCAGAATCCTTTGGCAAATTTGTGAAAAATGAGGCCAAAGTTGGAAGAAAACTAGGTTAAAAACACTTAGAAAATTTTCTAAGTGTTTATGACCTAAAACTTCAAAATTCCCAAATCTCTTGAATGATTGATCTTTTGAAAAAAGTTCCATTGTAAGATGTTGTTTTATTTTGCAAGATCTACAACTTTCATGTTGGAAGTTTTTTGAGTTGTGTAGGTGAAATTTTGAGTTCCCACAATGCCCTCAAAAACCCTAATTCCCGACTTTTTGCTCCTTGATTATTCTTCTTGAATTTCTTTGGTCGAATGACTTTAAAATCCATATATTGATGATATTGATCTTTGAAAGTCATGGCTTGACCAAAAATCTTAAAAGTCAAAGGTGATCCCATACAGTTGACTTTTTCCAAATAAGGTGAGATTTTGGACTTTTGTGTGGAATTAAGATCTTCTCCTCAAATGAGTGATGTAAATGGGTTATATTGAGTTAGTAGAGGTTCTTGAATCATGTCTTGAGTTTTGGATCCATGCCCTGATTAAAAGTCAACTATCCAGATGATTTAGGTTAAAAAACCCTAATTGTCGACCAGATGAAATTGGTGACTGTGGATCTTGAATTGAGGTGTGATGTCCAGTGGATCTTATTGTATGGATCATTTAAAGATGATTGAAGTCTTTAATAGATGTCCTGGAGCTTTTTAGGGTTTCCCAAAGGTGATCCCTGATTTCAGTCCTTGATAGGC
Source organism: Vicia villosa (assembly GCF_029867415.1). NCBI lineage: Eukaryota > Viridiplantae > Streptophyta > Magnoliopsida > Fabales > Fabaceae > Vicia > Vicia villosa. Next base: position 569,392 of record NW_026705392.1, on the reverse strand, counting down.
TCAAAAACCCTAGTCTGGTGACTTGAGTAAACCTGTACTCAGATGACTGAGTGTCTAATCAATCATAGGTAAATATAAAAGTGAAGCTTTTGAGTCCTATGATTGGGTAAGAGACCAATCCTTCTATTGATTGATCCTTTGCCTGAGTTTTCTTGTCTTTGAACATCCTTGATTAAATGCCAGATGAAGAAGTGACTGCTCTGGGTACTTGCTTTGACCTGATGAAAATCCTGAAGATATGTAATCTCAGGGGGGTCAAAAATTAGGGTATGACAGATGCCCCTATTTAAGTTTCTTTTATCTGGAGGGAGAGAGATTGATATCTCGATCTCTCCTGCGTGAAAGAGACTTAAATATCAAAGAATGCCCGAATTTTGGGCGCTCCTGAGATGTTGTAATTGATAAAATCTTTTCATGACTTGATCCCGTTGTCGCACTTGGCGGGGGATGAGGAGACAAACTCCTGTAGGAATACGTCATGTGGATTCTGGTGAATGGATGGCAATGTAGGATGCGCAATCCATCTTCTTTAACTAAGTGTTGACACTTAGAAAAAGGTGCACAACTTCCCCTTGTTTCGGATGTCTGTACCTCGAAACTAGTCTAAGTCGTGATTTTGGACAATATCTCAGATAAAGAGAAATTCTCCAAAGATTTGTTTCCTCATCAAACTTCTCATCAGCACTTGGAGATGAGATACCATTTGATGGTAATAAAGAAACTTCAAAGGTTTTTTCCTCATCAAACTTCTTACCAGCACTTGGAGGTAAGATACCATTTGACGGTAAATAAAGAAACTTCAAAGGTTTGTTTCCTCATCAAACTTCTTACCAGCACTTGGAGGTAAGATACCATTTGACGGTAAATAAAGAAACTTTTTGTTTCCTCATCAAACTTCTTACCAGCACTTGGAGGTAAGATACCATTTGACGGTAAATAAAGAAACTTCAAAGGTTTGTTTCCTCATCAAACTTCTTACCAGCACTTGGAGGTAAGATACCATTTGACGGTAAATAAAGAAACTTCACCATCCCTCCTTTCAACTTGACATTTTTGAAGGATTGTCATATGGTCCCGCGCTCTTTTGAGGGGCTAATGACTTTTCTCGAAAGTGGATGAACTGTCTTCGGGAAGAAGACTACCATTCATCTACTTACGCTGAGGAATCTGAACTATCTTCTGGATGAAGACTACCATTCACTGACTCCGTTGGGGATCTTTTGTCGATCCGCTGGGGAAATACCGAACTTTTGAGGAATTCAAAATGCGAAACAAACTACCTTATTTGAAGAAGATTGTCGAGCGTCGCTCTGCAGGAGATTCTCAATTGGGGAATTCCAAAAGTGAACAAACTATCTCTTTGAGGGAGACTACCATTTGTTGACTTGCTTGGGGAATTTGGGTATATGAACCTTCTTCATGAAGAAGAAAACCCTTTCACAACTTTGCAGGGGAATCTTGAGTATATGCCCAAGTAATTTGGGTATTAACACTATCAAAACCTGGCTAGACTATGCTCATTACGCAAATATGGTGTGAGACAAAATGCATGAATACTACGATGATTATGAAATGCAAAGTGAATGTGAATAGAATTGTCGCGGATGTAAAATCCTATGATACGACTTGAATCTTGTTGATCAGAAGATGTCTTCTTTTTGTAGTTCGAACTCTGTTGGGGATACCTGGTTATCAGTTGTCCGCTGTCCGAAGTGAGTGATATGAATTGAGGTGAAGATCCGTCATCGGGAGATGTTCGCAAAGCTACCTCTTGGGGAAATCTTGGTTCCCGGAGTCTCAACCGTTCCCGGAGCAACTGTTTGCATTCTTCCTATTGTTTGTAAACCTTAGAAAGAAAATTTCACCTCTATTTTTGCAAGTAAATTCATTTTTATTTTATGAAAACATTTGTTTCAAGAAAATGACTGTTTAAACTTAAAATGCATTTCAAGAAACTGAATAAGACTCGATTTGCAAAGAAAGGCACAAGGCTCAAATTATTATATATGGAATGGTAATCAGCCAAATGCTTGATTCCATGGAGTATTTACAAAGTTGGAAATTGGTAATTTTTCGGGAAAAGGGCTACGATGAAACGTGACAACCATTATCTTTCCCTTCCACTCCGAGTTGCGCTGTATTCGTGCTTCGTAGAAGATGACCTACTGCTGATGAATACTTCGCTATGGATTTTTGAATAATCAAGTTTGTCCTGAACACAGTTACTTGCCATATATCCCTAACTTTTGCGTAAACTACCCCTTTCGGGTTTTAAGTCCACAGGGATTGATTATTTATTTTTTATGTCTCTAACTTTTGCCTGAATCGCCCTTTCGGGTTTTCGATTCACCGAGACGCTCTTTTTTGCCTAAGTCGCTCTTTTCGAGTTTTCAACTTAGCGAGCTGTTCTTTTAATTATTTAGGCGAAGTATTTCTTGACTGCGTCGACGTTCACAGGACGGGTGAATTCTTCTCCATCCATAGTCGTGAGTATTAAGGCTCCTCCTGAGAAAGCTCTCTTGACGACGTAGGGGCCGTCATAATTGGGAGTCCATTTTCCTCTCGAATCTGTGAGAAAAGATTGAATCTTTTTGAGTACAAGGTCGCCTTCTTTGATTGTGCGAGGTCGAACCTTTTTGTCGAAAGCTTTCTTCATTCTTTGTTGATATAGCTGACCGTGGCATAAAGCTGTCATGCGCTTTTCTTCGATTAAGTTCAATTCATCGAATCTGCTTTGACACCACTCGGCTTCTGTTAATTTTGCTTCCATCAAGACTCTCATTGATGGAATCTCGACCTCTATAGGTAGGACTGCCTCCATGCCATATACAAGGGAGAAAGGAGTTGCTCCAGTCGAAGTACGTATAGATATACGGTAACCATGAAGAGCATACGGGAGCATTTCATGCCAATCTTTGTAAGTGATGACCATCTTCTGAACGATTTTCTTGATGTTTTTGTTAGCTGCTTCTACAGCTCCATTCATCTTTGGTCTGTAAGGAGATGAGCTGTGATGCTCAATCTTGAATTCTTCACAAAGCTCCTTCATCATTTTGTTATTCAAATTTGACCCATTGTCAGTGATTATCTTGCTAGGAATGTCGTAGCGACAGATGATGTGATTCTTGATAAACCTGACGACAACTTGTCTTGTAACGTTTGCATATGAAGCTGCTTCAACCCATTTGGTGAAATAGTCTATCGCTACCAAGATGAAGCGATGTCCGTTGGACGCTTTTGGCTCGATCATTCCAATCATGTCGATTCCCCACATGGAGAAAGGCCAAGGGGAAGAGAGTATGTTGAGAAGAGATGGTGGCACATGAATTCTATCGGCGTAGATTTGACATTTGTGACACCTCTTTGCGTACTGGTAGCAATCTGACTCCATCGTCAGCCAATAATATCCTGCTCTCAGTATTTTCCTTGTCATGGTATGTCCATTGGTGTGAGTACCAAAGGAACCTTTATGTATTTCTCTCATGAGTACTTCTGCTTCTTTTCTGTCAACGCATCTGAGCAGAACCATGTCGAATTTTCTCTTGTACAGAACATCTTCATTCAGGAAGAATCTACAAGTTAGCCTTCTCAAAGTCTTTCTATCTTTCTTTGACGCCCCAAGAGGGTACTCTTGCTTTTGAAGAAAGTTCTTGATGTCGTGATACCACGGTTTGTCGTCGATGATTGCTTCTACTGTGAAAACATGAGCGGGCCTATTCAGGCGCATAACATCGATCCGAGGAATGTCATTCCAATGATTTATCCTAATCATGGAAGAGAGTGTGGCTAATGCATCAGCCAAGTTGTTTTCTTCGCGAGGAATGTGATGAAAATCTACCCTGTCGAAGAATGGTAACAATCTTCTCGCGTAGTCTTTGTAAGGAATTAGCCCTGGTTGGCGTGTTTCCCATTCTCCTTTGATTTGATTGATGACCAAAGCAGAATCTCCATATACATCCAAGTGTTTGATTCTTAGATCCATGGCTTCTTCGAGACCCATGATGCAAGCTTCATATACGGCCTCATTGTTTGTGCACTTGAAAGTTAATCTGGCAGTAAATGGAATATGGGTACCTCGAGGAGTAACAATGATTGCCCCAATTCCTCGTCCATAAGCATTGACAGCTGCGTCAAAGATTAAGCCCCACTGGGATCCTATCTCAGGTCCTTCGTCTGGTAGTGGCTCGTCGCAATCTTTCATCTTGAGGTACATGACGTCCTCGTTCGGAAAGTCAAAACTGGTTGATTCATGACCATTGAGTGGGTGGTGAGCCAGGTTCTCAGCTAGAATGCTTCCTTTCACGGCTTTCTGTGCGTGATACTCAATGTCATATTCTGATAACAACATCTGCCAACGGGAAATTCTCCCAGTTAAAGCAGGCTTCTCAAAGATGTACTTGATTGGATCCATATGAGAGATCAAACAAGTAGTATGTCGAATCATGTACTGGCGGAGACGCTTGGCAGCCCAGGCCAAAGCACAACACGTCTTCTCGAGCATGGAGTAGCGGGATTCACAGTCAGTGAATTTCTTGCTTAGGTAGTAAATGGCATGCTCTTTTCTTCTCGTCTCGTCTTGCTGTCCAAGGACACAACCCATGGAATCTTCTAAGACGGTTAAGTACATTATCAAAGGTCTTCCTTCCACTGGAGGAGACAAAATGGGTGGTTCGAGCAGATATTCTTTAATGCTGTCGAACGCTTTCTGACAATCGTCTGTCTAGACGCAACTTTGATTTTTCCGTAGAAGTTTGAAAATAGGAGCGCAAGTTGCAGTCATGAGATATATGAATCTCGAGATGTAATTCAGACGTCCAAGAAATCCTCTAACTTGTTTCTCGGTTCTGGGTGAAGGCATTTCTTGAATTGCCTTGACTTTGTCTGGATCTACTTCAATTCCTCGTTTGCTGACAATGAAACCAAGGAGTTTTCCTGAGTAGACACCAAAGGTGCACTTGTTGGGGTTCATGCGAAGCTGAAACTTCCGTAAGCGTTGAAATAACTTTGTCAGATTTTGTATGTGATCTTCTTCATTTTCTGATTTGGCAATCATGTCGTCCACATAGACTTCCACTTCCTTATGCATCATGTCGTGGAAAAGCGTAGTCATGGCCCTTTGATAAGTTGCCCCTGCGTTCTTTAGTCCAAAAGGCATAACGCGATAGCAGAACATGCCCCAGGGGGTGATGAAAGCTGTTTTCTCCATGTCTTCAGGTGCCATTTTGATTTGGTTGTATCCTGAAAATCCGTCCATGAATGAGAAAACTTTGGATTTTGCTGTACTGTCTACCAACATATCAATATGTGGTAAAGGAAAATCATCCTTAGGGCTAGCTTTGTTCAAATCTCTGTAGTCGACGCACATGCAGACTTTTCCGTCTTTCTTAGGAACGGGAACAATGTTAGCTAACCACTGAGGGTATTCTGAAGTGACGAGGAAACCTGCGTTGATCTGCTTTTGAACTTCCTCTTTGATTTTCATGGCCATCTCCGGATGAGTTCTTCTCAATTTTTGCTTGACCGGAGGGCATTCTGCTTTTAATGGCAAGTGATGCTCCACTATACTGGTATCCAACCCTGGCATATCTTGATAAGACCAAGCGAAGACATCTGAGAATTCTTTGAGCAGTTCACTACAACGAGGAAGGGCTTTTAAAGCGCTTTTTTTGGCCTTTAACAGCGCTTTAAAGCGCTGCCAAAGCCAGCGCTGGCATAGGCTACGAAAGCGCTTTTAAAAGCGCTCTGGTAGGCCCCCCTATAAGAGCGCTTTTCTGAAAAAAGCGCTCTTGTAGGCCCCCCTTTAAGAGCGCTTTTCAGTAAAAAGCGCTCTGGTAGGCCCCCCTTTAAGTGCGCTTTTTCCAGAAAAGCGCTGTGATAGCCCCCCCTGTGAGAGTAAAAAATAAAAAAAAAACGCAACATACTAAAGCGCTTTTGTAAAAGCGTTCTTATAGGGTGGGCTTTAAGAGCGCTTTTTCCAGAAAAAACGCTCTGATAGCCCCCCCTATAAGAGCGCTTTTACAAAAGCGCTTTAGTATGTTGCTTTTTTTTTTTTTTTTTTGCTTTTTTATTAATCTTTGGCAGCGCTTTTAAAAAGAACGATCCCACTTACAAATCAACGATGTCCTTCATGGCCGGATAATTGGTCCATTCACCATTTACCGAATTCAGATAATACACGACTTCCCTTATAGGGTTGATAGCAAGCAGCAACCAGTGTGCTCTATAAATAAAAACAATAGGTTATATGAAAATTTTGCTATACACAAAAGAAACAGAGATTAGATGAACAAAGAATGAGAAACTAACCCTACTGGTCGGGTATTATACGCCCAAAGATGCAAACATTCTGTATTGCCGGTGGACATGAATCTATCGACTAATCGCTGTCTAACTGATTCCCGTTCCGAAGCAATTGCCATTCCGCTGCAGTGGGCGGAAGACACGAAACGGAATCTGTTAGACAACGGAGTCCCGCGCAACACTCTGTCATACAACAACCTTAAATAAAAACATAATAAACATTAGATTATTTTCATTGAAATGTGTAAATAAATTATATTGTGGGACTAATTAAATAATATATCGGATGAGGGAATATTACCGGATGTATGAGTGCATGTTATTGACGCCTAGTTGATCATGCTTAAAAATCTCCTCCAAGTCATCAAGTGTAATAAGTGACTTGAATTCAATACCGAAGACACTCTCATCCATAACGATTTCACGTAAAGCACCATCCTTCAAATCGGACATATCAACCATTGTTGCGAGCGTCGACCGGTACCGAGGCACAAAAGCACCGCCTTTTTTTCCCGCTGGCTTCGGAGGACCAGTGGGTGGTACGGTACGAACTTGCTGCGTCACTTGTTGTGACTCTCGAGCGGATGCCTAAAAATCATATAAGTTAGGTAAAATATAAAATCATGCAGATTTAGATTCAGATTAATTATTAACACTTTAAATGTACCTCTTTTAGTGATGCAACGGACTCCTCCTCCTGTAAAATCCCTTTACCCTTAACTGTGGGTTTTATAGGAGCAGTCTAAAATTAAAATGTAAAAAATAATTAATAAACGGTTTAGAATTGACATTCGAAAACTAAATGATTCATAATCGTTTTCAATATACCTCATCACTAATGGTAATGAGCTCCGAGGGCCATGCAACAAATGATCCTATTGCATCTCGCAGCAATGTCGTCTCTGAGACCATGTCAGGTACCGGTAGCATCGCATCATGATCTACTACAACATCCACCGATACTTTCAGGTGTCCATCCGGGAGCGGTCTATGGTGAAGTAAATCTCCCAAAGTGTTGTGCACTTTTCCCTTGCCAACTAGTCGATAACTCGGTTCCGATAAGTATAGTTGGCAAGATGAAATGCCCTAAACCAATAGTAAATATAAAGTCATTATCATTAATAAAATAGAACAATTTAAAAGGAAAAAAAATTATAATTACCTCGGGAAATTTCCTTTGATAGTTGATACTAGCCTTATCACTAGTTTCTTTCACCGATGAAGTGTTGCACTTTTCTCTCATATACGCCTCTTTATCTCTTTGCAATTCAGAGACTTGTGCTTGCAATTCCGCCAACTTTTGCAACACTTCTTCATTTGAAGGATTTCTTCTCCTAGGACTCTTGTAAAAAGAGGTTGGAGTCACACCATGACCCTTACCCCTCACCCGACCGGGATACTCAGGAGCATCTAGTGCTCTACTAAGTACGCTCCCCTCACCGGTGGATGCCGATTGCGACAAGGTCTCCTGTAATTCATTTACATTAAAAAATCATTTATATATTAAAAAACATTTGATTTAATTAAAGACACAGTATTATACTTACACATTCAGTAAAAACTCTCTGAACTTCGGGATCGACAGCATGATCCTTGCCCACACGAGCTTCCCTCCACAACACATGTTCAGGAAGTGAGGTTTCCTCACTTTTAGTCTCCTCTAACTATGCATTGACACAAAAGATAAAATCGTCAAATAAAACACATTTAGACAATTAATTAAAACGCATTTCTATTTACTTACAATTTTATCCTCCAAGCGTGCATATCCCAAACGCCCTTTTTTGTATGGATATGCGGGTTTGGATGCTCTCGCACTATTCTTGGCACTCCTTTTCCGAAAATCTTCATCTCTTTGCTCTACAAACTTAGCCCAATCTTCTTCACCAATGAAGATCTCATACTTTTTTGGCCGTCCCGGTGCCTCTTCAAGAAAGTTTCCATCTTTATCCTTAAGATAAGTGTTTGTCAAAAAAGCTTTCCACCCTCTATATCTTTTGCCGGCCAAACCAAGTATGTAGCGTCTACGATCATCTGGTATCTCAAAAGTCCTCTGCAAAAAAACATACTCATAGTGTGTTAGTATAAGTAATTTAAACAATTTATCGTCAAGATAATAACAACAATTAACCATATATGATATATACCTGAAGCTCGTCCCAAATCGCTTTTTTTTTCGCATCCAAGTCTTCGCTTTTCAGATTCCATTTAGCTACGGAGACCGGAATATGCATACGAACAAGTGTACCAATATAACTTGTCAACTTTGCAGAATTAGGACCAATTGCTTGTTTATCAGAATTCCATTCCAATCGGTATACTAATCCTTGGTCTCTGTGTCGAACGATTCCCTTCATGATAGTGATGCCTCGTGCAACTTCTTTTGCTTCAGTATCAGGTGGAGCATTTGTATCCGTGGCATCTCTTTCTTGAGCATCTCTTTCTTGTGAGTTTTCAGGTGGAGCATCTCTATCCGGAGCCATTTAACCTGTATCAAACAAACTAAAGCACATTAGTACACTATTAATAAGCTAACAATCTATACAAGTAAAATGGAAGTCAAACCATGCATGTACAAGTAAATCGAAAACGAAATCGGTACAAATCAAAATAAGCGTCAAAAAATAAAGTTGTCGGAATTGAACGAAATTTACATGGCTATGGTAAAACGTCCCCACGGACTCAAAAATAAAGTCGGTTTTTCGAAATTCAGACCCTAAGCCCGACTTTTGATTACGGGCAGAAGCAAAACCGATAAAAAAACAGTCCCGAAATGAACATATAAGTGCATGAGCAGCTCCGGAATCGTCAAAATAGTATAGTTACATGTAAAGAAGTCGACAAACGGATACATGGTTCAAAAGTTATGTACAAAACGAGAATATGCACCAAAATTGAATAAGTACTATACTATTGATTAAAAAAATCGGTACAAATTGAATAAAACAAATTAGTCGGAATATGTATACTATTACCTTTATCACTAACGTCTCTTTCTTTTCTTGGTAGGATTGTGTTCTACGCGTCTCTTAACAACGCGGACGGTTGGATTGATCCAAATACCCTCATTATGATCATTTCTAGTACAAGATTCATTCTCATTTTGATCGTTTCTTGTACAAGATTCAATGCCAACACCAATATCACCTTGATCTTCAATGTTTTCATCTACTATTTTGTTAGATAAAAGCACTATAGACCATTTCGTACTTGTCGGATCATTGACATAGAACACTTGTTTAGCTTGAGAGGCTAAAATGAAAGGCTCATCTTTGTACCCTACCCTATTGAGATCCACTTGCAAAAATCCTGACTTATCCATTCGTATGCCACTATTATTTTCAACCCACTTGCAACCAAATACAGGAATCTGAAACTTCGCGTAATCAAACACCAAAATGCGCTCGATAACCCCAAAATATGACAAATTTGCAAATTTCGGATTTAAGTCATTCGCACTTGATATGTGCATTGCTTCAGCTACCAAGGTAACACCACTATTTTGCATAGTACTTTTATCATCCTGTTCTTTGGTATAAAATGTGTATCCATTAATAGCGTATGCGCTATAAGAAAGCACAATTACAGTTGGACCATAGGCTAAACATCTCAACCTTTCTGTTACTGAAGCAGGATCTGAACGATACTTTGAATAAATATGATCCCTAAACCACGGTATGAAACTTCGATTGTGCTCTCGTACTATCCAGTTCTCATTTCTATTTGGATTTAAATCTCGGAGAACAACCTTGTGCATTTCAACATACGGCTCAACCTCAATCTCATTGTGCAGAACATACAAGTGCGCTTGATCCCGTTCGACCATTGATACTGTCACAACTTTATTTCCAATTAGCCTTTTTCCTTCTTTTTTTTCGACAATATGAGATTTGGGGAGTCCAATTGATTGAACATTTGACAGATATTCAGTACAAAACTCAACCGCTTCTTCAACAACGTATCGTTCGGCAATACAACCCTCCGGTCGACTTCTGTTTTTCACGTACCGTTTTAATATTTTCATATAACGTTCAGCAGGGTACATCCATCTCATATAAGCTGGTCCGCACAATTGTGTCTCTTTCACAAGATGAACGACTAGATGAACCATTATGTCAAAAAACGAGGGAGGAAAATACATTTCAAGATCACATAAAGTAACAACTATCTCTTTTTGCAATGTTGGTAAGATCGCGGGATCGACCACCTTACTGCAAATTGACCTGAAGAAGAAACACAGCTTAGTTATTGCGCTTCTTACTTTTTCTGGCAGAATAGAACGTATACCTATTGGTAAAAAATGTTCCATTATAACATGACAATCATGCGTCTTCAAACTCTTTAACTTGAGGTCTTTCATGGACACAAGTCTTCTAATATCTGAAGAGTAGCCTTCTGGAACTTTAACTTCACTGAGGAACTTACACAATGTTTTCTTCTCCTTTCTAGATAGAGTGTAAACAGCAGGTGGCAGATATGTTCGTCTTCCTTTCGTCACGGGTCTCAATTCAGTTCTCATCCCCATGTTTGCCATGTCATTCCTTATGTTAACGCCATCCTTAGACTTTCCTGGTATATTGAGTAACGTACCTATAACGCTGTCAAATACATTTTTTTCAATATGCATAACATCCAGGAAATGTCTTACGTACAACGACTTCAAATATGGAAGTTCAAAAAAAATGGACTTCTTCTTCCACCCACCCTTGACAAGTGAATGTGCAAAAGGCTTGCCAAACTGAGTGCTCACATCTTTCACCTTTTCAAAAATTTGATCACCTGACAAAAAAGGCGGGGCTGTACCATGTTCGGCCTTTCCGTTGAATGCTTTTCTCCACCCACGGTAGTGATGATTAGAATTTAAGAATCTACGATGACCGAGAAAGACATTCTTCTGACAAAGATCCAATCGTGTCGTATCGGTTTCATCTTCACAAACGGGACACGCCTTTTGACCTTTATTGCTGTACCCGGATAGATTTCCGTATGCTGGAAAATCATTAATTGTTCCAAACAACATCGCCCTCAAGTTGAAACTTTCCTTCCTATACCCATCGTAAACCTCCACACCGTTGTCCCACAAAAACTTTAAATCTTCGATTAACGGTGCCAAGTATACGTCTATGTCATTCCCTGGTTGTTTAGGCCCAGAAATTAGCATTGATAACATCATGTACTTACGCTTCATACATAGCCACGGAGGTAGGTTATAGATCATAAGAATCACAGGCCATGTGCTATGCGAGATACTTTGAATACCATGCGGGTTCATTCCATCAGTAGACAATGACAACCGAAGGTTTCTTGCTTCTTTTGCAAATTCAGGATAATCAGTATCAACTTTCATCCATTGTGGTGAGTCTGCCGGATGTCGCAACTTTCCATCAATAATTCTTTCATCTGCATGCCAAGTCAAGTGTCTTGAATCGGTCTCACTACGATACATGCGTCTAAATCTCGGAATCATAGGAAAATACCATAAGACTTTAGCAGGAGACAACTTTTTCTTATATCGAGGGGCACCACATTTAGGACACTCATTCAATGCTCCATACTCGTTTCGAAACAAAACGCAATCGTTTGGACATGCATGTATCTTATCATAGCTCATGCCAATAGAGGACAACATCTTTTTGGCTTCATACGTTCGATTGGGAAGAACATTATCCTCTGGTAGCATATCTTTCATAAGGGCTAATAACTCTGTGAAACTTTTATCCGATCATCCATTGTCCGCCTTTAAGTTGTACAACTTTAACACCGCAGACAATCTTGTGAATTTTGAACAACCATCATACAACGGTTTCTCTGCATCGCTTACCAACCTCTCAAACATTTTGGGACAATCCGCAAGATCTTCTTCAAGCGCTTCTGCAATCTCCTCGACTCGATCGCAATCGTATGTGTCTGTGCAATCGTCGTTTGAAGCATACTTCCTATTACAACTCGACCCAGCATTCCCGTTACTTTTCTCACCATGCATTGTCCAACATGTATAACTTCTATCAATTCCAAACCGTAGTAAATGGGATCCCAACTGTTTCCCGTCAACCTTATCCCCATAACAGCAACCCAAGCAAGGACACGACATTCGAAGCGGGTCTTCGGAGTGCTTAACCGCAAACTCAACGAATTCCCATACCCCTTTCTCGTACTTTTTCGACAATCGGTTTGATCTCATCCATGTCTTATCCATGACTTAATTAAGCTAAACAAATGCTTCTTCGTTTCTATAAGGAATTCTGTCAAGATAATAAATAGCTATCATCATAATAGAATACCTAATTAGAATACCTAATCAGAATACCCGATTTTTTAAAGAAGACATTACCTTATTTCAAGGTAATATAAGTCCACAAACCAAAAAACTGGTTGAGAGACACTAAATTGATATTAAATAGAACCATAAACAATAAACTATAAGCAGAATATAACAAACTATAAGCAAGAAGAAAGGGATAGTAACCTGAGTTATAGACTTGATGTGGGAGATGGGTAGGTTTGAATCGGCGTTGTACAAGTAGAAACCAGAGACTTCAAAGTACGTAACTGTGAAATTAAACACACACACACGATGCAGTTAAATACAAATATCATAAAAGTGAAGGAAGTAGATTCTTGTAACTAACTATTCATTGAATCAAAGAAATAGAAAATGAAGAGTTCAAACTTAGCATAGCTTTCTAACAGTTACTAACCTAAATTATCTTTATAGGCCTATTCTAATCTTTTGCCATTTTCTATTAAGAGCTCGCAGACTAATACATACTGAAGATTTGAAAATATTTTTCAAGTTAAAATGAAACAAATATATAAACCTTGGTACGAGCCCCACAAAATGACACAATTAATGGTTGAAATGAAACATCAGGATCTGTTTACTTAGAGGAAAAAGTGATTTGTTTTTATTTCATGTTTTCATTTTTAATTATAAAACGGATGCTAATTTCCAACGATTTGTACAAGAAACACTTGATAAACTTCTTTTTTGTTTTCAAAATTTCCTGTACAAATCTTGGAAAACAGAAACAGAATGAAAACAATGTGGCAGTCTTATATTAAAAAGAGAAAATAGGAAAAGAAAACAAAAGATACTTTTTCAAAGAAAAGGGCCCCAATATTTCAGAGAACAAATCGATGACTTTGCAAAAAGGCAGTACCTTCAAGAACAGATTCTTTCAATGCAATTTTTTGTCTGAGTTCTGCTACTTCTTTGGCCTGAAACGCATAATAATTTAATACGCTTTCCCAGATATGAAGATGGCACAAAGATTTGGTTAACTCAATTCTAATATAAAAGTCTCATTCTAATACATTAATAAGCTGCACTTGTGATACTATTGTTTGATGAAATGCCAAAATTTTGTGATACTCATGGTGCAAGTTTAGCCGTACTATGTTACTATTGTTTGATGAAATGCCAAAATTTTGTGATAAACAGTGGCAAGTCTATTTTGTATTCAGTAACTTCAGAATTTTATCAACACTACAGCCAAAAAACCATGGATTTTTGAATCATGAAAAGCGGAAGTAAATCAACTTAGAATTTAAAAATACCTACTAAGGATTGTGGCATTTCATCAATTATCAACTCAAATCATTTCTTTCAGGCATTTCATCAAACAAGTTGCAGGCAGAAGTTCAATCTTTGATACCAAATAAAATTTTCACTGAAAATTAAACCTAAAACTCACCGGCGGTGGATAAAACGAGTGACGGAGGAGAAGCCGACGGAGGGACGCCGACGGTGGTTGCCGATGGTGGTGGACGGAAGGGTTTCGCGTGCAGTGAGGGTTTGTGGATGAAGAACAGTGGTGGACGGAAGGGTTCTGCAGAAAACGAAAGAGAGAAATGAGAAACAGTAACGCGTGTTTTGGTTTTTAATTTTTAGTAATAAAGGCTACTAAAGCGCTTCTGAAAAGCGCTCTCATAGCCTGGTCTATACCAGCGCTTTTGACTAAAAAGCGCTCTCATTAAACCCCCCTACAGCAGCGCTTTGAAAAGCGCTCTCATACCCCCCCCTTACCAAAGCGCTTTTGAAAAGCGCTGTCATACCCCCCCCCCCCTTACCAAAGCGCTTTTTAAAAGCGCTCTCATACACCCCCCTACCAGAGCGCTTTTCAGAAGCGCTCTCATACCCCCCCCCCCCCTACCAGAGCGCTTTTTTCATCATTTTCCCTTTGTTTATTAATTTTTTTTATGCGAAACCTACGAGAGCGCTTTTATGTAAAAGCGCTTTAGTAGCTGCGCTTTAGTATCTTAATTTTGGCGTAGTGGTTGTATCAAACTCTCTCTGATCTCTGAACTGAGCGAAGCTCCAATCTTAACCTCTTTTCTGTTTCCATCGGAACCAAGGTTAATGATCTCTAGAGGCTCATTGTATGGCTGAATGGCCTCTTCCTTTTGTTGAAGTAATCGTGAAATTTCCTTTGATATTTCTTCGTCTTCTTCTTCCTCTGCTTCGAATACAGGAAACCCAAAGCTTGGAGAAGTCATACGGTCGCACGTTTCAACGGGGTATTTTATGATTAATCTGCATATGTGTGATAAGTTTTATTTAGACAACGAGGGAAGACTCGGTGTATGCAGTTAATGGAATTTTTGATGTTTTTTAAGGGTGTTTTTTAGGATTACCAATTTCCGAAAAAAGAAAAGGAAAAACTAACGACGGAACAAAATGACATTTTTATTTATTGACAGTCATTTCTTGAAACAAAGACCCTATAAAACAAAACTCTATTGCTTTGGGCGAAGCAAAGAGGGACATTTTCCTAAGAAATAGTAAAATGCAAAGCCCTATGAAACATCTCTTCACCCTGGGCTATGGTGAGAGGACAAAATAACGGTGAAAGTTCCTACTTAGGAGTGCGAACAACAGTTGTAACTTCAACAGCTGTCCAATAGTGGTGAACCCCATTGTGCACTAAGTAATCTGGAACCTTAGGCTTAAGCTGGCCTGTGGTAGGTCTTGATTTACCAACCACTGTCTTTGCAACACTCAGACGATCTTCTTCTACTTCAGCAGACTGAGCGGTGTGAGCATACCCATTTCCAAGTGGAGTATGTCGGCTTTTCTTTTGAGGAGACTTCCAATCTTCTAAATGGAGAGACTCGTTGTCGGAGACACTTTCGAGATCATCCTCTTCTGTATTTTGGTCTTGCTCTTCTCCCAAGATGGCATTGACTAGATATGTATACTCTAGATCCATAGCCCCGGAAGGTGACTTGGGGATATAATTCTCAATGATGATTTCACCAGTCGATGATGAATAGCAAGGGTTATACATCTCTTTTGGCTGAGAGAGGTACTCAAAATCACTGTTCCATCCAGTTGGAACAATATCTTCAAGAGAGATTTTTGAGCTTTCAGGAGCGGAGTATTTCACCATGTAGTCGAATTTTCCTCTTGGTTCTCCTAATGTATCCCAGGTTTCTTCGGGGATAGGAGGAACTTCTTCTGATGAACCATGACTTCTGGTGGTGAAGCTATTTGTAACTTCGTCATTGCTTGGTCGAGTCTTACTTTCAGATCCCTTAGTCGGATAACAGCAAGGTGATTCAGACTCTGATAGGGATATGTATCCTGCTTTGTTAAGATAGGATAGCCATTCCTCTTCATCGGTGTTTTCCGTACCGATGGTATTGACTGTTTGTTGAACAGGTTGAAGAAAACCTCCGCTGCGGAAAGTTTCTTGAATGGGAAGAACTACCTCAATTCCTGGAATAGTCTTTGATGATGTTGGAAAGAATCCAACTCCTGTTCTGTTCTTGTTGTTGGTAGGAATATTAATGTGCCCCCAACCACTGGTAGTGCCATCCTTTACAACTTGGATTGCATCTCTGTAGGAAGAAATAGACGCTGCTTTCTCCTTTCCTTTGTCCAAGGAAAGTGCTTGGAATTTAGTTCCAACAACTTCTTTTGGTTCTATGTCGGAGAATGATGACAGGTTGCTGACGATCAGAGCTCGTTCTCCACATACGGTTACCAATTTGTCATTTCTTATGAACTTCAGTTTCTGATGAAGTGTTGAAGTAATTGCCCCAGCCTCATGAATCCACGGGCGACCTAGCAAACAACTGTATTGTGCTGGAATGTCCATGACTTGGAAAGTGATTTTGAACGTCTAAGGTCCAATAGTTATGGGAAGATCCACTTCTCCAAAAACTGACTTCCTTGATCCATCAAATGCTTTGACGATGACATGACTTTTTCTTAGAGGGTAATCTTCGAAAGATAATCTTGACAATGTTGATTTCGGCATGACGTTGAGAGAGGATCCATTGTCTATTAGGACTCCTGTGAGTACATCACCCATGCAGCCAACTGAGATGTGAAGTGGAAGATTGTGGTCTACTCCTTCTTCAGGAAGATCTTCGTCACAGAAACTTAGGTTAGTTTCGGCGGAGATGTTGGCAATGATGTTGTTGAATTGGCTTATTGTGACGCTAGGTTCTACAAAAGCTTGTTCCAAAACTTTCTGTAGTGCTTCCCTATGAGCTTCAGAACTCAATAGTAGGGAGAGGACAGAAATCCTAGACGGAGTATGTAGTAATTGATCTACAATGTTGTATTCACTCCTCTGGATTAACTTCAAGATCTCATCATTTTCTTTTGCTTGAACAGCATTGGTCGGATGATTGTCTTGCCTATGTGGTACTTCCTCCGAAGGTTTCTCCACATTTTCTGTTGTTCTGTTGAAGACTCGTCCACTTCTGGTGACTCGACTAACATCAGCAATGTTGACAACAGACGGTAATGGTATCTCCTTACCATTTTCAATGTATGTAGCATTGTACTTGTATGGTATAGCCTTGCTGGACTCATACGGTACAAGACCTGGTAAGTAGATGACTAACGGAGCAACTGCTGTCTTCCTGCTATCATACTTAACTTGCATTGGTTCAACTTGATTAATTTGAGGAGATACGGTAAAGACTTCGTCATCTTCTCTGTTGGCAAGAACAGTAATGGTATTGTCATCCATCAGCTTTTGAATGTCGTTGCGAACACGCAAACATCCTTGTGAATTTCTTCGACAAATTCTGCATCTACTGTAAGCGTGGAAATCTGTTCCAAAGTAGGCAAGTCCATTTAAAGTTTTATGGAACCTGACTACCGATCCTTCAAGATCTTCAACTTTTTAGATTTTGTATTCTCCTGGACATCCTTGAACCATGTTGATGTCATGTTCAGTCCTAACTCGGATATGTTGAATCCATCCTAAGTCCATTTGTTCTTGTAATGCAGCTTGAACTACGGCACATCCTTGATTATTCTTTGGACAAATATCGCATGTGAAGTAGTTGTGAGGTGGTACATGGCCGTACCCAGCTTGTTTAGCGTGCATCTTGACAAGATTTTCCCCTATCTGACGAATGTCGTAGATTTGAATGACGTTAGGGTGTTGATCTATCAGATTTACTGAAGCTTCTTTATGCTGTGGCAAAGGATTTGCTTGGACGTTTGGATTAGTATCTTTGAAGGATAGCATTCCGCTCTTCACTAATCGTTGGACGTCAATCTTGAAAGCGAAACAGTTCTCAATATTGTGACCTGGTGCCCCCTGATGATAGGGACAGGATTGGTCAGCCTTATACCATGGTGAGGAACTGTTTGTAGGATTTGGAGGACTTCTTGTCTGAATGAGTCCTTTTGCCAGTAATGTTGGAAATAATTCCGCATACGGCATTGGTACGGGGTTAAAGGCAGGATACCTTGGAGCCCGATTGTTGTAATTTGGAGGTCGAACCTGTTGCTGAGGTTGCTGCGACCTTTGTTGAATTTGTTGTTGCGAGACCTGAGGTTGATAAGCTGGCGCTGAGTTAACAACCGGAGTTATTGCTGCAACTTGAGGTTGAAATTTCTTCTTGATTTTGTGCAAGACATTGCTGACATCTTGATCCTTTTTCTTCTGGAAAGAACTTCCATACTTCCTTGGACCAATAGAAGATTCTGGTTCTTTGTTCAAGCGTCCTTCTCGAACTGCTTCTTCTAAACGTACACCCATGTTTACCATCTCGGTAAAGTCACTTGGTGCACTTGCAACCATTCGTCCGTAGTAAAATGGACTCAAAGTTTTGAGATAGTTTTTTGTCATTTCTTTCTCTTCAAGTGGTGGACAAATTTGAGCAGCAACTTCACGCCATCTTTGAGCGTATTCCTTGAAGCTTTCCCTATCCTTTTGAGTCATGGCCCGGAGTTGATCTCTGTCGGGAGCCATATCCAGATTGTACTTATACTGTTTGACGAAGGCCTCTCCGAGGTCTCGAAAAGTACGAATCTCTGAACTGTCCAAGTTCATGTACCATTTGAGTGCAGCACCTGTCAGGCTGTCTTGAAAATAATGAATGAGTAATTGTTGATTATCAGTCTGAGTTGACATTCTTCGAGCGTACATTACGAGGTGACTTTGTGGGCATGAATTCCCTTTATACTTCTCGAAATCTGGTACTTTGAATTTGTGAGGAATCTTAACATTTGGAACCAGACAGAGGTCTGCAGCATTCTTTCCAAATAGATCATGTCCTCGAAGAGTCTTGAGTTCCTTCTGCATTTGCAGAAACTGTTCCTGGAACTCGTCCAATCTTTCATACACGCCAGCATCCTCACTTGGAGCGTGATGATATACTTGTCCGCCCTGTGGAGGAAAAGTATGCATAATGGGCTGTGGAGAAGCCATGACAGCAGATCTTGGAATCTCAGCATTCTGTTGTGTGAAACCCATTGCCGTTGCTCTTGGAACTTCAATTTCCAGAGGTTTGTAACTCTCCGGCAGTTGCATCTCCATTGTAGCTCTTGGAACTTCAGAAATTGGGGGTATGTACCCTTCTGGAATAAAGTTATACGGCATGCCCCAAGGTCGGTTGGGTGGCATGGCATACTGAGGAATAGGAGTAGAAACAATCTCGGAAACCACAGTCCTTTGTGGTTCTTCTGGCGTTGGTCGATTCTGTGCAACTACCAGGGCTTCTACCATGCTATTGAGCCTTTCAACAGTATCTTTGAGAGTATTGATATCTTCTCTGAGTTCTCCGTTCTCTTGCTCAAAGTCTTCCATTCTTTTCTTGCGACTTGAACGAGTGTTGTATGGATGAGACAGCTTGAAAATCTTGGTTCACCTCCTTCTCCTCCTCTCTTTCTGGAGAAAGGAAAGTGACTATTAGATCCGCGATAATTCTCGTGTCAGTGCGTACAACTAAAGCGATGTATGATATGCAATTAAGTTAATATTTTTCAAGGAAACACCATAATTACGTTATGAAACATCAAACTTTTATTAATTAAGCGAAAACGCCGTTTTTTACACACTTTGAAAAGGGAAATATAGAGAAACCGAGAGAAAGGACTCTAAAACTTTGACGAAGAGCCGACTTCACGTTCTAACATCTTCTTCTGTTTCTTGAGCTGAGCGTTCTCTGACGTGAGCTGATCGATGATCCAGGAAGCAGGAGGGATATGATGAGAAAGTGACGTTTATGACACTTGTCGATCGAGCACTTCAAGTAACTCATCCTTCCTTCTTAGGATGTTTTGAATCTCAACATTTTCTGTGTTGACGATTCGATACTTGTTCCTCCAAGCATTCCTTTCTTGGCATACCTTGTTTAATGCCGCTTGTAGTTTTTCAACATCGGTGGAGAAAAGGTATATTGGTTCCCTTAGGGGAATGGGTTCTTGATGCTGATATGGCATCCTGAGCTTGAATGCTCTGACACGTACCCATTGAAGGTAAGGATCCAGGGAGATGCAAAGATGTTTTCCTAACAATCTTCTCCCTTTGCTGTGAACAAGACGCCAGGCTTGGACAATTTCCTTCTTCAGCATGTTGCCATGATCGTCGATGTTCTTGAAGAACAGACCCTCCAATTGGATGTTACTTGGTATATTTTTCATGGGATAGCCGTATTGACGACGGGCTAAAGCTGGATTGTAACTGATTCCTCCCTTACTTCCAATAAGGGGTATGTTGGGAAAACTTCCGCAACTGAAGATAATCTTGGTTTCGTCGGTGTCAGGACTACACCACTCAATGTCCGTATGAGTGAGGGACATGATTTTCTGTGACCAGTAAAGGCCATCCCTCATATTCCAGAAAGTGCTAGACTTTGGTAGGTGCGAAACGAACCATTCGTATAACAACGGTACGCAGCATGTGATTAATCCTCCTCGCTGCAGGTTTCTTGAATGCACAGAGTGATAAGCATCCGCAAGCAAGGTTGGAACTGGATTTCCGATTAAGAAGATCTTAATTGAGTTGATGTCGACGAAATCGTTAATGTTAGGGAACAAAAAAAATCCGTAGATAAGCAATGCCAAGATTTCCTCAAAAGCGCTCATATCTTGGATGCTGACGAAGTACCGAGCTTGATCAAACAGGAATTTGGAGGGCAATCCTTGAATTCCTCCTCTACTCACCATATGAGTTCTGATGTCGACTACGTTCAAAGGAGTAGTTGCAGCAATGATAATGTCGTCAGGATTCTTTTCCAAACCGGAGTACGGATCTTGCGCGTACACGGGTATTCCAATCAGACGAGAGTACTCCTCCAACGTAGGCATGAGCTGATAATCTGGAAAGGTGAAGCAGTGATACGTTGTATCGTAAAACTGTACCAAGGTGGGAAGGATCCCATCCACAATGTTGGTATTGAGCAAAGGCAGAAGTTTTCCATACTTCTCCTTGAAAGCCTGGGGGTTGACCACCAGTTTTCCAAGCTTTCCCAGTTCCTCGACCTGGGGAATCTTGAAGGTGTATTTCCATGGTATAGATCCTTAAGTCCTTTCTCCGCTTCTCTCTTTCTATGAAGTTCAAAACGTTCGTTATTTAGTTTCCTTGAAAAAAACGACTCGAAAACGACTCTTTTTGTTTTTAGTTGTTATTAATGAATGATGCATGAATGCATGAATGCACACACAAGAGTTTTTAAACAAACATGGCGTTGAAGGGTATAGTGGTCATGAAGTCAAAACGCAAACCTCGCCCCAATGGTAAACTATGGATAAGGATTTTTGTACCTGTAGAACGGGTTCTAGGGGTCTCAGAGTTTTTGCTCAACCTTAAAGATACGTTGATTGATATGTATAAGAGAGTTTTCTCTGAGTGTAGTATCTGCGTGACAATTACTTTAGTAATCACCGCTCTACGTCCTAAAAAAGGCTTTAAGTGGGGTTAATGTGTTTCTAGGTCCTCCTGGTACAAATCAGTCTCGGAATGCAGTGGCCCAGTTAATCACAACCAGCCAGGCAAATCCCAAGAGTAGAATTGTGAACCAAGATTAGAGGGTCTTCACCGGGAAGACATCCTCCATCCTATCTTATGTTGCACTCAAATCCGGGTATAGGATTTCTCACCACAAGGGGGAATCAAGCCCTTTCCCGATACAGAATAAACAAATATAAATGCAGCAAACACATGATATGACACAGAGGTTAGGCAGGACCTCTCTTGTTTGAGGGGGAATTTGGCATCCCTAATTCCTCATTGGGGCTGGACCAGCAACAGGTCAACCATTGGTTTGGATGAAAAACCAAGGTTTTTAACACATATATCCCCAGCAGAGTCGCCATTTTTCTGTGGTTGTCATTTTTTTTACCTCCTCGTTTCACTTGGGAGGACGGCACGCTAGACCCTTTTGTCGCTACCGCGAAAATTAACAGAGTCGCCACTAATATATTTATCCTGAAAAGGAAGGGAATGCCAGCAAACCACAAAACAAAACAACGGTCTCACGACCAGAGAAAAAGGGTAAGGGAGTCGGTTACGCGAGGGGAAGGTGTTAGCACCCCTCGCGCCCATCGTACTCGATGGTATCCACGCTTGTGTCTAAAAATATGGGTGTGTAACAAATCTACGCTAATCTGGACTAAAATGAATGCAAAATGTAGGGAAAAGAAAGAGTTATGCTCGCACGGGCCCTACCTCGCTGCCTACGTATCTGTTTTGCAGAATCAGAGCTACCGTAGCTCGGCTAACTAATTTTTGTTTGTTTTGTGTTTTTTAGGTGAACGAGTTACATTCACACTCCGCTGCTCGACCTTTGGAGACTTATGCTTGGGAATGGAGCGGAAATAACAAGCTCTTAAGAAAAGAAAATCAAAGAGTGTGGTTTGTGTTTTAAAGAATGCATGAGGAAGACCTAAGCTAAGGGGGGAAGCTTGCTACCTAATGTTATCATACAAAGGGTACAAGTCTAAGCTAAGCTATCAACTTACGAGGGAAAAGGGGAAGCACATAAATAGCACACAAACGAGCTCCGCTCGTAAAGCAAACAAACCAACGGTACTGACCGGGTGGTAGAAAAGCGGTCCCGCCATAGCCAAGGGGAGCAGCTCAACCCAAGTCAACCAAGCATTAGACCTCGTGAAAATGATCGGGCCATAGACAAGAGGGCGGACCCCTCTCAGCAACCAAGCCGTCACGGATCGAAAAGGAAAACGGTGCGTGCGTACACCGAGCATCAACGTCGAGCGACGCGAGCTATAGGAAAGGCTGGGGTCCGGCTACATGAACCCTTTTCCTGACATACTCGATAACAAGATCTTTTGCAAGTTCGGAAGCGAGCAACGCATAGCGTGCGCATACCAAACGGACTCGATGAGACTAGGCGGGGGTTGATTGCTAACCCTTTCCGCATGCCTTCCATGAGGACTTAACGGAGTGCCATATAGGACTTATTACACCGTGACTCCCTGCCGCAAAGCATAAATATAAACACACCAACAAAAATAGAGCCTCTTTCGAGGGCTTGGCCAGATGCATGTCTAGGTCCTACTTCTCATGTTATTGGATGATGCGGTAAAGCGATAAAGTGCGAGGAATAAAATGAAACGGGATCAATACCAAACGGATGATGATCCGTAAACTAAAGCGAAGCAAAGCGAAGAAAGTAGAATCCCGCAAGCGAGCTAGCAAAGCAAAAGCAAATAGTCAGCACACCGATTAGCCACAAAAGCGCACAACGATCAACGTATGCATCAAGCATGATCACAATACACCTGCAAGAGGAACAAGCAAACCAAACAAGCAGGTATAAAGTAATAGTGATCGTGTCTCCCGGATGAGAACACGATACGAGTGAATAGGATTGTGTTCCGCAAGTGAAACGGAACACACAAGTAACAAGTGTCGATCGGTGTCTATCCAAGAGCCTTGCACACTAGCACACAAGTTAGAGATAACAAACATCGCAATCGGAATTGCGTTATTACCATAAAACGAAAGGAAATCGACAAGTAAGGTAAACATGAAATGGGTAATGAAACATCAAAGAGAAATCAAACACGAATGATCTACAAATTAATGCAAACAAAGCATCTAGCAAGATAGTACGTCTCATAGTACAACCCGTCTCCTGGTGCAAAAACACAAGGGGAAAAACAACGCAGGAACCGGTTCCCACCTAGGGACAACCCGGTTCCTGGTACAAAAACACAGAAAACCAGCAATTTTGGATTGAGTGGGAACCGGTTCCCGCCTGGGACAACCCGGTTCCTGGCGTAGCAAAACAGGTTTTTATGCATTTTTAAGGCTCCGGAGCCATTCGCACTCAATCCAAAACCGTTCCAACTTGAGATTAGAGCAAACAAACGTTGAAAATTCATGCTATACGTAAATCCGCGAATCAAATGAGTCACATATCAATAAACATGCTACGTGCGACGCGTCAAGCAAGGCAAATATTAAGCAAAAGCACTACACATGCATTTGTGCAAACACTTTGAGTGCGACACAAGTAACATACATGAACATCAACAATTAAGCACACAAAATCATCCAATAATCACGGATTCGAACACGAATATCACAATTCATCATCAACGAGCAACAATTATATGCAATCAACATAAAATCCAAACACAATTCACATGAACACGACAAATTCGAACAAAGTATGAACAAATTCACCGATCAATCATCATCAATTATCGATTAATCAAGAACAAGAGGTAGATCTAGATCCGAATTCATATAATAATCAACAATTAAGCACTTAGTTCGAGATCCGAAAGCTTACCGAATGAAGATCTAACCGAAGCGCGAACACGAACACGATGCGAACGCGAACACGACACGAACTCGAACGAAATCCGGAGGGAGAGAGAGAGAGTGGCGCGCAAACCTATGTGGAGAGAGGAAGAGAAATTCGAACTTCGATCTTGATTCTTCAATCCATGTTCTTGATCTTGATGAAGATTGATGAATCTTGATGAAAGTTTTATGTGATTTGTGGTTTTGATCTATGAAAATTGAGAGAGAATTGAGAGAAAGTATTTGTGACAAATTGGTGAATTGCAATTGTGAGCTTCCCTCCCTCTTGATTTGTGAAGAGCAAAATGTTTATATATAGTCAACGCGAAATGTCCAAATTGCCCTCGGTGCGTCTCATTTTGGCTCGTTTTTAAGGAAACTCGATTCGGCTTTGAATTTCGGAACGAAACCAATGCCACTATGAAGATGACCAAATTCTTGACTCGTCGCCGCGAGAATCGTCTCAATCCAATAAGCGATGAAGAAAATACGCCCGTTTGAATGACGAGAAATGCCAATTCATCTGGTGCGACTGTGCAGAATTTTGTGAGTACCGCTCAAAGAACTCGATGAAACCCTATCTTCGGCTCAAAATCTGAACAAGCATGTGTGACGAAGAAACGAAGCTAACGAAATTTCCAAGAAAATGCCGCCGAAACGGACCTCATACGATAAAAATCGAAGAAGTTATGAATTTTCAAACTAGGCGCGACACACCCGAAAACACACTTTTTACCGAGACAACGCGATGATCCTTAAAATTCTGGGAATTTTTCGTGCATAATTGGCCTTCGGTCCAAACATATGAAATCTTGGTAATGATGGTACGGAGCTCTAGTTAAATTTTCAAGCGAATCCGACGAGCGGATTAGGAGATATGAACTTTCCGAGGTCCGAAACCCTACATTCAGCACTGTTTTTCACTGTGAAATCCCGGATAATTTGCAAATCTGGCGACCTTCCTCAAAGAATTGGCTTCCGAGCCGAGCACGAAAGTTGTAGATATCGTCGAAACAGTCAAGACAGCGGGAACATAGCTCATATCACTTTCCAAATATGACTTGCGAATTTTCTCGTATTTCCACTGTTTAAACCATTTTTCACACCGTATCTTCTTAAACCCATGAAAACTCTTTATTATTTTTCTTCAATTTTTGAATGACGAAATAAACGTCATTATTAACTTATAGCACGGAGAAAGAGGGCAAATTTTGGGGTGCAACAGCTGCCCCAATTCAAACTTCTTGAACCTGACGAGTGAGAAACAGAAGTTTCGAACCGTTGAGGTGGAAGGAGATTGAATACTAGAATGAACTCGAAAATTTGCACTCTTGATCAATAGAAGATTTCGTCTCGTAATAAGAAGGAATGTACCACCCCGCAAGCAGGGAGAAAAAACTTCAATTGACCTGGACAATAAATATGCTCCAACTTGTGATAAGAGGGAACGGGCACCCACAGGCAGGGGAAACACTTCAAATGATCTGGCCATCAAGAGAAGGAACATCTCGACTGATCTGAGTATCAGACGTAGCAAATGTCTCCGAACTTGCATCGGGATAGATGTCTTAGGTCGATCTGGGAATCGAGGGAGATACATCGGTTGACCTGGGAATCAACGAGTAATAGGTATCTCTGATCTGGGAATCATGATCTGGGAATCGGGGCAGACATCTCTTCTGATGCAATTAAATCATCAGGTAGATATTCCTACTAATCTGGGAATTAGCGGCTAGCTCCTTCGTAAGACCACGGGGATCCGGAGGCGGTTCCTTCAACTGAACTGGAAATCAGGATAGGAACAATATCTCTTCCGAACTGTGTACGCCGGGGAAAGAATGCCTTTAAACTGATCTGGACATGATGCCAGAAAATAAGTAGGACAATCTTCATCTGAAAGACAAAGTCGATCAGGCAAACATCTCCATCTGATCTGATGATATCAGTGGCTTGCTCCTTTGTAAGACCACGACAAAGGCTAGGATCGACTTGCTTAGGTAATCCCCAGCAGAGTCGCCAGCTGTCGCACGCTCGCGAAAAATGAACAGAGTCGCCACCAATATATTTATTCCATAAGGGAAGGGAATATCAGGAAACCTAACAAAGTAAGGAACAGGCTCTTGCGACCAGAGAATCAAGGTACGGGAGTCGGTTACGCAAGGGGAAGGTATTAGCACCCCTCGCGCCCATCGTACTCGATGGTATCCACCTATGTTTGTTTCTATCTAAAGGGTGTGTACTATGTCTACATATATGTGAATGCATGCAAAAAGAAATACGGGGAAAAGAAGGAAATATTTACAATTGTGCTCGTTCAAGCCCCGCGACTTGATGCCTACGTATCCTTTTCAGGAATCAGAGCGCCGTAGTTCGGCTCCATAGTTTTGTTTGTTTTTGTGTTTTTTAGTTGGGCGGAGTTAACGCTCGCGCTCTTGCATAAGGGGACAGCCTAGGATGCAAATGGAGCGGAGATAACAATGCCCTTAAGAAAGGAGAGAAGAGAGAGAGTTTGAGTGTTTCGAGGAAATCCCTAAAGCAAGGGAAACTCGAGTTACTCTTTGGTTTGTGTCTTTTAGAATTTGGGAACTTACGCCCGAATGGAACCCTAAAGCAAGGGAGATCCAAGCACTCGAATGATTCCCTAAAGCAAGGGAGATTCAAGCTTCCATTCCCTTTTTAATGATTTTCACTTTTTTATTAGTGTTTTTTAAGTGTTTTCTTTGTATTTT
Organism: Vicia villosa; assembly: GCF_029867415.1. Lineage (NCBI taxonomy): Eukaryota > Viridiplantae > Streptophyta > Magnoliopsida > Fabales > Fabaceae > Vicia > Vicia villosa. The sequence continues at coordinate 542,334 of NW_026705392.1, read as the reverse complement.
TTAAAGGGGATTTTAATCAAGCATTTATTAGATGTTTTATGTTGAAAAAGAAAAAAGAATGAACAAGAGGTTATTTTAGCATTTCACAATATAAGAAAATATTCACAAAAGGAAAAGAATTAAAACTAAACTATTTATGAAAATATATTCACAAGCAACTTCATTTTTATTCATGTGAGAAACCAATTTGAATTAAAGACTAAAACTATTTATTTATTTCTTATGGTTTATCAACTAATCACAAATCAAAGAAATCAATCAATTAAAATTCAATTAAAAGAAAATAATATCTCTAAAAAACTAATTGGGTAGAAATGCTTTTGTCATTTTTATTTAAGAAAAAAACAATCAATAAGCAAGAAAGAAGAAAAGAAAATCAATTTTTAATATTTGTTTTTATTATGCACAGGGGGTGCAAAAGCAGTTTTAAAAAGAACTAAAATCAAGTTAAAACGCTAAACAGGCCTGAACAGGGGTGTGAGAATAGCAAAGGTGTTTGGCCCAGTCCATCATGCGCAAAGGTGCACTAGCAGATGGGGAGTGCAGTTTCTGAAAATGGTGAGGCCCAGCGCATGAGGCCCAACGTCATCATCTACTTCCAATTATTATTCCATTTTTATTTATTTTCTGTCTCATTATTACTGCATGTGAAATATACTGTGCTTTTATTTCTTTTTATGTGGGATATGAATTGAACGTGACTAACACATGCATGGTTATTAATATCAATTGGTCACGCATGGTTTAAGTGGAATAAAGACAAAGTGCAAGCTCAGCCAATCATCACACGCCAACGCACTACCTCATGATTGTAATGAGACAAAACTAACCAACAAACTTGGGGACCTGGACGAATAAGCGAGCGCCACGTCATGGACGGAAAGAGAAGAAGGTCAGATACATAGACGCCGGAGATACCAACTCCGGTCGTCTTCTCCGTCCGTCACCACCACCGGAGTTCAAGAAAGTTCCAGAAATTCACGAAACCGACATCGCCTGGCTCGGTTTTCACCGCTGATCACAGATCCGACCTTACTTTTCTTTAATTCTACCTCTAATGATCATACCAAATTAGATTGCAAAACCCCAACATTGAGGAGATTCGTCAAAACACATGGAGCGCGTGTATTCGAGACGTTTCAATCTACTGGACATTACTATGAAGTTAACGCCATCAAATGCAAGCCATAACATACGTTCGAAACAGATCAAGATTCCATACAAACTCAACGAAATGCAGCATACATCCATGTCCTATTCATATTGCTAGAATGCTCAGGAGGTGGCGAGAAGTTACCTGAAAGTCCTTGATTCGTTAGTGCGGAAGGAAAGAAGCTCGCTGCCTATACTTGAACGCGTAGAGCTTGGTGACGAGGATCCTGAGGTGATCTTCTTTTGCTGAGCTTGTAGTGAATCGGCACTGCACTTCGCACTCGATCTTTGAGGGGAGCACTTAAGAGCCAAGGAATGCAGGGATCATGATGATTCCCCGGAGATGGAGGAGATGATTGTGTGGATGACGAGAAGTAGAAGGTGAGGATGATGTTGAGGTGTGGTGGCCGGAGTTTGTTAGCGTAGTCGGTTAGGGTGGCCGGAATCAGTTACTGTGGTGGTTGTAGGTAGTTACAGAGGTGGTTAGGGTGGTGAGTGGTGGTTAGAGGTGGAGTATGAGGGAGAGGGTGGAGGAGATGGTGAGAGAATTAATGAGAGAAAATGAGGGAGAGAAGAGAAGAATGAATTCTGAAAAATGGAAGTGTGAAGTGAAGAGAGTGAATCGTGGATGTGTGTGTTCTTGAATAGTGATGTTGTAGCCTCACTTATATATAGCCAATGATTGAGGAATGATGATGATTTCTTGAGTGTGGAGCCTAGGAGTGTGATTGGCAACAACTTTCTCATTTTCTTTGATGTGGGACTTCTATGGTGTGATGTATGTGTTGTAGTGACAGGCTTTACAATGCTTAATGAACAAGTATCCCCTATAGAGCAAAGTCTTAGGCAAGCTTTCAAGGTGCAGGGTATTTGCATGGCTATGTGTGGCAATGTGATGGTGTGTGGAATGGCTTTGTACACTATGCTGCAGCAACAATGGTAGTGACAAAATCATGTTCATGCCCCTACTTTGAGTGTTGATATCTCAAGCTATAAAGCACCAATCCTTCCAAAATCAAGTGCATCATGAAGAGGGCATGTGATTAGAGAACTTTGGTGTTTGAGAGTCATTGAGATGAGGTTTGTACATGGAGTGAGGGGCTTGCAAACATGCTGGTTCAAAACACTTGAATGCCTGGGCGTGTGGTTTGAACTTGTGCACTGGCCTTGGCAGAGATGCAGTTAGGTAGAGGAGTGACTTTGTAGCCTTGCAACTTGCCCCATGCATGTCCAAAATTCGTGATACTGGGCTCAGTAGATAGAGGACATGGCAAAGAGTGACTTAGAATCAAGCTTGTTCAAGATAGTGACTTGTGGAGGAAGAAAGAGGCATTGACATTTGGCCCACCATGTGTTTGCTGAAATGCATGCGTGTGTCTTAAGAATCTGCCTTGGCTGCCTGCAGAGTTTGGCCAGTGTTGGGGCATCACTTTGAGGACTTGTATCTCACTCATTATTTGTCCAATCATACCAATTCTTGTTTCAATGGATAGAAGAGATGGCAAAGAAGAGATTGATACCAAGTTTGCATTCATAGCATTTTTGTAGAGGTCTAAAAATGGCTGGAGATTTGGCATGCCATGTGTTTGTTAAAATGCCAGGTCATGACCTGACTTGTGACCTGGATTATGACTTGGTTCAAATGAGTTTTCAGAAGCTTCACACCATTTTAACTCTTCAACCAAGCTTCAAATGAAAAAGTGTCCAACTACAAAGTTGTTCTCCTCCATGAGAGGAACAACTTTGATGTTGGAATTTTCTTCAAAAAATGCCATTTGCCACGTGTAATCCAGTGCTGAAGTGGACTGCTCAACAAGATTTAAAACATCAAAAATTTTCTAAGTGTTGAAATTTCCAATTTTGTCTTTTTGCTGTTTTTGGCAACTTTTTGTCGAACTCCCGATTTTATCCATCCTTCGACCTTTCTCGATTAATTTTCCACCAAAAGTCAATATTTGAATAATTCTTCTGATTTTGACCCAAAAGTCAACTGTTCTGATTTTTCCGACTATTGATGAAATTTCCGATCAAATCTCTTCTAGCCAAATCTAGTCAAACAAACACATCCACATAGTCGGTATGAGAAGCTTTTCACACATAGAAACCATTCCTGATTAAATGTTGACCAGAAGGTCAACTGGTTGACTTTGGTCAAAGAAACCCTGATTTAAGGAACCGGATGATTTGCAGGCCAGTATCCTTCAATCAATGCCTTGACTTGAGATTGAGAAAAAACCCCAATCTAGGAGGACTTCCTTGAACATGGAACCACATGATTATACCTCAGTCTCCTTATTTTCTGGTCAAAATTCTTTGCCACAGAGCTTTTTCTTGCTTGTCTTTGATTGACCAATGATATGCATGCATGGGTATGGATTATGACCTAAGTGATGTATGTATATGAATGTAAAGCCTAAGCCAGTTAGAAGTTAAAAGGGTAGGACAAATTTGGGGTATGACAGCTGCCCCTATTTAATCGTATTAAACCTGAATGTGAGATTGGCGCTAACCTTTCGAACATTTAAGGTAGAAGAAGAATAAATATCAAAGTGCCGGAAATTTGTCCTAAAGAGAAGATGGTGTAAATGACATCCTTATTTTTTTTGCTTTTGTTTTGATATCTGCTGGGGAAAGAGGAATGTTTTTTTTTTTAGTGGAAAAGTTTATGGTAAGCAATGGTTGGATGGTGATAGCTTGTAACGTAGCCAAGGTGCCAATACAAGGTTCTCAATGGAAAAGATTGTTGTATGAAACTGTGATTTGAAAATACGGGTTTGATGGAAAGGTAGGACCTACGATCCATGACTCGAAACTAGGGTAAGGTCAACGGACCTACGACCCACAAGAATTGAAAAGGATGAGGATAAGGCCAACGGACCTACGATCCACAAGAATGAAAAAGATGAGGATAAGGTCAACGGACCTACGATCCACCAGAATGAAAAAGATGAGGATAAGGTCAACGAACCTACGATCCACAAGAATGAAAAAGACGAGGATAAGGTCAACGGACCTACGATCCACCAGAATGAAAAGGATGAGGATAAGGTCAACGAACCTACGATCCACCAGGATTGAAAGAGAAGAGGATAAGGTCAACGGACCTACGATCCACACGAATGAAAAAGATGAGGATAAGGTCAACGGACCTACGATCCACCAGGATTGAAAGAGATGAGGATAAGGTCAACGGACCTACGATCCACAAGAATGAAAAAGATGAGGATAAGGTCAACGGACCTACGATCCACAAGAATGAAAAAGATGAGGATAAGGTCAACGGACCTACGATCCACCAGGATTGAAAGAGATGAGGATAAGGTCAACGGACCTACGATCCACAAGAATGAAAAAGATGAGGATAAGGTCAACGGACCTACGATCCACAAAAACTGGAAAAGATGAGGATAAGGTCAACGGACCTACGATCCACAAGAATGAAAAAGATGAGGATAAGGTCAACGGACCTACGATCCACAAGAACTGGAAAAGATGAGGATAAGGTCAACGGACCTACGATCCACAAGAATGAAAAAGATGAGGATAAGGTCAACGGACCTACGATCCACCAGGATTGAAAGAGATGAGGATAAGGTCAACGGACCTACGATCCACAAGAATGAAAAAGACGAGGATAAAGTCAACGGACCTACGATCCACCAGAATGAAAAAGACGAGGATAAGGTCAACGGACCTACGATCCACCAGAATTGAAAGAGATGAGGATAAACAATGAGGCCGGAGCACAAGAAGATTATTGACAACACTGAGGCTAGGGATTGGGAATTGGTTTTGAAATAGCTTGCCAGGACAGAAACTGGGTACACAACACGGGGGTTGGATCTAAATGTTTTCCCGTACGAGGGGAAGAGACCACGGAGACTAGTGACGACTAGACTCGATCAAAAGACATAATCACGAAGATGTTGATGCTTGCGGAGCATAAGAATTACATTAATCCCTCAGGCCAAAGGCGGGGTGTAACTCTTCAAGGGTGGCAATTGTTCGAATTGCCACACACCAAGTATGGTTATTCAAACGATTGAAAAATGAGATGGGTTGAATGCCCACCCTCATTCACACTCTAATCTGCACGCAGCATACGGGAAATAACCTCGGAGACAACGATTCTGACGAAGAAAGACATTGCATCCGATCCATGTTGGAGAGAGAAAATAAGATTTCTTTTTGGGGATTGAGAAAACCAAGTTTCGGCACCGTGGATGGAGGAGATTTGTAATGGAGTAGCAGATATCAATTGGAGTTTGTAAGGACATTTTTTCTGTGGGGATGTATCATTGTCTCGATTGGGTGCTGATTTATATTATATGGCTTATGCTTTGTATGCATGTTTGAATTTTTCTATGGCGTAATGATCCGCTTTGACGGATATGCTACGCTTTTGAGGATGCAATGTTATATGCAGTGAACACTATATGCAGGATGCCAAATAAAGGCATTAGTGAGGTAAACACCAGGGAGAATCTCCTTAGTGTTAAGGATTCTGTAGAGATGCCAATAGATATTGGACTTTGATTTGTAAGATACACCTTCTGGTTGTTGGCTTGTAGAGTGTAGAATAACTTCTGACTTCTCACCATGTGCCACTGCTTGGAATATTTTCAACTTGAGGAGACTCCCTCGATTCACCATGTCGGGGGTTATCCGAATAAGGGCACCAGGTTAGAGAAATGGAACAACTTTCAGGAGAAATAAACTCCGTGCTTGGGGAGAGACCAAGTTTCAGGAGAAATAAACTCATATGATTGGGGAGAGAACAAAATAACTCAAATTGTGCCCCAAGCTTCACGACCCATGAAGGAGTTTGCACTAAAAAGTCCTTGGAGAGATTTGTCGAATCTCGACGTAACTGCCCCAGATTGGTTGAACTCAAGAGATATTCCTCGACGTGATTGCCCCAGGTTGATCAAAGCTTGAAGAGATTTATCGACATGATTGCCCCGGATGTGCTGAATTTGAGAGGTCAAACCTCGATTCAATTGCCTCTGATTAGGTATATCTTGCTAGAATCCTTAAGCTTTCTTTGTTTTAAAGTCAAACAAACATGGAAACAACTTTACCACACTCAACGGAGTCTTCAAATTCTTCCCCTCAAGGTAATCGAGGAAAGAATTAACTGTTCATGCCCAACGGAGTTCTTTAGATAACTTGCCCCTTGATGGTCAACATTTGAGATGATTAGCTTCTACTCCTCGGAGTTCTCAAGTCTCTTGTACTTTGACATGATCAAGTTACTCGCTGATTCTCATCTTGATAACTTCCTTGATGTTAAGCACATATTTGAATGCAAAAGAATGTTAATTCTAAGAATGATAATTCTAATGCAAAGCCTATGTTAGTCTTGAAGATTTTAGAGAAACCTTTTTATGAAATGAGGTTGCGACCTCTTGTGACTGAATCACTAGTTGACACAACCTCGACTTTTGCATATGAAAGATAAAGTGGGCATACGATACCAACATAGATATGTGTCACGCTTCATTGGGAGTCAGTTAAACGCTATCTCATAGAAGTGCGCTTTCAAAATAAACCCTACTTCAATTAGGACTTTTAAGGGTTGTAATTTGGCCGGGTACACGTTTTTTAGAAAACAAAGGATTTTTAGGCTCAAAATTATTTGTACCCACCCCCTTCGTGATGTTCTCCAGTCCTAAGTTCAACTTAGCTTGATAAGAGTGTTCATCCCTCACAAGGAATTTAGAAATGGTAGAAGAATCAATGAGGTTTCTTCGAACATGGCAGTCACTCAGTTTCTTTTTTGGTGTCTAATCACACAACTTTGTTCTTTTGAGAAGGATTTTTATTTTGTAATCCTTGTTTTTCTCTTCTGCTTTCCCTAACTTTTGCCTGGACAAATTCTATTGAATTTTATTTTGGAGTCCAGCGGGATGCCCTAACTTTTGCCTAAGTCACTTGTTTTCAAGTTGTTGACTTAGCGGGCTCTTCTTTTTCTCTTTTTTTTTTGAACAAGGTTGTGTGATCTGGAATCTCTGGTTTGTTGAAAGTGATTGTGGCTGCCTGAGTCCTTGATTGATGAGGAATAACCATTGTGGTTTTGATCCCCTTTTTTGGGATCTTTTGACGGAATAAAGATAACCATTACGGTTTTGACATTTTTCAACCTTTTGAAGGATAACCATTGTTGTACCCTTAGATGCATATCCTTTTAGTGAGTTTTGAACACTCGATTAAGTTAAATGAACACTACCCTACCCCAGGGTTAAAATAAAGGTTTTTTATGGTTAGAAAAGAAACTCCTACTTCAAGGCTCAAAGGGGTTGACGAGGGTCTATCTCCCTTATATCTCCGGTGTTTGGGGATTTGAAATAATGCTTGTACATCCTCAGTAGGGTTTTATTCGAAAGCACATGGTTAGAGATTTTGCATTTTTTTAATTTATTTTCATCATTCTCCCTCAGCTTTTGCATAAGCAAGCAATTAGTAAAGTTGGTATCGTGATGCCAAAAACATTTTATGAGTGAAAACGAATGGATTACTTCAAGACGAACATAAACAATGTATTATGATTTTCATTCAGAAGTTAACAAGTTTTTACATGCTATAAATGCTTAAAAAAACAATGAAATGTTACGAATGAGAATGCAATGAAGAACTGAATGGCTGCCATTGTTGAGGAGACTTGACTCCGTATGGACTTATTGATCTTGAATACTTTTTGCAGTTCTTTCCAAACACTTCAGATTACTTCAAAAGAGAACTCCAACGAAGTCACCCATGAGTTGTAAACTTTTGCCTTACTTTAGGGATTCGAGCAATGCGAGTGATGCAATGCTCAAGATAAGAGTACGTCTTGCTTATCCCTCGTGCGGGAGCCCCAAGCATAGTTTCTAGAGTAGTAATCGCCATCATAAATGGAAGAACCTTGTACGGTCATCAAATTGAGGAGATCTATTTGTGGTGAAGAAGACCCAATACTCGAATCTTAGCCAATTGGAACTCCAACAAACGGGGAAGAAAATGGGCACAAGGCAATCACATCAATTTTTTTCTCATATCCTTTCTGTTTCTGTTAACAAGCGAAGGCCACTGAGAAGGAAATTTCGAGAAAAGGTAATTGATATATGAAGTAGAACCTTTAGAATGAGAAGCGTTGTGAAGAACACTCTTGATTACCACATGGAAAGAGATTTTGACAAAGTCATCCAGGAATTTGTAACGCTTTTAGGGATTCGAGCAATGCGAATGATGCGATGCTCAAGATAAGAGTGCGTCTTGCTTATCCCTCGTGCGGGAGCCCCAAGCAATTTCCACATATGTGCAAGAGATGATTATCACTTCGGCTTGCATGTCCATCATTAGGAGTGAGAGTGGATGATCCTTGCATTTCTTGATATCAGGAATTAGGCACAAACCAACAACATCTGAATCAGTGGAGTCATGACTTTTTTATGGATTTCAATCTTTTCTCCAAGAGGTGAAACCTTTTGTCAAATTCAATACTTGGAAACTTGAAGACTTCAATGATGTGAATTCTCCTCACCAAGAATAGGAATCTCAACATCATTTCAAACATTCTGATACATAAGACCTTCTCATAGGCCTCTGAGGAACATGTCTCAATTCTTCTTGTAAAAGAGAAAACGCTTGAATAACCTCCATATACTGATTCATGTTAGTCCCCATTTCTGTTTTCATCTTAGTCAAAAACCTCACGGAGTTGTTCCAATGTTAACCTTCGAGCACTTATCGGTGAGAAGTCAATTGTATCGTTGAAGTCAGAATCTGAGTAGAAAGGACCCTAATAGGTTTCTGAGAGAACCATGAAATGCATGATAATATGAATGCATGTTTTCGTATATGGAGAACCCTAAAGTCTTTTCACACTTTTTCTTGTTTCTCTTTTGAAGTCAAAGTTTTTTTTTTTGTATAGAATATCTTTTTTCTTTTTTTTCTGATTTTCTATTTCCTTCTTTCTTTTTCTCTTTTTTTTTTTTGGAAATAGACTTTAGGATCCCCCACAAATGAAGTGGATAAATCAATGATGTTATGCAATGCAAAAGCATGGGATCAAGGTCCATATAATTTAGTAACCACCGCACAATCCTCTGAATAACTGATGTGAAACCTCTGTACAGGCCAAATGTTACAGGATCAAAGGTTCGACGCCTTTTTGAATACCGGAATATCAAGCACCATGAGAACAGACCAAATAAAGGTCCGACCTCAAATATGAAGAAGCAAAGGTATGTAGGAGCCAAGGTTTCCTGTCCCACCCCAATCTCACGGGTATGAAGTCTAGACACGGACAAGTGGTCCCTAATGGTCACCAGGGTCTACAGTTCCCGTGGGGTACAAAGTGTTTGAGGCAACAAGCGTGCCAGACACAGTGTTCCATGAAAGAACCTCGCCCAGTTGTGGTACCCCATGTCAAGCTCGATCGTAGCAAGAGCCACGGGAGTCAACATGAGCATCCACGCTAATCCTATGTGTCACTGGCCTGGGTAGTGGGCCTTTTACCTCACAAAAACACCCCACCTGCAAAACAAAGCAGAAAAATATGTGGCCTCCACGGGGACCCATAATATAGTCCAGATGCATGATGTGCAAGCAGAAATAAACATGATATGCAAGCAGAAAATAAACATGCAAACATATATACAAGATATAGACATAAAAAACAAGTAAACATCCAATAAAAATAAAACAAACAAAGGCTAGGATCGACTTGCTTAGGTAATCCCCAGCAGAGTCGCCAGCTGTCGCACGCTCGCGAAAAATGAACAGAGTCGCCACCAATATATTTATCCCATAAGGGAAGGGAATATCAGGAAACCTAACAAAGTAAGGAACAGGGTCTTGCAACCAGAGAATCAAGGTACGGGAGTCGGTTACGCAAGGGGAAGGTATTAGCACCCCTCGCGCCCATCGTACTCGATGGTATCCACCTATGTTTGTTTCTATCTAAAGGGTGTGTACTATGTCTACATATATGTAAATGCATGCAAAAAGAAATACGGGGAAAAGAAGGAAATATTTACAATTGTGCTCGTTCAAGCCCGCGACTTGATGCCTACGTATCCTTTTCAGGAATCAGAGCGCCGTAGTTCGGCTCCATAGTTTTGTTTGTTTTTGTGTTTTTTAGTTGGGCGGAGTTAACGCTCGCGCTCTTGCATAAGGGGACAGCCTAGGATGCAAATGGAGCGGAGATAACAATGCCCTTAAGAAAGGAGAGAAGAGAGAGAGTTTGAGTGTTTCGAGGAAATCCCTAAAGCAAGGGAAACTCGAGTTACTCTTTGGTTTGTGTCTTTTAGAATTTGGGAACTTACGCCCGAATGGAACCCTAAAGCAAGGGAGATCCAAGCACTCGAATGATTCCCTAAAGCAATGGAGATTCAAGCTTCCATTCCCTTTTTAATGATTTTCACTTTTTTATTAGTGTTTTTTAAGTGTTTTCTTTATATTTTTTAAAGGGGATTTTAATCAAGCATTTATTAGATGTTTTATGTTGAAAAAGAAAAAAGAATGAACAAGAGGTTATTTTAGCATTTCACAATATAAGAAAATATTCACAAAAGGAAAAGAATTAAAACTAAACTATTTATGAAAATATATTCACAAGCAACTTCATTTTTATTCATGTGAGAAACCAATTTGAATTAAAGACTAAAACTATTTATTTATTTCTTATGGTTTATCAACTAATCACAAATCAAAGAAATCAATCAATTAAAATTCAATTAAAAGAAAATAATATCTCTAAAAAACTAATTGGGTAGAAATGCTTTTGTCATTTTTATTTAAGAAAAAAACAATCAATAAGCAAAAAAGAAGAAAAGAAAATCAATTTTTAATATTTGTTTTTATTATGCACAGGGGGTGCAAAAGCAGTTTTAAAAAGAACTAAAATCAAGTTAAAACGCTAAACAGGCCTGAACAGGGGTGTGAGAATAGCAAAGGTGTTTGGCCCAGTCCATCATGCGCAAAGGTGCACTAGCAGATGGGGAGTGCAGTTTCTGAAAATGGTGAGGCCCAGCGCATGAGGCCCAACGTCATCATCTACTTCCAATTATTATTCCATTTTTATTTATTTTCTGTCTCATTATTACTGCATGTGAAATATACTGTGCTTTTATTTCTTTTTATGTGGGATATGAATTGAACGTGACTAACACATGCATGGTTATTAATATCAATTGGTCACGCATGGTTTAAGTGGAATAAAGACAAAGTGCAAGCTCAGCCAATCATCACACGCCAACGCACTACCTCATGATTGTAATGAGACAAAACTAACCAACAAACTTGGGGACCTGGACGAATAAGCGAGCGCCACGTCATGGACGGAAAGAGAAGAAGGTCAGATACATAGACGCCGGAGATACCAACTCCGGTCGTCTTCTCCGTCCGTCACCACCACCGGAGTTCAAGAAAGTTCCAGAAATTCACGAAACCGACATCGCCTGGCTCGGTTTTCACCGCTGATCACAGATCCGACCTTACTTTTCTTTAATTCTACCTATAATGATCATACCAAATTAGATTGCAAAACCCCAACATTGAGGAGATTCGTCAAAACACATGGAGCGCGTGTATTCGAGACGTTTCAATCTACTGGACATTACTATGAAGTTAACGCCATCAAATGCAAGCCATAACATACGTTCGAAACAGATCAAGATTCCATACAAACTCAACGAAATGCAGCATACATCCATGTCCTATTCATATTGCTAGAATGCTCAGGAGGTGGCGAGAAGTTACCTGAAAGTCCTTGATTCGTTAGTGCGGAAGGAAAGAAGCTCGCTGCCTATACTTGAACGCGTAGAGCTTGGTGACGAGGATCCTGAGGTGATCTTCTTTTGCTGAGCTTGCGGTGAATCGGCACTGCACTTCGCACTCGATCTTTGAGGGGAGCACTTAAGAGCCAAGGAATGCAGGGATCATGATGATTCCCCGGAGATGGAGGAGATGATTGTGTGGATGACGAGAAGTAGAAGGTGAGGATGATGTTGAGGTGTGGTGGCCGGAGTTTGTTAGCGTAGTCGGTTAGGGTGGCCGGAATCAGTTACTGTGGTGGTTGTAGGTAGTTACAGAGGTGGTTAGGGTGGTGAGTGGTGGTTAGAGGTGGAGTATGAGGGAGAGGGTGGAGGAGATGGTGAGAGAATGAATGAGAGAAAATGAGGGAGAGAAGAGAAGAATGAATTCTGAAAAATGGAAGTGTGAAGTGAAGAGAGTGAATCGTGGATGTGTGTGTTCTTGAATAGTGATGCTGTAGCCTCACTTATATATAGCCAATGATTGAGGAATGATGATGATTTCTTGAGTGTGGAGCCTAGGAGTGTGATTGGCAACAACTTTCTCATTTTCTTTGATGTGGGACTTCTATGGTGTGATGTATGTGTTGTAGTGACAGGCTTTACAATGCTTAATGAACAAGTATCCCCTATAGAGCAAAGTCTTAGGCAAGCTTTCAAGGTGCAGGGTATTTGCATGGCTATGTGTGGCAATGTGATGGTGTGTGGAATGGCTTTGTACACTATGCTGCAGCAACAATGGTAGTGACAAAATCATGTTCATGCCCCTACTTTGAGTGTTGATATCTCAAGCTATAAAGCACCAATCCTTCCAAAATCAAGTGCATCATGAAGAGGGCATGTGATTAGAGAACTTTGGTGTTTGAGAGTCATTGAGATGAGGTTTGTACATGGAGTGAGGGGCTTGCAAACATGCTGGTTCAAAACACTTGAATGCCTGGGCGTGTGGTTTGAACTTGTGCACTGGCCTTGGCAGAGATGCAGTTAGGTAGAGGAGTGACTTTGTAGCCTTGCAACTTGCCTCATGCATGTCCAAAATTGGTGATACTGGGCTCAGTAGATAGAGGACATGGCAAAGAGTGACTTAGAATCAAGCTTGTTCAAGATAGTGACTTGTGGAGGAAGAAAGAGGCATTGACATTTGGCCCACCATGTGTTTGCTGAAATGCATGCGTGTGTCTTAAGAATCTGCCTTGGCTGCCTGCAGAGTTTGGCCAGTGTTGGGGCATCACTTTGAGGACTTGTATCTCACTCATTATTTGTCCAATCATACCAATTCTTGTTTCAATGGATAGAAGAGATGGCAAAGAAGAGATTGATACCAAGTTTACATTCATAGCATTTTTGTAGAGCTCTAAAAATGGCTGGAGATTTGGCATGCCATGTGTTTGTTAAAATGCCAGGTCATGACCTGACTTGTGACCTGGATTATGACTTGGTTCAAATGAGTTTTCAGAAGCTTCACACCATTTTAACTCTTCAACCAAGCTTCAAATGAAAAAGTGTCCAACTACAAAGTTGTTCTCCTCCATGAGAGGAACAACTTTGATGTTGGAATTTTCTTCAAAAAATGCCATTTGCCACGTGTAATCCAGTGCTCAAGTGGACTGCTCAACAAGATTTAAAACATCAAAATTTTTCTAAGTGTTGAAATTTCCAATTTTGTCTTTTTGCTGTTTTTGGCAACTTTTTGTCGAACTCCCGATTTTATCCATCCTTCGACCTTTCTCGATTAATTTTCCACCAAAAGTCAATATTTGAATAATTCTTCTGATTTTGACCCAAAAGTCAACTGTTCTGATTTTTCCGACTATTGATGAAATTCCCGATCAAATCTCTTCTAGCCAAATCCAGTCAAACAAACACATCCACATAGTCGGTATGAGAAGCTTTTCACACATAGAAACCATTCCTTATTAAATGTTGACCAGAAGGTCAACTGGTTGACTTTGGTCAAAGAAACCCTGATTTAAGGAACCGGATGATTTGCAGGCCAGTATCCTTCAATCAATGCCTTGACTTGAGATTGAGAAAAAACCCCAATCTAGGAGGACTTCCTTGAACATGGAACCACATGATTATACCTCAGTCTCCTTATTTTCTGGTCAAAATTCTTTGCCACAGAGCTTTTTCTTGCTTGTCTTTGATTGACCAATGATATGCATGCATGGGTATGGATTATGACCTAAGTGATGTATGTACATGAATGTAAAGCCTAAGCCAGTTAGAAGTTAAAAGGGTAGGAAAACTTTGGGGTATGACAGAACCAGATGAACAACAACTGAAGGCAACAAGTGATGGCACCACCACGTTTCTCATATCGGGAATGAACGGCATAATAAGTATCGGCCAACAATGTAGGAATAGGATTCTTTCCCATGAAGATGTGTACCACGGCCGAGTCTACAAAATTGGGAACATTTGGGAACATCACAATCCCATAAATATCCACAGCAAGCAATGCATTATACGCGTTCCAATTCTTTTTCTCAAATTCCTCTTTAGCTTTTCTCACCAAGAACTTCAAAGAGAACCCCGAGATACCTCCATTCGACTTCCAATTATCAGATACTTCTTTTATGCTCAAATAAAGAGCAGCAGCGATCAACTTGAAATTCACTTCTTTTGGAACGTCGATGAATGGCACTTCGTCTTTTACCTTGAGATTAAGAATGATAGAGTACTCTTCCAATGTCGGAGCCAACTGGTAATCCTGGAACGTAAAACACCTCATTTCAGGATCATAGAATTGCATCAAGGTTTGCAAAGCAGGAGTATCAACCACGGTTTCCAACAAATTCAAGATATTCCCATAATCATCCGTGAAACTCTTCAGGCAGAAAGCGGTCATTAACGAACTCAAGCCCTCTAATGCGGTCAACGGCTCTCGGAAGAAGCTGTAGGTGTGCGTATGTCTCTTTACTTCCTGGACGGTATCAATGGGAGTGTCCCTCTTCAACTTGAATGAACTCTTGAATGTCCCTGAAAATATGACATGCAAATGTTTGTTATACATATATATTTTTTTTTTGTGTTTCTTTTGGAAATAAATATGCTATGATGCAGAATGGTGGGGATTGTTGCCGCCCACCAGGCATTCTGGACTGCCGGTAGCACACATAATACAAAGCCAAAGGTTCGGCCTCAAATGGTATACCACACGGAACACGGAATATCAATCCACGGAACCAAAGCCCATAGTCAATAACACACTAGAATAGAACACAGATTACCACTCGAACAAGAACCATAGTACCCCACGAATAGGAACCAATAGTACACTCGAACAAGAACAACGGTAACCCACGAACAAGAACAGCGGTAACCCACGAACGAGAACAGCGGTAACCCACGAACGAGAACAGCGGTAACCCACGAACGAGAACAGCGGTAACCCACGAACGAGAACAGCAGTCACCAACAATGTACCTGTTAATATGATCATTGATTCCCGCCCCACTCAGGGGTAAAATCTAGGCCAAGGTAAGGTCATGAAACGCAGTATACGGTCCGCCTGAAGGTAAGCATCATCACAGCGCATAAGCGGGTGACGATAATACCTCCGTTTGAAACCACTACTCTGCTCATGGTCACATAATCCATCCCGAGACGTACACCTCGAGACAAACCATGCTCCCACTCTATCCTAGGATTCCTATGGTTCACACATAGCCTGGGTATTGGGCCTTTTACCTCTTGAAACACCCACCCAACAGATAGAGATCCAGCCAGTCCAGAATATGATGCAGAAAAGTAATAGCGCACATAGAATGCAATGCAAACAGGTAAATATGCAAAGCAGTAAAAACACCCAATGATAAACACACAAGCGCTAGGATCGACTTGCTGAGTCCGGACCAGCAACAGGTCGAGACGTCCCCAGCAGAGTCGCCAGCTGTCGCTACCCGCGAAAATTAACAGAGTCGCCACTAACATATTTATCCTGAAAAGGAAGGGAATGCCAGCAAACCACAAAACAAAACAACGGTCTCACGACCAGAGAAAAAGGGTAAGGGAGTCGGTTACGCGAGGGGAAGGTGTTAGCACCCCTCGCGCCCATCGTACTCGATGGTATCCACGCTTGTGTCTAAAACTATGGGGGGAAGACCTAAGCTAAGGGAGTGGTTTGTGTTTTAAAGAATGCATGAGGAAGACCTAAGCTAAGGGGGGAAGCTTGCTACCTAATGTTATCATACAAAGGGTACAAGTCTAAGCTAAGCTATCAACTTACGAGGGAAAAGGGGAAGCACATAAATAGCACACATACGAGCTTCGCTCATAAAGCAAACAAACCAACGGTACTGACCGAGTGGTAGAAAAGCGGTCCCGCCATAGCCAAGGGGAGCAGCTCAACCCAAGTCAACCAAGCATTAGACCTCGTGAAAATGATCGGGCCATAGACAAGAGGGCGGACCCCTCTCAGCAACCAAGCCGTCACGGATCGTAAAGGAAAACAGGGCGTGCGTACACCGAGCATCAACGTCGAGCAACGCGAGCTATAGGAAAGGCGGGGGTCCGGCTACATGAACCCTTTTCCTGACATACTCGATAACAAGATCTTTTGCAAGTTCGGAAGCGAGCAACGCATAGCGTGCGCATACCAAACGGACTCGATGAGACTAGGCGGGGGTTGATTGCTAACCCTTTCCGCATGCCTTCCATGGGGACTTAACGGAGTGCCATATAGGACTTATTACACCGTGACTCCCTGCCGCAAAGCACAAATATAAACACACCAACAAAAACAGAGCCTCTTTCGAGGGCTTGGCCAGATGCATGTCTAGGTCCTACTTCTCATGTTATTGGATGATGCGGTAAAGCGATAAAGTGCGAGAAATAAAATGAAACGGGATCAATACCAAACGGATGATGATCCGTAAACTAAAGCGAAGCAAAGCAAAGAAAGTAGAATCCCGCAAGCGAGCTAGCAACGCAAAAGCAAATAGTCAGCACACCGATTAGCCACAAAAGCGCACAACGATCAACGTATGCATCAAGCATGATCACAATACACCTGCAAGAGGAACAAGCAAACCAAACAAGCAGATATAAAGTAATAGTGATCGTGTCTCCCGGATGAGAACACGATACGAGTGAATAGGATTGTGTTCCGCAAGTGAAACGGAACACACAAGTAACAAGTGTCGATCGGTGTCTATCCAAGAGCCTTGCACACTAGCACACAAGTTAGAGATAACAAACAACGCAATCGGAATTGCGTTATTACCATAAAACGAAAGGAAATCGACAAGTAAGGTAAACATGAAATGGGTAATGAAACATCAAAGAGAAATCAAACACGAATGATCTACAAATTAATGCAAACAAAGCATCTAGAAAGATAGTACGTCTCATAAGCTTTCCGACGATATAAAGAACGTGCAAATCGGAGCTACGAGTAAAAAGTTATGTAAGATTGAAGTTATAAAAGAAAACACAAAATTTGCACACAGGAACCGGTTCCTGCATAGGACAACCCGGTTCCTAGTACTAAAAACCAGAGGCAGAAAACTGGGAACCGGTTCCCACCTAGGGACAACCCGGTTCCTGGTACTAAAAACCAGAGACAGAAAACTGGGAACCGGTTCCCACCTAGGGACAACCCGGTTCCTGGTACAAAAACACAGAACCAACAACATTTCAAACAGCTGGGAACCGGTTCCCACCTAGGGACAACCCGGTTCCTGGTGCAAAAACACAAGGGGAAAAACAACGCAGGAACCGGTTCCCACCTAGGGACAACCCGGTTCCTGGTACAAAAACACAGAAAACCAGCAATTTTGGATTGAGTGGGAACCGGTTCCGGCCTGGGACAACCCGGTTCCTGGCGTAGCAAAACAGGTTTTTATGCATTTTTAAGGCTCCGGAGCCATTCGCACTCAATCCAAAACCGTTCCAACTTGAGATTAGAGCAAACAAACGTTAAAAATTCATGCTATACGTAAATCCGCGAATCAAATGAGTCACATATCAATAAACATGCTACGTGCGACGTGTCAAGCAAGGCAAATATTAAGCAAAAGCACTACACATGCATTTGTGCAAACACTTTGAGTGCGACACAAGTAACATACATGAACATCAACAATTAAGCACACAAAATCATCCAATAATCACGGATTCGAACACGAATATCACAATTCATCATCAACGAGCAACAATTATATGCAATCAACATAAAATCCAAACACAATTCACATGAACACGACAAATTCGAACAAAGTATGAACAAATTCACCGATCAATCATCATCAATTATCAATTAATCAAGAACAAGAGGTAGATCTAGATCCTAATTCATATAATAATCAACAATTAAGCACTTAGTTCGAGATCCGAAAGCTTACCGAATGAAGATCTAACCGAAGCGCGAACACGAACACGATGCGAACGCGAACACGACACAAACGCGACACGAACTCGAACGAAATCCGGAGGGAGAGAGAGAGAGTGGCACGCAAACCTATGTGGAGAGAGGAAGAGAAATTCGAACTTCGATCTTGATTCTTCAATCCATGTTCTTGATCTTGATGAAGATTGATGAATCTTGATGAAAGTTTTATGTGATTTGTGGTTTTGATCTATGAAAATTGAGAGAGAATTGAGAGAAAGTATTTGTGACAAATTGGTGAATTGCAATTGTGAGCTTCCCTCCCTCTTGATTTGTGAAGAGCAAAATGTTTATATCTTGTCAACGCGAAATGTCCAAATTGCCCTCGGTGCGTCTCATTTTGGCTCATTTTTAAGGAAACTCGATTCGGCTTTGAATTTCGGAACGAAACCAATGCCACTATGAAGATGACCAAATTCTTGACTCGTCGCCGCGAGAATCGTCTCAATCCAATAAGCGATGAAGAAAATACGCCCTTTTGAATGACGAGAAACGCCAATTCATCTGGTGCAACTGTGCAGAATTTTGTGAGTACCGCTCAAAGAACTCGATGAAACCCTATCTTCGGCTCAAAATCTGAACAAGCATGTGTGACGAAGAAATGAAGCTAACGAAATTTCCAAGAAAATGCCGCCAGAACGGACCTCATACGATAAAAATCGAAGAAGTTATGAATTTTCAAACTAGGCGCGACACACCCGAAAACACACTTTTTACCGAGACAACGCGATGATCCTTAAAATTCTGGGAATTTTCCGTGCATAATTGGCCTTCGGTCCGAACATACGAAATCTTGGTAATGATGGTACGGAGCTCCAGTTAAATTTTCAAGCGAATCCGACGAGCGGATTAGGAGATATGAACTTTCCGAGGTCCGAAACCCTACATTCAGCACTGTTTTTCACTATGAAATCCTGGATAATTTGCAAATCTGGCAAACTTCCTCAAAGAATTGGCTTCCGAGCCGAGCACGAAAGTTGTAGATATCGTCGAAACAGTCAAGATAGCGCGGGAACTTAGCTCATATCACTTTCCAAATATGACTTGCGAATTTTCTCGTATTTCCACTGTTTAAACCATTTTTCACACCGTATCTTCTTAAACCCATGAAAACTCTTTATTATTTTTCTTCAATTTTTGAATGACGAAATAAACGTCATTATTAACTTATAGCACGGAGAAAGAGGGCAAATTTTGGGGTGCAACACCTTCACGCGAAATTTGGAAGGAGAATGCGCCCGTGGTGGGATGAATTTTATTTCAGTTCTTCCTACGATATCACACGAACTTTCTTATTGTCCTACGAGTAGGAAAGGGAAAAAAAGATCTGAACTAAACCCTAGGAGTTTGCTAAGTGTGGGGATTTCACCTAGACTAGAAATTCTGGAGTCCGGGAGGTCGGTTATACATAGGGAAGTGTTTAAGCACCCTACATATCTGTAGTACTCTACAGGAACCTTCTCTGTGTCATTGTGTTTGTGCTGCTAATGATTATTGGGAAAGTTTCTCCTTTGTATTAGGAGAAGGAATTGAATTGAAATAAAAGAAAGACAGACAGATTGACTGACTATTTTTGGTATTTTATTAGCTCGCTGAGATTCCTTGTGAACCTCATGCCTACATATCCCTAATGGAAGTCAGAGCTTAATGTAGTTCGGGGAACTAATTAACTATTAATTATTTTTGGGTGCCTTGCTTGAAGCTCAAGGTTGAAGCTTGAATTAAATCTCTGTTTACGGTAAAGAGACATGAAGTCATCTTTATAGAGAGGTATTTCTACTATTCCACCACAAACATTAAAAGAGTGACAGAATAACTGAATTCATTTCATTCAAGAGGGGGACCTTACTTGTGTATGTGCAAGTATACCAGTCAAATGCCTCTTAAATGAAAGAAAGATGCTCATCCAAATTAGGGAAAGTTACCACATGTCTGGGTTTTACTGCCAGCTCATGCCTTTCAAAATCCTAAATGGGAGACTTGATTAAAATGTAATGTAATGTTTGTTTGTTTGAATGTGGTGAGATAGAGGAAAGATCTCTCTATAGAGATAAGCTATGTCTATCTACTGTATAAAAGATTTGATTTTTAACTGGCTTGTATGAGGCCCAAGCTTGAGGCTTTTTGATTGATTTATTATTATGACTCTGGGAGAAAACTCCACTGGGGATTAATTTACAAGGGGTTTTTATGTTCTGTACAAAGCCCAGAATTGAGGCTGACTCTACTTAGGAAAAATCTATTTTGATGGGTTTTATTTGGTGTTCTGTACAAAGCCCAGAATTGAGGCTGACTCTAACTAGGGGAAATATTATTTTCTGCCTTGTATGAAGCCCAAGGTTGTGGCAGACTCTTAAATAAACTGAGTATGGATAACTCTATGGGAAAAGATCCTAGATGTTAGGAATCTTTGACACATGAAAAATGGTTTATCTTCCTTGTACAAAGCCCAAGGTTGTGGCTACTGAACAATGAAGGACTCACTAGGGGAGACTCTATTATCTGCCTTGTACAATGCCCAGGGTTGAGGCTGACTATTAACAGGGGAGTTTTATTGTTTTGGTGCCTTGTATGAAGCCCAAGGTTGAGGCTAACTGTTTTTGTTGGATTTTGACTCTACTGAAGGATTTATTTATTAAAAGACTGATTTTTTTGGAAGCTAACCCTTTCCAGGGATTTTGACTCAGCTGGAGAAATTGTCTGTTAAAAGACTGATTTTTGTCATGTTTTTGGAGGCTGACCCTTTCCAGGGGTTTTGACTCTTTTGGGGAAATTATCTCCTAAGAGAAATGAATCTTTGGTTTTTGAAGAAGTGATTTTGGAGGCTAACCCTTTCCAGGGGTTTTTATTCTTTTAAAACAGGTTTTTATTAATTGACTTTGGAG
Source organism: Vicia villosa (assembly GCF_029867415.1). NCBI lineage: Eukaryota > Viridiplantae > Streptophyta > Magnoliopsida > Fabales > Fabaceae > Vicia > Vicia villosa. The sequence goes on along the minus strand of NW_026705392.1, from coordinate 521,110 downwards.
GCTAACGCTTTCCAGGGATTTTGTTAAAATGATTGGCAGAAAGATTATCTAGTGGAGACTTCTTGTTTAAAGTCCAAGATGAAGGCTGACTCTTGCTGAGGATAAGCAAACATGGATCCTAGACTCTGCTAAGGAAGATTGATGAAGATAAGGGTGACAGAGACTGTCCATGTCTCTCATTCCAAAAGGTGTACTCAATGTAAAATTGAGACAAACTCAGCTTGTTTAAAGTCTGGTTTAAATTGGAAGAAACTCACCAGGGTAGGCTAAAAGGTGACTAAAGACCTGTTCCTATGTTTATAAGAAACCTGATGGGTCCTTGTATACAAGCTCAAGAGGAAGCTGGAAATGCTTTTAAGAAGCCTGTGGGTCCTTGTACAAAGCCCAAGAGGAGGCTAATCGAGGGTCATCGAGGGTCCTTGTTATAGCACAAGAGAAAGCTATGTAGTTTTGAACTTATTTTTGGCTCTAAGCAAATGGGTAAGAGGTTTCACCGGGAATAATTCCTCTTTGGGTGGATGTGTCCTATTTTTTGGATTCTAAGGTTTTTGCCAAGATGTTTCACCGGGAATAATTCATCTTGGGGGTTTGAACTACAGATCTCTAATTAGGAAAGAGCCTTCACCGGGAAGACATTCTCAATCCTAGGTCATATTCCTATAATATATATATATATATAGTTTAACTGTCCTAAGGTTTATACTCAAACGTAGTTCTAAACTAATATATATGCACAGTTTATATTTGACAGTAATTTAAATAAAGACTGTAAATGGAAAGCTTGTAAAGCCTAACCTGGATGGAGTGGAGGCCATTGAAGAAGTATGTATAGAGTCTCAACAGTAATTGGTGGATAACAGTTGAATATATATATGATAAACAGTTAAGGGTTTTGAAAACAGAAGAAGTGAAGATGGACATAGGTCACATAGGTATCTGAAGAGTTTCACCGGGAATAATGCCCTTCAAATACCAGAAGAATGTTTTGAAAACAGAAAGAAGATTTTGAAAATACAGTTTTGAAAACAAGCTAAGAAGAGAAGAATGTGTTGGGACTTACACTCTATTAGAGGCCCACTTGAAAAATGATTTACTGTTTATGAGAAACAGTTGAAAATGATTGAAATGATATAAGGTTTTGTTGTTTGAAAACCTTAATCATCTGTTTAATCAGAGATTGAAAACAGTTTTGAATATTGACAAAAGTCAACTTAATTAAGGCAAAGATGAAATCTGTACCTAATTAAGACCTAAATAATTAGGGTTTTATCATAAAATTATTCACAAAGTATTTAGGTTAAAACAAAATGAAAATATATATTTTAAAGTATTTAAGAAAACATTTAAAACATACTATTTTAAACCTAATTAAAATACATGAAATAAATAATATTTTTATGATTTTTTTGATTATTCATAAAATAGGTATATTAAATAACAAGTGTGTGAAAAATGAAGTGAAAATGGATTAATTTGATAGGTTAAATAATTATGTAAAGTTGATAAAAAAATGGAAGAAAAATAGTAGTAAAAAATATGGTTTGGTCTCACCAAGGGTTGAACTCACGCCCTCTTGGTTATCCAACAAAACAATTACCAACTGAGCCACGCGCGTGGACTGATTAGTAGAGGTGCCCATGTGATTATATGTGAAAGCAAAGCATGAAAAAGATTTGAAAAAAATAAAATGGACAAAAGGTCTGAGGGGGGGGGGGGATCGAACCCAAGACCTAAGGCATGGCAAGAGTTTGGACGCGCGCTGTAACCATTGGGACACTACGATGAATTCGTAAGTGACACGCCTATCATTCAAAATAAAATAAACTCGTTTCTGGGAAATTCAAAAAATGGCGCCACCATCTTCATCTTCAACCTCAAGCTTTTGAATTTCTGGAAATCGTATCTCTCTCAATTCTCAACCAAATCCAAAGATGTAAAGATGGATTTTGCTCGTTTTTGGACGAGGATCATGATGGTGTCCTTTAATTTTATTTATTTTCAGTATAACATAAAATTCGCAAGCATGAACACTAAGAACCCTAAAACTGAAATTAAACATGAAATACTATATATGCATGATTTGATGCAATTGATTGAGGGCTAATGATCTATGAAGGTGCAGAAACCAACTGGTAACTTCATTTTAAATTTATCATGCGTGAATCATAGAGTTTGAAGCTTTTGAAACTTACCTGAAAAATGAAGATTTGGCTCTGATCAAAAGGTGTTACAGAGCTGTTGTAACGATCCAGATAGCTTCAATGACTCCTTTGGAAGGTGTTGAGATGCCTGGCTTGGACTGAAAGTGCCCAGAACTTCTTGCTCGACCCCAACTGCAACAGCTCCAAGTGAGAGGTGAAGATGATGATTCTCCACGCCCAGAAGTGTTTCAGAGGTTTGGATCACCTCTAAATGACTCCCCTAAGGTGTTTGAATACTTAATTCCAAAGGAAGAGCTCTGGTTTGAAGAATCCGAGTCTTCTTGCCAAAGAACCTTTGAAAACCTTAAGTATGAAGAAAGAAGAGAGAAAGCAAGAATTATGTTGCTTTGGTGTGTTTTCTGAATGAGAAAGAGCCCTCTATTTATAGGCAATCGGTTCAGAGTAATTGTGCATAGTGAGCTTGCTTAGTGAAGTGAGTTTGGTTTCTTAGCCAAGAAGAAAATTTGAAAAGATCCAAAATGCAATGATGCATTTTCGGGCTAGCTTCCCCAACCATTGATCTTGTATGATCTAAGGGAACATTTCTGATTCAGAGGAGAGTTCTAATTGGCTTAGAGCAAGATTCCTTGATGATTCATCATTTGCCATAAATTCAAAAATGCAATCGTTACATAATCACATGCCTTTGTTTTTGGGAATCTTCTCTAATCCTTATGCAATGATGAATTTGGATGCATGGCATGTTTTCAGATGCATTAGAGGTCGTGTAGCATCATTAGTGAAGCAAAATGCACAAAATTGCAAAGTTTCAAATTGTACATGACCTATAACTTCACTTCATGAGGCCAACTTTGAACAAGCATAACTCTTAGCTCAAAATGAATTTGGAGAAGGTTGAACACAATTTGGAAAGCCCTAAACATCTAATTCAAATCATTAGTTTATGGTTCCTTCAGAATCCTTTGGCAAATTTGTGAAAAATGAGGCCAAAGTTGGAAGAAAACTAGGTTAAAAACACAGAAAATTTTTAAGTGTTTATGACCTAAAACTTCAAAATTCCCAAATCTCTTGAATGATTGATCTTTTGAAAAAAGTTCCATTGTAAGATGTTGTTTTATTTTGCAAGATCTACAACTTTCATGTTGGAAGTTTTTTGAGTTGTGTAGGTGAAATTTTGAGTTCCCACAATGCCCTCAAAAACCCTAATTCCCGACTTTTTGCTCCTTGATGATTCTTCTTGAATTTCTTTGGTCAAATGACTTTAATATCCATATATTGATGATATTGATCTTTGAAAGTCATGGCTTGACCAAAAATCTTAAAAGTCAAAGGTGATCCCATACAGTTGACTTTTTCCAAATAAGGTGAGATTTTGGACTTTTGTGTGGAATTAAGATCTTCTCCTCAAATGAGTGATGTAAATGGGTTATATTGAGGTATTAGAGGTTCTTGAATCATGTCTTGAGTTTTGGATCCATGCCCTGATTAAAAGTCAACTATCTAGATGAATTAGGTTAAAAAACCCTAATTGTCGACCAGATGAAATTGGTGACTGTGGATCTTGAATTGAGGTGTGATGTCCAGTGGATCTTATTGTATGGATCATTTGAGGATGATTGAAGTCTTTAATAGATGTCCTGGAGCTTTTTAGGGTTTCCCAAAGGTGATCCCTGATTTCAGTCCTTGATAGGCTCAAAAACCCTAGTCTGGTGACTTGAGTAAACCTGTACTCAGATGAATGAGTGTCTAATCAATAATAGGTAAATATAAAAGTGAAGCTTTTGAGTCCTATGTTTGGGTTAGAGACCAATCCTTCTATTGATTGATCCTTTGCCTGAGTTTTCTTGTCTTTGAACATCCTTGATTAAATGCCAGATGAAGAAGTGACTGCTCTGGGTACTTGCTTTGACCTGATGAAAATCCTGAAGATATGTCATATCAGGGGGGTCAAAAATTAGGGTATGACGCTAAGACGGGAAAACCAACAAACACCGCACAAGACGATGAAAACCAACAAACACCGCACAAGATGATGAAAACCAACAAACACCGCACAAGACGATGAAAACTTAAAAACACACAAAAGAAAGCAAATATATATGGATAACCACTTATTTAAATAAAAAGAGAAAGAAAACGGTGTTGAGGGCTACCATATAAGAGAAATCAAAAAAATCTAATTACCATATAAATGAGGTAAACTAATATGTCTAATGTGTTCCACTGAAAGTGAGGGCTACTTCTAGATAAAAGGTATCCACTTGCACAATCTCTACTTCTTACACGGATGATTTTGCATACTTGACAATTTAACCGTCTAAACTCCAAAATCACTTCTCTCCTCCCTTGCATATGTCATCTAATGACATTTCCATCCGTCTTCTAAAACTTATTTCTTTCTCGTTTTCATTTTAACTATTATTTCTTCTAATTTTAAGTAGTTAGATTTAAATTAAAATTTTATGCGCATTATAATTATAATATGCAGTGAAGATTTCATAGTGCATATTGTAACTTCTTTTTTAGATAAAATTCAAAGGTATGAAGGCATGAGTGGTGGTGTTTTGCTTGAAAATATGTTCGAAAATTTTTGTTGTATTGCTGTAACAAATCATGAAAGACAAACAAGGCTATTATATTGAACTTTCTTATCCGTAGTAGTAATTTTTTTATATATTTAAAAATGCACCAAAAATTTCTATGAATAATTTGAATTATTTTTTTCTTATATGAAAGAACATGCTACATGCTAATATGTTGAAGTATGTACAAATTTTAATTATTTTAGATTGGTGACGTGATTTTTATTACCATTTGATACTAAATAATCACATCAAATATTTCATTTGAAATAAATATAATTGTTTTAGAATTTTAATATATACAACTAAGTTATAACATTCCTATTCATATTCTTTATATCTATAAATTTTAACAAATATGTGTGAAGTCCTACTTAGTATAGAAAGAAACTCACACAATTATAAAATGTAAATAAATTGTGAATTCGAGTACCCACTAATCACATATGGAAACTTATAGTGTCACTTATTGTTATGAGATGAAATCTAATCTTCATTAGTTTGGTAAAGTTGGTACAAGAGGTATATATACAAGGCGTGAGTAGCATGGTAGTTATGATGGTAAGCCTACATAATATCATAACTACCTAAACTAACAATTAACTAACTAAGCTACTATACAGAACAAGTTAGTTATCATCTATATTATCTTGGTGCAATATCCCCCCACAAGTTAGAGGATAGATATTGATCATCCCCAACTTGGATAGTAGAGTATGAAATGGAAGAGGCAGCAGCGTTTTGGTGAAGAAATCAGCCAGTTGATCTTTGGACGAAACCGATAATAGTTTGAACACGTGAGCTAAGAGCTTTTCCCGGATAATGTGGCAATCGATTTCCAAATGTTTGGTGCATTCATGAAATACCGGATCGGCAGCAATATGAATGGCACTCAAAATGTCACAATACAAAACCGGAGGCTTGGTTGAGAAAACATGAAGATCACGAAGAAGATATATCAACCATTGTATTTCACAGGTTGTAGTTGCAAGGGTGCGATATTCAGCCTCAGATGAGGAGCGAGAAATTGCGAGTTGCTTCTTTGTGCGCCATGAGTGACTTGCCAATGAAGAAACATTCGCCAGATATAGAACGCCTCGTATCTGCACAACCAGCCCAATCTGCATCTGAAAAACCAATCAACTGAGTGGAAGATTGTCGGGGGAATGATAAACCACGAGCTGGAGAACCTTTGAGATAACGAATGACACGAGTAGTTGCCTTGTGGTGAGTGATGGTGGGAGTGGTAAGATATTGGCTCAGTTATTGGGTTATGAAAGAAATATCGGGTCGTGTGGCTGAAAGGTATAGGAGACGACCAACCAGACATCTATATTCAGATATATCATGATAAGATGGAGCATTGTCATGATGTAGCTTGATGGCTGGATCAGCAGGGGTGGAAATAGGCTTGGAACCAAGATATCCAGTGTCTGAAATAAGGTCTAAACAATACTTGCATTGACAAATTGTGATACCTTTAGAAGAATGTGCTACCTCGAGGCCAAGAAAGTACTTAAGCTGTCCAAGATTTTTGATTTGGAACGTGTGGTGCAAGATGGATTTGATGTGATCAATTTCATATAGGGAAATTTCTAGCAACAATGATGTCATCAACATACACCAAGAGAAGTATGAATGAGTGAGTGCCTTGTTTTGTAAACAAAGAGTGATCAGAATTGGCTTGTTTGTAATGTTGAGCAAGAAGTGTAGTAGTAAGCTTTTCGTGCCATTTGCGACTGGCTTGTATGAGTCCATAAAGGGACTTAACAAGTTTGCACACTTGATTGGTTTGGTTGGTGTAACACCAGGTGGAAGAGACATATACACATCCTCTTGTAATTCTCCATGTAAGAATGCGTTGTTGACATCTAATTGATGTATGATCCAGTTATGCATAGATGCAAGAGCAATCACCATTCGAACTGTGGTCATTTTCGCAACAGGATAATATGTATCAAAGTAATCAAGGCCTTCAATCTGATTAAAGCCTTTTGCAACCAAACATGCTTTGAATCTTTCAACTGAGCCATCTGCATGAAATTTTACTTTGTATACCCATCTGCACCCAATTGGTTTGATGTTGGGAGGTGCATCAACAAGTTGCCACGTGCCTGTTCTTTCAAGAGCTGACAGTTCAGCTTGCATGGCCTGATTCCAACACTCAAACTTGCTGGCTTCAGCATAAGTCCTTGGCTCATGGAGGATATTAATGGACATGACAAAGTGATGAAAAGAAGGAGAAAATGAAGAATAAGACAAATAGTTAGACAAAGGATATGGAGTACCTGATGATGGTTGATGAGCCTGATCAGTGAATGAATTGCACAAGTAATCCTTTAGGTAAGATGGAGTATGTGTAGTTCTGGCTGGAAGTTGATTTGATGGTGCAGGTGTAGGGACAGGTATGGTGGGGGCATCTGTAACACCCCAATTCTACCCAAAGCATTTAGGCAAGAAAATATCAGAGTATTAAAATTTCATACAACACAATTAGGATGTTACACCAAGTAACCAAGAAATACCTAGAAAACAAACGGCCATCAACGATGCCAAAAGCATACAACACCTGCCTATAAAACGATACATAACACGCGGAAGATATGAACATAAAAATGTACGTATAGTTCTCACTCTCAAAGAGGAGTTTTCCAAAATAAAGTGTTTACAATACACATCATCACATCATCACATATACATGTTCAAAAGAGTCATATACAAATAAATAACAACAGACTCCCGACTCCCCGGTGTTACGTATCAGAGCAACCGACAAGACCAACTGGAGAACTACCTCTTCCAAAGACTCCCGAAGAGGCTAATCTGCAGGATGCTACTTAAGCATCAAATCAGCAGAAGGGTGAGTATATAGTTCATTACGAGTAAGTATAATATATGTAGCGACTAAAACACAATTAATCAAAATACAACAAACGGATCTACATAATATCTCAAGAATAAAAGTCACGGCAATCCACTCATTCAACCACAATCGATATATAAGTAATGTGACACATGAATGATAACAGAAATTATAAGACAGACAATGATGAATGAGACTCGACTATGCATATGCATGTGGTACCAAATCTGGAGTAAACTCCTCCTTGTCATTATGACAAATACACCTGGCCGAGCATTATGCTGGGACTTTATTCCACTCAGGAAGCCCGCAGGCTCTCGTCATCGAGCATGTAGCTCCCACTAATGACCTCTTGACACTCAGGCTAATATACTGTTACCGAGCATTAAGCTCCTACTGGTAACCAATGCCCGCAGACCATCTGTTAACAGCATTCCGCCACTAACGTATTGAAATGTTATGATGCGCAAATATATGACTCTATTACATGACAACAACATCATCAACAATATAACACGATCATACACTCACGTTACATCGTTTATATTCTATCCAAAAGGATACATCACCAATTAATTACCACACAGGCATTAATAAGCATACATCACACATTCACCGTCAAAACATACTTGCCACATCGGCATAGATAAATGTATAACACACTTATACACATCAAATTAATATTGGCCATCGGCCCATAACTTCATCAATACCTCGGTAACAGGTTGTAATAACAACAATTCAACAATGATGATACATCATTCTCATAACAACAGTTACTTGCCATAAGGCCACATATCAGGTTAACAACAAACAACCAAACATCGTTACATATCAAAAATTAACATTCATTAATACATAACACCTATGAACATGATCTCATATTATCGACAATTAATCACATACCTCGTATCAATACTATAACATTCACAAAACATATCATCATGATTTATCATGCACTAGTTCACAAAACCATTTATGAAAATCAACCAACCACTACTACATCCTACATCATCATATAGATCTTGGAAATAGCTTCCCAACGTTTCAAACGACACATAAAACGAACACCCAAGTTAAAAGATACGACTATTCAAAGTTTGGAAAACATAAACATACTTCATATGTTAACCCTACTTAGTTCTACCACTAAATCCTAATAAAAATAATAGGATACTACATCCTATGAATCATTTTATTAAATCTTAGTGTAGATTATTGCCTTAGCTTTCCAACGCTTCGAACCGCGACAAAATCGGAGTTACGGATCAAAATTTATGATCGTTACAAAATCTGTCAAAAATTGGAAAAAGCAGTAGGTCGACGCATGGAAAATCATAGGTCGACACATTGAACTCCTGCCCCCCTCGGGTATGCGCACGCTGACCCAATAGGTCGACGCATTCATCACTTACACACACAAATCTAGATCCGAACAATTAGTGCCTTCAAATTTCCCAAACAGAAATTACAACTGGCAACTCTAAATCTTGTGACAGATAAATCCTTTCAAAAATCTTGACTTGCACAAAAGCATAAACCACCACTTACCCCTTTCTGCATTAGAACTTCTTGCAAACCCAATAAAGGAACATCCCAAAACTCCACAAACAGTTCTAACAGATCCAGAAAAATATCAAAATAGGAGTGATAGTCAACCTCCTCTTAAACCCTTGAACATTCACTCCACTCAACCAAAAACTCACATAAGGAAACTTAGCAAACAACTTCTTCCCAACACGGACAAAACAATTCTCAAATACTTAGCATGATCATCTTCACACTGATGATACCCATACCTCAAATCAAACTTGCAAAACAAACAAGCTCCAACAAACTTGATCCGTCAAAATATCAATCTTCGAAAGTGGATACTTTTCCTTAATTGTCACTTTTCTCAATTGTCTAAAATCTAAACAAAGCCTCATAGAACCTTCCTTCTTAACCAACAAAACAGATGCACCCTACGGCGACACACTCGAACAAACAAACCTCTTCTCAAGAAAATCCTTAAGTTGACTCCTCAACTCTTTCAACTCAGAAGTTGGCATCCGATACGGAACCCTCGACACAACAATAGTTCTAGGAACTAAATCCTTCAAACAGAACTCCAAGACGGAATTCCCCTTTTCGACGATGAATCATTTAAACCTTCAAGAAACACTTATACAAATGCGCAACTATCCGCAATTCCCACCATCGCTCTTTCTCAAGAACATCCAAAGTCGTCGACAACATAAACAACGTCGTACCACCTTGCACCAACTCATTCACTTCCAATATTATCAAACTAGCCAGATAAGCCTATCACGTCCAATACGATCCCATCTACTATCAATAAGAGATTAAGGGTGATCAAGTCCTCAATTTGTCAATAGGTAGCCGACAATCATAATAGAGTATAAACTATCAGTACCAACATTAATAATATTATTTTCCAACTTTTGCTCATAGCACAGAAGCACTATGATTCCATAATTCACAAATCTCTCAAGATCATCTGAACCAGCCAACCGACATCTTGTAGCTACGTACCAAAACACTTCTAACAATATCTCAAAACAAAATTCCTGAGATCCTACTCAACTCTTCATACTCCTAATTCTTACTCGAGTTCCATAATGTTTCCAACAATGTCAATAACTCCTACAATAAAGTATACCACAATACTTTCCTTAATCACTGGTCCAACAACGACGCCTCACACAAGGCTACTCAAACAACAACTTCACAGTCCATCAGTAGCGTTAGAACATCACAACTTTCTAAATTCCATTCTTTAGAAATAACCAAAATCTACTCCGAGACACTCCAACTTGATTAACAACCAATGTCTTAAGTCCAAGTCGCCTTCACTTCAGAAAACAACAGATTCCAACAACACTAGTACTGCTTCCCTCAGTAGCATACTAACATCTTGCAATTGAAACATATTCGAGAAGCATATCTTCTCCCCCACTAAGCTTCAAACCACTCCTGCATACAACCGACTAGAGGCACAACAAGTACTGACAGTGCTCCACACACTTATCACGTACTGAGGAATTAAACAACATTAGACAACACTGGCCGGACAGACCGACCTACTCTGATACCACTAATGTAACACCCCAATTCTACCCAAAGCATTTAGGCAAGAAAATATCAGAGTATTAAAATTTCATACAACACAATTAGGATGTTACACCAAGTAACCAAGAAAAACCTAGAAAACAAACAGCCATCAACGATGCCAAAAGCATACAACACCTACCTATAAAACGATACATAACACACGGAAGATATGAACATAAAAATGTACGTATAGTTCTCACTCTCAAAGAGGAGTTTTCCAAAATAAAGTGTTTACAATACACATCAGCACATCAGCACATCATCACATATACATGTTCAAAAGAGTCATATACAAATAAATAACAACAGACTCCCGACTCCCCGGTGTTACGTATCAGAGCAACCGACAAGATCAACTGGAGAACTACCTCTTCCAAAGACTCCCGAAGCGGCTAATCTGCAGGATGCCACTCAAGCAACAAATCAGCAAAAGGGTGAGTATATAGTTCATTACGAATAAGTATAATATATGTAGCGACTAAAACACAATTAATCAAAATACAACAAACGGATCTACATAATATCTCAAGAATACAAGTCACGGCAATCCACTCATTCAACCACAATCGATATATAAGTAATGCGACACATGAATGATAACATAAATTATAAGACAGACAATGATGAATGAGACTCGACTATGCATATACATGTGGTACCAAACCCGGAGTAAACTCCTCCTTGTCATTATGACAAATACACCTGGCCGAGCATTATGCTGGGACTTTATTCCACTCAGGAAGCCCGCAGGCTGTCGTCATCGAGCATGTAGCTCCCACTGATGACCTCTTACCACTCAGGCTAATATACCGTTACCGAGCATTAAGCTCCTACTGGTAACCAATGCCCGCATGCCATCTATTAACAGCATTCCGCAATTAACGTATTGAAATCTTATGATGCGCAAATATATAACTCTATTACATGACAACAACATCATCAACAATATAACACGATCATACACTCACGTTACATCGTTTATATTCTATCCAAAGGGATACATCACCAATTAATTACCACACATGCATTATTAAGCACACATCACACATTCACCGTCAAAACATACTTGCCACATCGGCATAGATGACTGTATAACACACTTATACACATCAAATTAATATTGGCCATCGGCCCACAACTTCATCAATACCTCAATAACAGGTTGTAATAACAAAAATTCAACAATGATTATACATCATTCTCATAACAACAGTTACTTGCCATAAGGCCACATATCAGGTTAACAACAAACAACCAAACATCGTTACATATCAAAAATTAACATTCATTAATACATAACACCTACGAACATGATCTCATATTATCGACAATTAATCACATACCTCGTATCAATACTATAACATTCACAAAACATATCATCATGATTTATCATGCACTAGTTCACAAAACCATTTATGAAAATCAACCAACCACTACTACATCCTACATCATCATATAGATCTTGGAAATAGCTTCCCAACGTTTCAAACGACACATAAAACAAACACCCAAGTTAAAAGATACGACTCTTCAAAGTTTGGAAAACATAAACATACTTCATATGTTAACCCTACTTAGTTCTACCACTAAATCCTAATAAAAATAATAGGATACTACATCCTATGAATCATTTTATTAAATCTTAGTGTAGATTATTGCCTTAGCTTTCCAACGCTTCGAACCGCGACAAAATCGGAGTTACGAATCAAAAGTTATGATCGTTATAAAATCTGTCAAAAATTGGAAAAAGCAGTAGGTCGACGCATGGAAATCATAGGTCGACGCATTGAACTCCTGCCCCCCTTGGGTATGCGCATGCTGACCCAATAGGTCGACGCATTCATCAGAAAACCCAGATTTTTGCCTTTTAGGCTGCACAGGTTGACCCAAACCCCTGTGTAGGTCGACCTAAGCTTCGTAGAAACCCTAAAATCATCATTTCCACCAACCAAACTCTTATAAACATTACTCTAACATCTATACATCATTTTAACATCAATATAACACACACATGCCTTATAAACAACATAACATTCAACTTTCATGGTTGATTCATTAATCTCTCTCAAACCTAACATTTTCTTACAAAACAAGAAAAAATGGAAGATATGGAAAGGATGAAGAAGATGAACAAGAACAACTAAATAAACCATACAAATGCATAATAAACGACATACTCCCCCTTACCTTGGATTTGTTCTTGGATCAATGTTTGTTTTGATCTCCACAAAAATCCCTTTTCCTCTTCTTCTTCTTCTCTTTCTCTCTTCCTTTTCCTTTTCTTCTTTTCTATTTTTCTTTCTTCTTTTCTTTTCTTATATTCTTTTCTATATCCCCCCTACTTCTCCAAAATATCTCAACAAAATAACTACTTTACGGTCTAAACTCATTTGCTCAAAAAAACCCCAAAACGCAGAATATTACCTTAATAATATTTCTAGTACCAAAAATATGGAAACCTTCAGTTAAATATTAGTCTGCCATCCCGAACTAATACCGACTGAAATGACTCCAAAAACGATAAAATTCCAATAAACGTCACAAACGTCCAAATTAAGCATATACTTATTTTTCCGGGCGTTACAGCATCAGGGTCAGGGTGGAAAGAAGTTTGGACTACATGAATTGGTGGTGGTGTGTTAGTGAGAGGTAACTCAGTGAGAGGTGGAATAGAAGATGAAGGAACAGGATTTGTAAGGTTAGATTTGGAAGTGAGTTCAGGTTTGGAATTTTGGTAAACTTGCCATTTAGATGTAGGTGTGGATTTTTGAGTTGTGTAAGGTAATATGGTCTTATGAAATGTTACATGTCTAGATATGAATATTTCATTGGTATGTAAATCAAGAAGGATGCTACCTTTAAATCCTGCCTTGTAACCCAAGAAAATAGCCTTTCTAGCTCAAGGGTCAAGTTTGGATCTACGATTTTGAAGGGTGGAAGCATAGACAAGGCAACCAAAAACTTTGAAATCCTAAATATCAGGTAGTTGATCAAATAGGATGTGAAAGGGTGATTTCTGATTGAGTAAGGGTGAAGGTATCTGATTCATTAGGAAAACAGCATGTTGGATAGCATAGGACCAGAAATGCTTTGGCAACTTAGATTGAAAAAGTAATGCTCTACCTATGTTAAGTATATGCTGGTGTTTTCTTTCTAGACGACCATTTTGTTGAGGTGTCTCAACACATGATCTATGATGCATGATACCCTTAGAACTATAGAACTGTGGCATGATGAACTCTGGGCCATTATCAGACCTGACAGTTTTAGGGGTAATGTGATGCTGAGTTTCAATCATGGTAATGAACTCTTTGACATAAGGAGCAACATCAGCTTTGGTTTTAAGACAAATAAATCAAGTGAATCTGCTATGGTCATCTAAAATAGTAAGAAAGAATCTATGACCATGAACAGATTGAATGGACATAGGTCCCCAAATATCAAAATGCAATAGTTCATATTTTGATGAGGCATGAGAAGTGCTAACAGAAAAGGGCAATTTTCTTTGCTTGGCAAAATGACATATATCACAAATGTGAGCTTTATTATGAGAAATTGTGGGATACAATTGTGTCATTTTGTATAATCTATCATTAGACAAATGCCCTAGTCTAAAATGCCAAAGTGAAGTAGAAGGTATGGTAACATCACAAGAAGGAACTTCTAAGGTGTTGACAGAATTCTGAATGTAAGGTGAGTGGTTGGTTTGGTGGTTAACATCTTGATTTACTTGCAATTGATAAAGTCCATTCACTGAATGAGCCAAACCAATCATCTGAAATGTTTTCATATCCTGTATTTGACAAGAAAAGGCATTGAAAGTAAGTTGACAATTTAGAGACTGGCACAATTTGGAAGCTGAGATGAGATTTAATTGAAATTCAGGAGAGTAAAGAACATTTGTAATATATAGTTGAGGTGAAAATTGAACATTGTCGGCATGATTGACTAGCACAGAATTACCATTAGGTAAATGTACCTTAAGAGGTTTAATGTGATAAAATGAAGTAAAATAAGATAGAGATGAACAAATGTGATCATTTGCTCCAGAATCGAGAAGCCAAACAACTTTATTATGACTTACAGAACAAGTTATGATACTTGGGATACCTGACTGGTGAGTCTCATTTGATGAATGATCAGGATGAGTAGAAATGGAAGTGTGGACTTGGTTTGAGCTTGGTCCAGTTTCAGGACCTGTTGAAGGAATCAAGTTAGCTTGTTGGAGTAAGGTCATGAGTTGATCATACCTCTCTTAAGTGAGACCAGGAGTGGTTTCTTGCTGAGTGCTCTCAGAATTATTGGACTGAGACTCAATGTTGTTGCTGCTGGAAGAATGAGGCTTGTTGATATTTGGATGTCTATGCTTCTGATAGCAAAATTCAATGGTGTGACCATACTTGTGGCAATGTGTACAATATCTTGAGTTCCCTCTACCATTTTTAGAACTTCTACCACGAACAAAGGATCTCTTTGAATCAGAAGAATTAACAAGGATAGGATCATCCACAACAGGTGTAGAATTACAATTACTTTCTTCTTGTGCCACTAAGGAATAGACTTTATTGATGGAAGGTAAACATTCCATAAGCAGAACCTGAGTCTTAACAACTGAAAACTGATCATTCAATCCAGTAAGAAACTGAATAACTTGATCTTCAAGAATGTATTGTCTTGCAGAGCGCATAGCATCACATCTACATGGATGGTGGCAAGTGCATGAAGGTATAGGACGATAAGCGTTAATTTCATCCCAAAGAGCCTTCATTTCAATGAAATATGCAAGCACAATTTTAGAACCTTGTTTCATGTTATTCAACTGAAAACGCAAATGAGCGATACAAACACGATCGATCTTGGAGAATCTTTCTTTAAGATCATTCCATACTTCAATGGAATTTTCAAGAAACATAATAGTTTGAGCAATAGAATTAGATACATCATTGATTAGCCAAGAGTGTACCAGATGATTGCAGCATTCCCATGCAGCACGATTTAGATCATCATATTCTGGAATCTCCATTGATCCATCAATGTTGACAAGCTTATTCTTTGCGCCAAGTGCTTGACGCATTGCCCAGCTCCAAATCGCATAATTGTTACCATCGAGTTTGGATGAAATGGTAACATAATTAGGACCATCGCTTGGGTGAACATAGAGAGGAGAATCGGTTTGTGCCGGAGAAGGAGCTTTAGGTGGCATGGTGAACAAGAATCAATGGAAGGCGGTGTAAAGGATCGAAGGATAACAGTGTTTCAGAAAGAAACTAATGGTGAAAGCATATAGCTTCAAGAACACGCAACAGTGAAAGAAACTCGATGCTTGCGAAAAAGGAAACGAGAAAGAAATCAAGAACCTTGAGGAAGAAAGAGAAAAAGGAATCACTCAAGATGCTTGCGAAGAAGATTAATGAAGATCAGAAAGTTTCTCTCCAGGAGAGAGCTCCTGATACCATGTTATGAGATGAAATCTAATCTTCATTAGTTTGGTAAAGTTGGTACAAGAGGTATATATACAAGGCGTGAGTAGCATGGTAGTTATGATGGTAAGCCTACATAATATCATAACTCCCTAAACTAACAATTAACTAACTAAGCTACTATACAGAACAAGTTAGTTATCATCTATATTATCATGGTGCAATACTTATTGTGATTTCTCTTATACAACTCTCTTAATATGATATCTACGTATGTGACTACTGAGATAATGTGATGTATACTATTTCTAATTTTGTAATTAAAATTTCAAGTATTATTACCATCATATTAATGACCTTGTATTTGCAAATGTATTTGTGAATTCATTTTAAGAGGTTATTGAGAAAAAAGATGCTACTCATTCACAAATAGTCATTCCCGACTTTGTTGAACACTTCCATGAGGAGTCTGTTTCAAATAAATCAAGATTTAAGACTATTGTGTATGCATCTAATGAAAATCAGTAGTTACTTTTGCATATCTCTTAATGGTATGATGATATAATATTTTACTAATACTATTATTAAAAAAATATAAATAAATAATATGTACTGAATACGTTTTACAACAATTCAGTACAAATACAAGGTCATTAATAGCATATAAGAAAATCAACTCTTGTTGTCTCACAATCTGCCACGTGGCTGCCTCACAACTCATTTAATTTATTTTTTCAAATTCTTCGTATTTCTAAAATATGTTTTGGTAAGCCGTCGTCACTTTTCTTCTTCTTCTTCTTCTGTATCCCTTAGAGAGGGGTGATTTAGGATTGATTTTGATCTAAAATCACCCCTCCAATCTTTCTTGTTTATCTATTAGTTAAATAAGTGGTTTTCACATATATTTAGTGTTTTTTTTTTGTGATTTCATCATTTTAGTAAGTCGTTGTTTGTTTTGATTTCCTGTCTTTGTGCGGTGTATTTTGTTTTTCCTGTCGTTGTGCGCAGTGTTCATTTGTTTCAGGTTGAAAGATGAGTTTCGATCTAGTGCAGATCCTATCTATGACTTTGGTGCCAATAACGCTACAGATCTGGAGGCATGAATATTTCAGACATTTCAATATAGTCATAGTTATATTTGTATGCTTATGCAATTTTCCGTTTTATGCTATTAACATGGATGTTGTGAGTTTGTTTGCAGATTCATCCTTTTTGTTTTTGGCGATTTTTAATTTGTATTGCAACAATATACTCCATCGATTGGAATGAATGAATATTTCATTTAGTCAAAAAAATATATATGTTTTGGTATATGTAACACCTGTAAAATTTTAATATTAATTTAATTTGGAATATTGAATTAATAATTAGAATTATTAAGGATTTTGTGAAAATAATTGTTTATGGCATTGGGCCATGTGAGAAATAGTAAAAGAGGGAGTGTGATATAGGAAGGCCCTTTACTAATTTTATTATTATTTTCATAAAATAATTAGAATTGGGAAGGAAAGAATAGAACGTGAAAATAGAGAAGTTGGAACACGAAGAACGTGAAAGAAGAACAAAGAGGAAGAAACCAAAGATCAAGAATTTGGCTAAGGTAAGGGGGGACTCTTCCAATTATCATCTCTTATTGTGATTATAGATGAATAATGTGTGAATAATGGTGTTGTTGAGTCAATTCTGTTTGTATGTCAGAGTTAGGTTTTGGGTTCTCAGAATTGGTTTAGATTTTGGGATTTTGATGTGTAGATTGATATGTGATGATGGATTAATCTGTATTGAATGAATCCTATGAATGAAAACGTGTAAATGGACTGTTTTAGACTCAAAATCGTGAACTGGTATGAGTAGAAACGAGTGAGAATTGGACTGTTACGAAACTGCTGAATTCTGGGCATTTTCTGGTTTTTCGCGTATGGAACAGTGTCATACGCGTATGGGATGGAGTCATACGCGTATGAGGGACATTCCCCAAGGGCTATACGCGTGTGGGTTTAGGTGGTGTATTGATGCAGAATCAACAAGTAGTCGCGTATGCATCAAGACAACTTAAAGTGCATGAAAGGAATTATCCGAATCATGATTTGGAGTTGGCAGCTGTGGTTTTTGTTTTGAAGTTGTGGCGACACTATTTGTATGGTTCGAGATTTGAGGTGTTCAGTGATCATAAGAGTCTGAAGTATCTCTTTGATCAGAAAGAGCTAAATATGAGGCAGAGGAGGTGGTTAGAATTCTTGAAAGACTATGATTTTGGTTTGAACTACCATCCGGGTAAGGCAAACGTGGTTGCTGATGCAATGAGTAGGAAGACTTTGCATATGTCTATGCTAATGGTGAAGGAATTGGATTTGATTGAACAATTCAGAGACTTGAGTTTGGTGTGTGAAGGTACTCCTACTAGTGTCAAATTGGGTATGCTAAAGTTGACTAGTGGTATTCTTGAAGAAATCGGAGAGGGTCAGAAAGCTGATGTCAAATTGATCGACAAGTTGACTTTGATTAATCAAGGCAAGGGTGGTGAATTCAGAATTGACGAGAATGGTATACTGAGGTTTGGTGACCGAGTTTGTGTTCCTGATATTGATGAACTCCGAAAGCGTATTTTGGAAGAAGGACACCGTAGTGGGTTAAGTATTCATCATGGTGCTACCAAGATGTATCATGATTTGAAAAAGTTGTTTTGGTGGCCTGGAATGAAGAAAGAAATCGCTGCGTTTGTGTATTCTTGTTTGACGTGTCAGAAGTCAAAGATTGAGCATCAGAAGCCATCTAGGTTTATGCAACCGATGTTTATTCTTGAGTGGAAGTGGGATAGCATATCAATGGATTTTGTGTCGGGTTTTCCGAGAACTGTCAGGAATTGTGAAGCTATCTGGGTTGTGGTGGACAGGCTGACGAAGTCTGCACATTTTATACCGGTGAGAATGGATTATCCAATGGAAAAGCTGGCTCAGTTGTATATTGAGAAGATAGTTAGTCTGCATGGTATTCCTTCAAGTATCGTGTCAGACAGAGATCCGAGGTTTACGTCTAAGTTCTGGGAAGGTTTGCAGAAAGCTTTGGGTACTAAGCTGAGATTGAGTTTTGCTTATCATCCGCAGACTGATGGACAGACTGAGAGGACGATTCAGTCGTTAGAGGATTTGTTGAGGGCTTGTGTGTTGGAAAAAGGAGGTGCTTGGGATAGTTATCTATGTAACACCCCGTTAATTCTAGTGTATTAATTTAATTATTTTATTAATTAAATTATTAGAATTAATAATCTGTGGGAATTATTTGGAAAATAATAAAAATATGGTGTTGGGCTGAGTGTGATAGTTAGTAGAAAGGGGGTGTTAACTAAGCAAGCCCATTAAGAATGTTTTATTTTATTTTTCATAAAATAAAGGAAATTGGGAAAAAGAGAAGCAGAAGCAGTAGAAGCAGATTTTGGGACTGAAGAACACGTGAAAGTGAGAAGAGCCAAAGGGGGAGAAGAACTTCGAAGATCCGACTCTAAGGTAAGGGGGGATTCTTCGGGTTAGTAATCCTTATGCGATTATAGGTAGTAGGAT
The DNA here is from genome assembly GCF_029867415.1 of Vicia villosa. NCBI lineage: Eukaryota > Viridiplantae > Streptophyta > Magnoliopsida > Fabales > Fabaceae > Vicia > Vicia villosa. Next base: position 501,412 of record NW_026705392.1, on the reverse strand, counting down.
TGATTAGGATTATTGTTTAGTTCATTCGTACGTGTCGGGTTGGGAATTTGTTAGGTTTTGATAATCTTGTATGAATTGACATAATCCTGTTGATACTTGTGATATATGATGTTAATACATGTCAATAACCTATTTGAAATGTGTAATTGTGTGAAAAACAATGATAATTGTGTGCTATGTTCGTATGTACCTGAAATTGGGGTTATGGGATAGGGTAAAAGCTGTCAAAATAGTGATTTTTGCTGTGCAGGTACGTAGGAACCGGTTCCCATGTGGGACGAACCGGTTCCCCCTTGTAAAAACAGAGAAATATGGGTTCTGGGTAGCTGGGAACCGGTTCCCATGTAGGGACAACCCGGTTCCCCATAGTAAATATCCGAGGCGTGATTCTGGAGCTGCCAGGAACCGGTTCCCACGTAGGGACAACCCCGTTCCTGCAGCATTTTTCTAAAAATGTTTTATCTTTGAAAGCTCATAACTTTTGATCCGAGTATCCGATTTATGTGCCGTTTTGAGCATTGTGAAGCTGTATTAAAGGCCTATATGATGAATAGGTGGTATGGATGTGAAGTCCAAGTTGTTTATTTGTGATTATATTATTTCTTGGTTGATGACTTTCATGTATGCGTGTGATATGTTTGTATGAATGCTAAGAATATATATACATGCTTATTGGTGATGATTTGGTGATGATAATGAGACGATGTGTTACATCGGATTGGTGATGTTGTAAGCATGTTATATGTTGCATTCATTGGCATACATTTTTGGTGATGGATCCCGGTGATGAAAGTGGATCAAAATGGTGGGCATAATTCCCATTGTGTGGAATTTGTGTTGGTTAAAACTGTATCTTGGTGATGAAAAAGATCGGTTGGATGGGTTTATCCCATGGATGGTACCACATGCATTAGTGTCAGTTCATTCATTGCATTATATTATGATATGACTGAACGATTGTGTGGAGTGATAGAATATGCTTATGTACTGATGTTTGGTTGTTATAACAAATTCCGATTCTATGTATGATGAGTGGATGATAATTGCTATGATATTCCATTGCTTATGATTGTATAATGGTTATTAATTCGAATGAAACTCACCCTTACTTTGATGATTTCAGATTAAGGATGTAGCGGCGTGTGATTGGGTGAAGATAGCTTATAAGCTAGCCCGTAGTTCGTGTCGAGTCATGCTCTGATTGTAACACTGGGATCGATTAGTCTTAGCGTTACTTGAGATACTATGTTGTTATTTTGTTTATGGATTATGTATTGATGAGCTGTTTGGATATGCTCCTAACATTGTTTGAAATAAGTTTCCGCTGTGATGAACACATGTTGAAGTTTGGTTAATTTTAATAAAAGCATGACAATCGACTTTGATGTTTTATTTATTTAATAATTGTAACATCCTTGATGTGTTATTACTCTGATTATATTATTTTACCGTGGGGTTTTAGAAGGGTGTTACAATAGTGGTATCAGAGCATAGTCGGTCGTTAGAGTCAGAGTCTTAGTGTCAGTGTTCCCTTGTATGCGACTAGTGTAAGGTAAACACTGTCGATACTTCTATTCTGATGAGATTGTTTTGTGATTTAGCAGAACAATGGCTGGAAGAGGTGGAAGGAACGATGATGCTATCGCAGAGGCTCTAGGCATGATTGCCGGTGTATTGGGAGGGAATGCTAATGGGGCTGCGATTGGTGCTGACAGGCAGTTGAACAGCTTTCAGAGGAACAACCCTCCACTGTTCAAAGGCACTCATGACCCTGATGGTGCTCAGAAATGGTTGAAAGAAATCGAGAGGATCTTCCTAGTGATCGATTGTGCAGAAAATCTGAAGGTGAGGTACGGTACTCACATGCTATCAGAAGAAGCTGATGACTGGTGGGTTACTACTAAGACTGAATTGGATTCAGATGGGATTGCGATTACTTGGGCCATATTCAAGAGAGAATTTCTGAGGAAGTACTATCCTGAAGATGTTCGGGGAAAGAAGGAGATTGAGTTCTTGGAACTGAAACAGGGTAGTATGACAGTGCCTGAATATGCTTCCAAATTTGTGGAATTGGCTAAGCACTACACACCCTACACCAACGATGCAGCTGGAGAATTCTCTAAGTGTATCAAGTTTGAGAATGGTCTTCGTGATGAGATCAAACAGGGCATCAGGTATCAAAGGATTCGCCGATTTGCTGATTTGGTGGACTGTAGCAGAATATTTGAAGAAGACAGTCTTAAGCTGAGATCATCTCACTCTCGCGAGTTAGTTGATAAAAAGGGTAAGAAGCCTATGGACAGAGGTACACCATATGGTAGGGGAAACCCAAGAGCTGGTAATTGGAAAAGGCCTAGTGGGGGAGATTCTGGTGCTCCCTTTAGGTGCTTCAACTGTGGTGAACCAGGACATAAGAGGAATGAGTGCAAGAAAGAAGAGAAGAAGTGCTTTAAGTGTGGCAGAGTAGGCCATGTTGCTCCTGACTGTAAGATGAGAACTGTGACTTGTTATAACTGTGGAGAAGAAGGCCATATCAGTACACAGTGCACCAAGCCGAAGAAGAACCAGTCTGGGGGAAAAGTCTTTGCTTTGTCTGGATCAGAAACTACTCCGGAGGATAGACTGATTAAAGGTACGTGTTTCATACATAACACACCTTTAATTGCGATTATTGATACTGGTGCGACTCACTCGTTTATTTCATTGGATTGTGCTAAGAGGCTGAATTTAGAGATATCAAAGATTGATGGAAGTATGGTTATTGACACTCCTGCGTCGGGTTCAGTGACCACTTCATCTGTATGTTTGAACTGTCCTATTGATATATTTGGTAGGAAGTTTGGAATGGACTTAGTGTGCCTTCCACTTGAACAACTTGACATTATTCTGGGGATGAACTGGTTGCAATTTAACCGAGTTCATATAAATTGTTTTACGAAGACGGTCATCTTTCCTGAAGAGATGAGTATCGAAGAGTGGGCAATGACTGCAAGACAAGTGGGTGAAGCAATTCAAGAAGGGGCAGCCGTGTTTATGCTTTTTGCGTCGATGGAAGTGAAAGGAAGAGTAGCAAGTAAGGAATTACCAGTGGTCCGAGAATTTCCAGAAGTTTTTCCAGAAGATGTCAGAGAACTACCACCTGAAAGGGAAGTAGAGTTTGCTATTGAGTTAGTTCCTGGAACCAGTCCTATATCGATGGCACCTTATAGAATGTCGGCATCTGAATTGACCGAGTTGAAGAGTCAATTAGAAGAATTGTTGGAGAAGGAGTTCATCCGTCCAAGTGTGTCACCGTGGGGTGCACCGGTGTTATTGGTAAAGAAGAAGGAAGGATCTATGAGGTTGTGTGTAGACTACAGACAACTGAATAAAGTTACTATCAAGAATCGGTATCCATTGCCGAGGATTGATGATCTGATGGATCAGTTAGTCGGGGCTAGTATATTCAGCAAAATTGATTTGAGGTCTGGGTATCATCAGATTCGTGTGAAGGCGGACGATATTCAGAAGACTGCATTCAGAACGAGGTATGGTCATTATGAGTACACTGTGATGCCGTTCGGGGTTACTAACGCACCTGGTGTTTTCATGGAATACATGAATAGGATTTTCCACCCTTATCTTGATAAGTTCGTTGTGGTGTTCATTGACGACATTCTGATATATTCCAAAAATGAAGACGAGCATGCAGAGCATCTCAGAATTGTGCTGGGAGTGTTGAAAGGGAAGAAGCTTTATGCCAAACTGTCGAAATGTGATTTCTGGTTAAGTGAAGTGAGTTTTCTGGGTCATGTAATTTCTAAGAGCGGTATTGCCGTAGATCCAGCAAAGGTAGAAGCTGTGTCTCAGTGGGAAGCTCCGAAGTCCGTGACTGAAATTCGTAGCTTTCTGGGTCTTGCAGGTTACTATCGGAAGTTTATAGAAGGATTTTCAAAGTTAGCTCTACCGTTGACGAAGTTGACTAGAAAGGGTCGAGCATTCGTTTGGGACTCGGAATGTGAAGAAGGATTCCAAGAATTAAAGAAGAGGCTGACTAGTGCTCCTATTTTAATTTTGCCGAATCCGGCAGAATCTTTTGTTGTGTATTGTGATGCTTCATTGATGGGACTTGGAGGTGTGCTAATGCAGAACCAACAAGTAGTCGCTTATGCGTCGAGACAACTTAAAGTGCATGAGAAGAATTACCCGACTCATGACTTAGAGTTAGCAGCAGTGGTGTTTGTGTTGAAATTATGGAGACATTATCTTTATGGTTCACGATTCGAGGTGTTTAGTGATCATAAGAGTCTGAAGTACCTATTTGATCAGAAGGAGCTTAATATGAGACAGAGGAGGTGGTTAGAGTTCCTTAAAGATTATGATTTTGAGCTGAATTACCATCCGGGTAAGGCGAATGTTGTTGCTGATGCTTTGAGTAGGAAGTCCTTGCACATGTCAATGTTGATGGTACGAGAACTAGATTTGATTGAACAATTCCGGGATTTAAGTTTAGTATGTGAAGGTACTTCGAATAGTATCAAGTTAGGTATGTTAAAGCTGACAAGTGGATTTCTTGATGAGATCAGAGAAAAGCAGAAAGATGATGTGGGACTAGTTGACAGATTGACCTTAATTAACCAAGGAAAAGGAGGTGAGTTCAGAATTGATGAGAATGGCATAATGAGATTTGGCGACCGTGTTTGTGTTCCTGATGTTACTGAACTGAAGAAGAGTATCTTAGAAGAAGGACATCGTAGTGGGTTGAGTATTCACCCCGGTGCTACTAAGATGTACCATGATTTGAAGAAGTTATTCTGGTGGCCGGGAATGAAAAAGGACATAGCTGAATTTGTGTATTCTTGTTTGACTTGTCAGAAGTCAAAGATCGAACATCAGAAGCCGTATGGAACTATGCAACCTTTATTTATTCCTGAGTGGAAGTGGGATAGCATATCCATGGACTTTGTATCTGGATTGCCAAGAACAGCTAAGAACTATGAAGCCATTTGGGTTATTGTGGATAGACTGACGAAGTCTGCTCACTTCATACCGATGAGGATGGATTATTCGATGGAAAGATTGGCACAGTTGTACATTGAGAAAATAGTAAGTTTGCATGGTATTCCTTCGAGCATAGTATCAGATAGAGATCCAAGATTTACATCCAGATTTTGGGAAGGGTTACAGAAGGCCTTGGGTACTAAATTGAGGTTGAGTTCTGCTTATCATCCACAGACTGATGGACAGACTGAAAGGACGATTCAATCATTGGAAGATCTATTGCGTGCTTGTGTATTGGAAAAAGGTGGTACATGGGATAGTTACTTGCCGTTGATTGAATTTACTTACAACAACAGTTACCATTCGAGTATTGGTATGGCTCCATTTGAAGCTTTGTATGGTAGAAGGTGTAGGACACCACTGTGTTGGTATGAATCTGGTGAAAGTGCAGTGATTGGACCAGAGATTGTTCAAGAGACGACAGAAAAGATTAAGATGATTCAAGAGAAGATGAAGGCTTCTCAAAGTCGTCAGAAGAGCTATCATGATAAAAGGCGGAGAACACTTGAATTTCAAGAAGGAGATCATGTGTTTCTGAGAGTAACTCCTACGACGGGTGTTGGTCGAGCACTAAAGTCAAGGAAGTTGACGCCACGTTTCATTGGTCCGTTTCAGATTACAGAAAGAGTAGGAGAGGTTGCTTATCGTATTGCTTTACCAACAACACTTGCAAACCTACATGACGTATTCCATATATCTCAATTAAGGAAATATATAGCGGATCCGTCTCATGTAATCCAGGCAGATGACGTGCAAGTGAGAGATAATATGACAGTTGAGGCGTTACCTATGAGGATTGAAGATCGGAAGATAAAGCAACTACGTGGTAAAGAAATAGCTTTAGTCCGAGTAGCTTGGGGAGGAGCTGCAGGTGGAAATGTTACGTGGGAGCTAGAGAGTCAGATGAAAGACTCTTATCCCGAACTCTTCGTTTGAGGTATGTTTTCGAGGACGAAAACTCTTTTAGTGGGGGAGAGTTGTAACACCCCGTTAATTCTAGTGTATTAATTTAATTATTTTATTAATTAAATTATTAGAATTAATAATCTGTGGGAATTATTTGGAAAATAATAAAAATATGGTGTTGGGCTGAGTGTGATAGTTAGTAGAAAGGGGGTGTTAACTAAGCAAGCCCATTAAGAATGTTTTATTTTATTTTTCATAAAATAAAGGAAATTGGGAAAAAGAGAAGCAGAAGCAGTAGAAGCAGATTTTGGGACTGAAGAACACGTGAAAGTGAGAAGAGCCAAAGGGGGAGAAGAACTTCGAAGATCCGACTCTAAGGTAAGGGGGGATTCTTCGGGTTAGTAATCCTTATGCGATTATAGGTAGTAGGATTGATTAGGATTATTGTTTAGTTCATTCGTACGTGTCGGGTTGGGAATTTGTTAGGTTTTGATAATCTTGTATGAATTGACATAATCCTGTTGATACTTGTGATATATGATGTTAATACATGTCAATAACCTATTTGAAATGTGTAATTGTGTGAAAAACAATGATAATTGTGTGCTATGTTCGTATGTACCTGAAATTGGGGTTATGGGATAGGGTAAAAGCTGTCAAAATAGTGATTTTTGCTGTGCAGGTACGTAGGAACCGGTTCCCATGTGGGACGAACCGGTTCCCCCTTGTAAAAACAGAGAAATATGGGTTCTGGGTAGCTGGGAACCGGTTCCCATGTAGGGACAACCCGGTTCCCCATAGTAAATATCCGAGGCGTGATTCTGGAGCTGCCAGGAACCGGTTCCCACGTAGGGACAACCCCGTTCCTGCAGCATTTTTCTAAAAATGTTTTATCTTTGAAAGCTCATAACTTTTGATCCGAGTATCCGATTTATGTGCCGTTTTGAGCATTGTGAAGCTGTATTAAAGGCCTATATGATGAATAGGTGGTATGGATGTGAAGTCCAAGTTGTTTATTTGTGATTATATTATTTCTTGGTTGATGACTTTCATGTATGCGTGTGATATGTTTGTATGAATGCTAAGAATATATATACATGCTTATTGGTGATGATTTGGTGATGATAATGAGACGATGTGTTACATCGGATTGGTGATGTTGTAAGCATGTTATATGTTGCATTCATTGGCATACATTTTTGGTGATGGATCCCGGTGATGAAAGTGGATCAAAATGGTGGGCATAATTCCCATTGTGTGGAATTTGTGCTGGTTAAAACTGTATCTTGGTGATGAAAAAGATCGGTTGGATGGGTTTATCCCATGGATGGTACCACATGCATTAGTGTCAGTTCATTCATTGCATTATATTATGATATGACTGAACGATTGTGTGGAGTGATAGAATATGCTTATGTACTGATGTTTGGTTGTTATAACAAATTCCGATTCTATGTATGATGAGTGGATGATAATTGCTATGATATTCCATTGCTTATGATTGTATAATGGTTATTAATTCGAATGAAACTCACCCTTACTTTGATGATTTCAGATTAAGGATGTAGCGGCGTGTGATTGGGTGAAGATAGCTTATAAGCTAGCCCGTAGTTCGTGTCGAGTCATGCTCTGATTGTAACACTGGGATCGATTAGTCTTAGCGTTACTTGAGATACTATGTTGTTATTTTGTTTATGGATTATGTATTGATGAGCTGTTTGGATATGCTCCTAACATTGTTTGAAATAAGTTTCCGCTGTGATGAACACATGTTGAAGTTTGGTTAATTTTAATAAAAGCATGACAATCGACTTTGATGTTTTATTTATTTAATAATTGTAACATCCTTGATGTGTTATTACTCTGATTATATTATTTTACCGTGGGGTTTTAGAAGGGTGTTACAATCTACCTTTGATTGAGTTTACCTACAACAACAGTTATCATTCGAGTATCGGTATGGCTCCGTTTGAGGCTTTGTATGGTAGGAGATGTAGGACGCCGTTATGTTGGTACGAATCTGGTGAGAGTGCTGTGATTGGACCAGAAATGGTACAATAGACTACAGAGAAGATTAAGATGATTCAAGAGAAGATGAAAGCTTCTCAGAGTCGTCAGAAGAGTTATCATGACAGGAGGAGTAAAACACTTGAGTTTCAAGAAGGAGACCATGTGTTTATGAGAGTTACTCCTATGACAGGAATTGGTCGGGCATTGAAGTCGAAGAAGTTGACTCCGCGTTTTATTGGACCATTCCAAAATTTCTGAAAGAGTGGGAGAAATGGCATATCGTATTGCTTTACCACCGATGCTTGCCAATTTGCATGATGTATTTCATGTGTCTCAGTTGAGGAAATACATTTCGGATCCGTCCCATGTGATCCAAGTAGATGATGTACAGGTGAAAGACAACTTAACAGTTAAGACTTTACCTGTAAGGATTGAAGATTGAAGACTGAAGCAATTGCGTGGCAAGGAAATAGTTTTAGTCAGAGTAGCTTGGGGAGGACCAGCTGAAGGAAATGTTACCTGGGAGCTAGAGAGCCAGATGAAGGATTCTTACCCAGAGCTCTTTACCTGAGGTATGTTTTCGAGGACGAAAACTCTTTTAGTGGGGGAGAGTTGTAACACCTGTATAATTTTAATATTAATTTAATTTGGAATATTGAATTAATAATTAGAATTATTAAGGATTTTGTGAAAATAATGGTTTATGGCATTGGGCCATGTGAGAAATAGTAAAAGAGGGGTGTGATATAGGAAGGCCCTTTACTAATTTTATTATTATTTTCATAAAATAATTAGAATTGGGAAGGAAAGAATAGAACTTGAAAATAGAGAAGTTGGAACACTAAGAACGTGAAAGAAGAACAAAGAGGAAGAGACCAAAGATCAAGAATTTGGCTAAGATAAGGGGGGACTCTTCCAATTATCATCTCTTATTGTGATTATAGATGAATAGTGTGTGAATAGTTGTGTTGTTGAGTAAATTCTGTTTGTATGTCAGAGTTAGGTTTTGGGTTCTCAGAATTGGTTTAGATTTTGGGATTTTGATGTGTAGATTGATATGTGATGATGGATTAATCTGTATTGAATGAATCCTATGAATGAAAACGTGTAAATGGACTGTTTTAGACTCAAAATCGTGAACTGGTATGAGTAGAAACGAGTGAGAATTGGACTGTTACGAAACTGCTGAATTCTGGGCATTTTCTGGTTTTTCGCGTATGGAACAGTGTCATACGTGTATGGGATGGAGTCATACGCGTATGAGGGACATTTCCCAAGGGCTATACCCATATGATACGTTGCTGCCCTGTCCCAAAATACACTGTACTGGCTATTTGCGTATGAGGAGCGTATGAGGATGCTCATACGCGTATGGGAATTTTTCAAGAGGAAATTGATTCTGGTGATACGCGTATGGCAGGGTTGATACGCGTATGAGGTTATTTTTAGGCCATTTTGAATCTGATGAAATGCGTATGGTACGCATATGAGGGATGGCGATATGCGTATGGACGCGTATAGGCTTGATGATGTGCGTATGGACGCGTATAGGCTTGATGATACGCGTATGGCTTCTGTATGTGAAAATTCTGTTTTGTGATTTTTCTGGAAAATTCTATGATGCGTAACTTTCGATCTGTAGGTCTGTTTTGTGTACTGTTTGAGAATGAGTAAACCTTGTGATGTGATTTTGTGGTTTACTGATAATTGATTGTAATGAATGATGTTAATGTATATATGAACATGCTTAATAATGATGATTATGATGATGATGAAATGAGTATAGATGATGCTACTCATAGAGTGGAGATGATGAAAGTATGTTATATATATGTTTGCATGCATTCATAAACATTGATGAAGGCTGAATCATAGATGATGAGAGGATTCAGTGAATGGCAGAATTCCCATTGTGTGGAATTTGTGCTGGCAGGGCCGTATCTGGATGATGATAGATCGGTCGGTGGGTGATTCCCATTGATGATGTTGGTACCACATGCACAGAGTCAGTTGCATTCATTTGCATGGATTTGATAACATGACTATATGTATACTCTTGTATTGTTTTTGGTGGTATGTGTTTGTATGTTGATGGATGATCTGGATATAGATGAGTTGGGTGAAGAATATAACTGTTGATGTACTGTTATTTATAATGCAATAATATTTGTTAATTGCGAATGAGACTCACCCTTACATTATATTTTTCAGATTGAGGATAGCGGCTCCGACTCGGTGAGGTTTAGCTCATGGGTCAATGTGTCGGTTAGCGTCGGGTCATGCTCTGATAGGTTTAACACAGGGGAACGTTGTTTTAAGTTCATGACATTAACTCTGTTTTGTTTATTTTATTTGAGAATTAAAGTATTGATGATGTAATGTTAGTTGATGATTCATTCCGCTGTGTAAAACATGAGATAGTTTATTTATGAGTTATGTTAAGATGTCCTTCAGTGAATGCATGACTTATGACCGATGCGTTTTATTTTGTTTATTAATTGTGACGCCCTTGTGCATGTTACTCTGATTTATTTGTTTAATTGCCGCGGGGTTTAGAAGGGTGTTACAGTATAAACCTTTAATTCTCATCTTAATAGCTCTTAATTTTATATCTTAAAATAACAATTTATTTTTATAAAATTATATAGATGATAAAAATAATATACCTTTTTAAAATGTTTTTAATTAACGTTTATAATTCTATATAATAAAGATGGTCAAACTCTCTATATAAATTTTTAGCAAAAAAGAATGTCCCTATAAACATATCTCCTTACAACACATAGAAGTATTTTCCTTTTGATTATTTTATGTTTATTTATTTTTTTGAATAATTATTTACATAAATATTTCATAACTCTCACTTAATTAAAATTATAAATATTACATAAAATAATTAAATAATTTAAAAAAAATATCCTTATAATACTGATAAATAATTCACTTTTAATTATTTTATGTTTAGTTTTGAATTTAAAATAATTACTTTCATAAACGACACATTAATGGAATAAATACGGAATAAATACCTAAATTATATCACATAAATATTCTAAATGTTTTTTTTATCTATTCTATAACTTCTATTCTATTGTTTATTTATGTTCATTAATTCATTTAAGCCTCTAAACCTCTTCCTTACCTTACTTACCGTTATTAAGAATTTATAACTATCAATTACTCTTTTATTAATAAAAGAAACGTTTTATTGGCTTTGCAGCTACTGCCATTACTCAATGTAACCATTTGGTATTGGAAACTCCATACTCTATAGTATATAAGAGAGGGTTAATGAACTTTTTCGTCCCTTTAAATATTTCAAATTTCATTTTTAGTCCCTCCAAAATTTTCCTTCAAGAAATCATCCCTTCAAAATTTTTCTTCCGAACTATTGGTCCCTAACGTCAAATTTCGTAGCTAATCGGTGGCTAAAGTCGTAGCTAATCTCTAGCAAATTTGACGTTAGGGACCAATAGTTTAGACGAAAATTTTTGAAGGGACGATTTCTTAAAGGAAAATTTAAGAGGGACTAAAAATGAAATCTGCAATATTTAGAGGGACCAAAAAATTCATTAACCCTATAAGAGAAATCAAAACAATCTAATTACCATATAAATGAGGTAAACTAATATGTCTAATATGTTCCACTAAAAGTGAGGGCTACTTCTAGATAAAAGGTATCCACTTGCACAATCTCTATTTCTTACATGAATAATTTTGCATACTTGGTAATTTAACCGTCTAAACTCCATAATCACTTCTCTCCTCCTTTAAATATGCCATGTAATGACATTTCCATAAGTCTTTCACCTTCTAAAATTACTTTCTTTCTCTCTTTCCTGTTAACTATTATTTCTTCTAATTTTAAATAGTTAGATTTAAATTAAATTTTTTTGCGCATTATAATTATAATATGCAGTGAAGATTTCAAAATGCATATTGTAGGATATTAAAGTGAATGGCTCCATTGCAGAATATATATCTTGAGAGAAGCTATTTCTTTTTTGGATAAAAATCAAAGGTTTGAGCATGTGAAAGCCAACAACAATGATAGTTCTAAGAGGTTTTGAAGCCATGTGTGGTGGTGTTTTGCTTGAAAATAGGAACGATCTTGGAGGAATTTGTTCGTAAATTTTTGTTGTACTGCTATAACAAATCATGAAAGACAAACAAGGCTATTATATTGAACTTTCTCATCCTTATGTTTATTATGATATGATACTGCTGTCATGAGGTCATGAGGATGCTATGTTAATTCCTTCCCTTTTCATTAGTTTTTTTTTCTTTACTTGGTTGCTATCTTATATTTATTATACATTTAATAGAAAATAAAATGCATTTAAGTACAAAAAAATGTTTTCAATAAAAGTAATAATTAATTTTTCCTTATATTCATAATTAAATAATAATTCATTCATTAACTCAGTAAAATTTAGGTTTTTAGAATTGTCGTCATTTATATAATATTGCATTTAGCATAAATTAGTATCATAATTAAAATATAAAATAATAATAATAATAATAATAATAATATAGTCATTGATGTATGATATAGGGTTATTACTTATTAATGAATTAATTGAAAAGCAAATGAAATGTTCGTTTGAATATCTACATTATCTAATATTATTATTAAAAATAAATAAATTAATAAACCAAGCGGTTGAGCTCCATTGGCAAGGAGCCCCTTCCAAGGACGTACATGGGGAATACCGAGTTCGATTCCCTGGCGGAACAATCTTGCTTAGCCAGTGCGCATGCCTCTACGCACGAGCCGGATTAGTGGCCCACCTGTGGTGGGTCGAAACCGGTGCGAATAGCAAAAAATAAATAAATATATAAATAAATAATATGAATATTATTATTAAGTACATGCCTCAAATATGCATTTAGAGTATTTTTTATAATAATTCTAAAATAAAAATAATAATTATATAAAAAATATGTATATTATTGACTCAAATATTTTTATACATTATCTATTTTAAAAATTTTCATCTTCATTCTATTATATTTTAGGAACAAATGCGCGTACGATATCGGTACCCGTGCAAACGCACGAGTATCCCACTAGTTAAACTTATAAAGCATACTATAATGCTTAAGAGGTGAGAATAATAAGAGTTCTGATATGATAGTGAATATAAATAAAATTATAAATGATATAAAAAAAATTATTGAATGACAAAATAACAACTTATTTTTAAACCAGTTTTAAGCATATGATATATTTTTTACATAAGTTAACAATTCTAATAAAACACGTGCAACGCACCGACTACATGTAAATTTTGTGATGTTTGACCATCCCTTGTCCCTATGTAACTCCTGTTGTGATGTAATCCAAGCCCAAGTCCAAGCTAATTAGGATTTGTTTTTTACATAGTATACAAGTTAGTTGTATATAAATAGACCTATTAAATCAATTTTTATTCATTCAATAATATTAATCATTATTTCATTATTCTCTCTCTTTCTCTTGTCACTAAAAATGCCTCATACACTAACAAATTGGTACATAGAGCTTCTAGTTCGTGTTCTTGATAGTGTTTTTAAGAAATTCATGTTGGTGGTCATGTTTCAGGGAACATGAATTAATCGCGGCAAAGATGAATGACACTAATGGTATTCCAAATTCTCTTCCAAATCTTGACGGAAAAATTGAACTGATGGAGCAAACAGATGAAGTATTTGTTCAATTTTCATGAAACCCTAGAAGTGGTCGAAATTGGCGTTCCTGAGCTTTCTTAAGATTCAACCAACGTGCATAAAACTGCACATAAGGAGTCGAACAAGAAAGATTACAAGGATGCGTATTGCATTCAATCGACAGTAGATTCGGAGAATTTAGACAAGATCTCTCATGCTGAATCGGCGAAGGAAGCATGTGGTATTCTTGTCAAATACTCCCTCTATCTCTTTTATAAGAAAATTTTATTTTTTAGGTTCATTAAATAAATGGTTAAATATATTTTTCGTCCTTATAAATATCCCAATTTTCGCTTTTAGTCCCTCTAAAATTTTCCTTCAAATACTGGTCCTCATAAGGTTTTTCATCCACAATTTTGGTCCCTGCCGTCAACTTTCATTAACGGAAGTAGACGTGACACGCCACGTGGAAGACAAGTTGGCAAAATTTGAAAACACATGAAATGGCAGGGGTTTTAATCCTCCTTTAAATAAACCCTAAAAAAAGAAGAAAAATATTGGTTTTGAAATTTTGTCAAATACCTTGCAAGCAAGTTTTACAATAGCGATTATATCACACGAATTCATCAATGGCATATCTGATTGAACACTTGTTTCTATAGGAAGAAGATATTGGTTGCTCATGAGAATTCCTATATTGAAATATTGGGCGAAAAGTTTCAGTGTCTTAGGACAAGCAGATGGTTAAACTATGAGGTGGTGTCCTGATCTTGTTTGCTTATTGTTTATTTAACATTTGTTGAATTTCCATGAAGGATTTGATATTTAATTATACAATGATTTGAAATTGTTGCATCGTGAAAATCAGTTATGTCGTGCCTTAACTTTGCAGGTGATAAATTTGTCCTTTGAGTTATTGAAAGAGAGGGCGGGAAGAGAGCCAACAAAGTTTCTGAACCGTCATTTTTTCAATACCTTTTTCTAAAAGAAGGTAGTGTCTTCTTATTAGCCTTATATACACTGGGCAGTGCTTGCAGCCTTGCATACACATGCACATGTCGACCAGGATTTCTTAGTCTTTTGAGACATGTTTTGTAAATCTTTTTTCAGCTTTCAAGGAAAGTAACACACTGTTGTAAAATATTTTCTGGAAAAAAATGCCTTCAAATGTTTTGCGTTGAAGATTGAAAATATTTCTTTTGAAAATAACGCTTTTCATGATTACTTACTTTCTACTAGTATCAAAGGAGTAAATTTGTTCTCCATTGAACAATTGTTCTTTCCATGCAACTCAAGTTTAGATGCATATGAGGCATCTCTTGTACCCAACACTTCTTCAAACATAGGATATTTGTTAAAAAAGGGTGCATCATTTTGATATGCATGGCTTCTTATGCAACATGTGTCTTCTTCAATGTTATTTCGTTTTCTTCCTAAATCAATCTCCATACGTTGTCTTTACATTGATACATCAGTTTGGAAGTTAACAAGTAATGCATTTGGATCTTGTCCGTTAAACTCACCATTTCTATCTCTCTTTTTCCTAATTCTTCTTTTAGAAAAATCAACACTTTCACACACAGATCCATCATAGATCTTGACACTAAACTTCAGCTTGTCAATGCTATTGAATACCCCTAAATCTCCAACTTCAAGCTTGTGATCCAGTGAGAAAATATCCAATCCTTCCTTAAAAGCTAAAGAACCATCAACATTTGATACTGGTACGTCCCATCTACCACCAGTTGAATCCTCAAGATTGAAGTTCTTACAAACCAAAAGAGACATAAAGTGTTTTAACTTAGGAGGAAGATACTGCATTTATAAAAAATGAAAAGAATACAACATCATAAGCAAGTTTGAAATATATAATATATGAAAAGCAAAGAAAGATGATGATGATAATATACCAGAAGTTTGAGATTGTCATTACAATCTGTCATGCCATTAATAAATTCGTGTGATATAATCGTTGTTGCAAAATTTACTCAAAAGGTGTTTGATAAAAGTTCTGAACCAATATTTTTTTTCTTCTTTTTCTGGGTTTATTTAGAGGAGATTTAAAATCCCCGCAATTTCTAATGTTTTTAGATTTTTTCCAAGCTGTATTTCACGTGGCATGCCACGTCAGCTTCTGTTAATAAAAATTGATGGCAGGGACTAAAATTGTGGATGGAAAACTTTATGAGGAACATTATTTGAAGGAAAATTTTAGAGGAACTAAAAGCAAAAATTGAGATATTTATAAGGACCACAAACATATTTAACCCTTAAATTAATGATGTATTTGGACTATATATAGACTAGATACATCAATTGTTTAATGAATCTAAAAAGTAAAAGTTGCTTATAAAATAAAATGAAGGGAGTACTATGAAGGAGGTGAGAAAGTCAAAGTCGTTAAATTGCAGACTTTGTGACAAAAATATGAATTGTTGTAGATGGGATAAGATGAAAAGATTGCAGGATATGTGTCGAAGGTGATAAATCTCGTCCATCTCTTGAAGGGTTGTGGTGAAACCCTAATTGATAAAATGATATTTGAGAAGGTAATGCGTACGTTGACCTCTCACTTTGATCACATTATCGTAGCTCTTCAAGAATCCAACAATCCTGAAACCCTAAAGGTGAAAGATTTAGTTGATTCGTTGGAGGCACGTGAGATTAGGATTATCGAACAAAAATTGTTTCAAGATATGCTACAAGCCCTACATGCTTAAGCATGGAAGAAACATGGTGGTTTGAACAAGTTCAAAGGCAAAAGAGACATGACTCAGAGTAAGAACTCTTAGTCCTCACAAGCACAAGGTCGATGATAAGGCTTCTTAATCCTCAGAAAAGGAGAAGGAAACTTCTATTAGAAAGACAAAGAAGAGAAAAAAAGTATGTAGTGCTATAACTGTGAAAAATTGGGTCACTTGGATGAGAATTGTCGATACATGAAGAATAAGGGAGTGACCAAAGGCAAGGAAGAAAGAGAGAACCTTGCAGGTCAAGATTCATATATTTTGATGGTTATGGATACAGTTGCAAATGACCATGTCGACTTAAAGATCTAGTTTCTTGAATCTGGCTGCTCAAACTACATGAGTGGTCGAAAGGTGTTGTTGGAAGACTTCGACGACTCGAAGAAGAGCAAGGTCAAACTTGCTGATTATACCTTGTTGCAAGCAGAAGGTACAAGTGACATAGTTATTCAAAGGAGTAATATAGAGAGAGCTATGATCAAATATGTACTCTATGTACATGGAATGAAGTGCAATCTGCTAACTGTTGGACGACTGGTTGAAGAATGTTTCTCAATGGTTATGAATGATTGAGTATTGGTACTGTTCGACACTCATAATAATTTGGTCTTGAATTCTCCTTTGTCGAAGAATAGGAAATCTAAGACCATGATCAATTCAACTAAGGTACAATGTTTAAAAATAGTTGTCGAACACAAGAATAGTTGGTTGTGGCATTTGAGGTTTGGTCATCGGAATTTTAGGTCACTCAATCAATTGATCACTCAAGATATGGTAATAGGTATACCAAGTCTTATGGTGCCCAAAAAACTTTGTGAAGGTTTCTTAGTAGGGAAGCAATTCAGAAAGTCTTTCGTTTTGATTATGCTAATGAGATCCTCTTGCATACTTGAAGTTATACATTCAGATGCATGTGATCTTTTCGAGGAGCAAACCCGAGGTGGAAATAGGTATTTCGTCTCATTTGTCGATAAGTATAGTTGAAATCGCTGGATCTATGTGATCAAGCGAAAGGACGAAGTATTTGAAATCTTTAGGGGATTCAAGATACTTGTCAAAAACCAGAGTGAGAAAAAGAACAAGGTTTTACGAACAGATGGAGGTGGCGAATACACATCCAAGATGTTTGAAGAGTTCTGTGGAGAACTTGGTGTCGATTGTAACATCCCGGAATTAAATCCAAAACATTAATATAAAATTTTCATTTTCTTTTAAAAATAAGGCTATTTTTTTACAGAGTAATAATTCATGATAATAATTAAATAAAAGTTTTTAAAATAAACTCGTCTCTAGAATTTTACTGATAAAACAAATGTCCGTACAAACAAAATTATAAATTCAAAACCACTAATCTTTAATACAAAAATTACAAGTTCAATTAAAAACCCAATTTTATTCTCACGGGCACATGTAACATCCTATCACGTCATATCATGTCATGGTCACTTCATATCTTCTTACCTAATATGTTATTTGTAAGGGGTCAATCTTCCATCATCCATATCAAATTAAACGAAATATATAGTACATATTATAAAACAAATCATACAAAATAGAACTGCTTAAGTGAAATCAAATCCACAAAATTCTTATTCTACAATCATATTCATTTGGGAATAAATATGCTCCTAAATCTAAATGATTCAGATGTAATCAGCCCGCCACTAAGGCACCACACAAAATTCTTCTCAAATCAATGAGGAAAATAACCTGCCACTAAGGCAATCCGCCACTAAGGCAAACAATACATATGCCATGGAGTTGATGATGCAAACGCAAATCCCGCCACTTAGGCAAATTCCGCCAATTAGGCAATCATACAACCATATAATATCATATAATATCACACCATGAAGTGCATCATCTTAAAATTTACATAATCACCCATTTTCAATCGTAATTACAACCACACAAATAATAATAATCACAAACAAACAAAGGTTCATCCATATCACATACTCATACTCAAACACACAATATATATATATAAAACTAGTACGTAGTTATATATATGTTTTAACGGCATTAAATTTATTGAACAAAATTATAATTCTATTCTCTTTTCCCTTCAAAACAATTACGTATTATATAATTTATTCGATAATACATAACTATTAGTTTAGTTATAATCAGTATGGGGAAGTGCCCTTACCTTATACGTTTTTCTTACGACAATCTCCACAATAGACGATATTGATATTAGAGATGGACAACCGCACAATCAGCTTCTTAAGCTTCCGTTAAATGTCGAGAAGTAGTTGTTTATGAAGTTTCTCCATCGCAAATATGGCGACAATGGTTAGGCTATATATATATATATATATATATATATATATATATATATATATATATATATATATATATATATATATATATATATATATATATATATATATATATATATATACAGGGCCGGCCCTAGGCCTGGGCAAGCAGGCCCACAGCCCAGGGCCTCAAAATAATGGAGGCCTCAATTTTGGGAGGTGTAATTAAGAGATTACAATATTTGAATAATAAATTAGAAAGCTGTTAGCGAAAATTAGAGACAACTAGCTGGATGTAGCTCAGTGGTTTAACTATTGCTTGGGAGGTGTAAAATTCCTGGTTCGATTCCTTTTGGCATTAAACTTTTCAATTCAATACATAAACTCCTTTCTTTTATAGCTATTTCAATCTAAACATTAAATAAAGATTGCAACAAAGTATTTCAAAAAAGACAAATCTAGTTAATTATATTTTAGTATCAAATAATTACACACTCTCTCAGGTTTTAAGTATAATAAATTAGAAACCTGTTAGCGAAAATTAGAGACAACTAGCTGGATTTAGCTCAGTGGTTTAGCTATTGCTTGGGAGGTGTAAAATTCCTGGTTCGATTCCTTTTGGCATCAAACTTTTCAATTCAATACATAAACTCCTTTCTTTTATAGCTATTTCAATCTAAACATTAAATAAAGATTGCAACAAAGTATTTAAAAAAAAGACAAATATAGTTAATTATATTTTAGTATCAAATAATTACACACTCTCTCAGGTTTTAAGTATAATTTTTTGACAATTAAATTTTTTTAATTTTAATTATAAAATAATGTGTGTATAATCAATTAAAATTTATAATAATACTTAGTGGCATCAAACTTTTCAATTCTTCACATAAACTCCATTCTTTTATAGCTATTTCATTCTAAACATTAAATAAAGATTTGCAACAAATTGTGGTTCCATTCTTTTATAGCTATTTCAATCTAAACATTAAATATAGATTGCAACAAATTATTTTTAAAAAGACAAATTTAGTTAATTAAATTTTAGTATCAAATAATTACACACTCTCTCAGGTTTTAAGTATATTTTTTTTGGACAATCAACATTTTTTTAATTTTAATTATAAAATAATGTATATATAATCAATTAAAATTTATAATGAGATATATGTTATAATTAAATATTTAAAAGTTATTCATGCAATTAACTCATTTAAAATAATTTTTGTGATAATTAGCATTTCTCAAATTTTAATTATAAAATAATTTCTATATAATCAATTAAAATTTATAATGAGATTTTAAATTAAATTTTATTTTTGATGGCTATTTACTATTAGGGGTCCATTTATTTTGTTTGCCCAGGGCCTCAAAAATGTCGGGACCGGCCCTATATATATATATAGAGTAATGTTATTCTTACACCCAAAACCTACACCAATACTTACACCAAATATTGTTCACCGTATTTATACGGTGAATAGTGTTTTTTAAAATAAAATAATAATATATATAAAAAATATTTTTTATCTTTAAAATTACGAATGACACTACTCATGTACGGACGTGCATTAACCAACTTCATTACTGCATTAACCAAATTTTTACACTGCATTAACCAAGTTTGATGACTGTTAAAAATTATTTTTAATACCTGGATATTGCATTAACCAACTTCATTACTGCATTAACCAAGTTTTTACACTGCATTAACCAAATTTGAGTAATGCTATTCTTACACCTATGAACTGTACTTTTGTGTAGTCATCAAATTTGGTTAATGCAATGTAAAAACTTGGTTAATGCAGTAATGAAGTTGGTTAATACAATATCCAGGTATTAAAAATAATTTTTAACAGTCATCAAACTTGGTTAATGCAGTGTAAAAACTTGGTTAATGTAGTAATGAAGTTGGTTAATGTACGTCCGTATATGAACAGTGTCGTCCTTAATTTTAAAATTAAAAATAAATATTATTATTTTATTTTAAAAAACACTATTCATCGTACAAATACGGTGAATAGTGTTTGGTGTATGTATTGGTGTAAGTTGTGGGTGTATGAATAGCATTTCTCATATGATAAGTATATACATACTTAGGCTAATTGGTAAATGAAGATGTGAAAACACTATTTTATAGTTTATTGATAGAATGACTACTTCTATTAGCTATATATATGATTTTTTTTTAATAAAGAAAACGTGACTGTCAATATATATTTAGTGATAAGAAACATTATTGCTACTAGCCATTTTGTTCAAATAAGGACTTGAATACCATCACCCTCATTGAGGGATAAATGTGATGAACATATATGCTAATGAGTAAATAGATATAATTAGTAAATAGATATGTTTCCATGTTTATTCTAAGGTTGAAAACTTCTATGAGTAGTTAGGAGGCATGATTCAAATGACTTCTTAGTTTATTATGAAAAGAGTGAATTCTATATAATTAATAAATTGTGAGTTAGCATATGATAGTGATAATTATTAGTGTTAATTAAAATGGTGGGTTGGAAATTGTGTGTTGGCTATTAATATGTGAATAATGCTTATGTGATGAGAATGTTGTGTACAATAATTGTGGATAATTCATTGAGTGAATTATTGTGATATGCTAAATATTAAGATGGTAGAGATGATCTTAATTGCATATGTTTGATTAACATTGTACATACATTCATATCATGGATGCCTTGAAACAAAGGTGGTTTGTTTTGAAACATAAGCGAGGCTTAGATTCTAAAGTGAATCGGAAGCGGTAAACTATATGTTTACGTTTGGTGGGCTTTGGTCTTGTCCGGATCGGAAGCGTGGCTTGGATTCTAGATATTGAATCGGAAAGCGGTGAAACTTTGGGTTCACAATTCGGTACCACATGCATAGCGTCACATACCTTGCATTGAGTCACATTAAAATTATGCGATAACTGAGTATGTGAAGTTGATGTAGTTGTGATATGTGTATGAGTTTGATAATTGAAACGAGTGAAGTTTGAATACATATTTGATTAGATGTGTGAATATGTGGGAATTATGATTGTGTACTTAATTGAGAATATAATAGTATAATTGAAATATTATACTATTTAAGCTTGTTGTATACTCGAAAACATGTGAGATATGCATTGATTACTATTATCTATTCCATTTTACATAGTATGACTAATTACTTGAAGTGTTGATTTAACCATTATATTCTATTATACTTTCTTCATAATGGTTCGTATTCTCACCCTTCTGTTTTAATGTTGCCCTCGTTTGGCGACATGCAGGTCCTGGAGTTTAGTAGCCGCGTGTGACCTAGCCGGAGGTTCTTCCTTGGTTATTGGAGATTAGGTAGTGAGTCGATGCTCTGGTCATGTAACACTGGGTAGACTAGGTGTATTGAACTCATGTTATGTTTGTGTATGTATTATGCTATGACTGGTGAACTTATTTATTGGTTACATGTCTTTTGAGAGGCTTACAAGCCAAACCTTTTGATTATGTTTTATGTTGGATTGAGAATACTAGTCGATGTATGATCATGGTATGGGACATGAATCATTATAAATCACATGAGTATCATATATTTCCGCTGTGAATGCATATCCAGGTTAAATTGTGATTTGATACTGAGTGTTATTAAAATGACCAGGAGTATTGTGCTGTGTAGATAAATGCTGTCAGTTTTTTTAGGTTTTTTGTTCTTCTAAAAGCACCAATGTGACGCCCTTTTGAATTATATGCATGTTATTCTCTGATTATATGTTAAATATTTTGGGGTATAAAAAGGGGTGTTACATTAGTGGTATCAGAGCCTGGTTGACCAGTTGGTCAAGGTTATTAATGTCTTTTATCCTGTTGTATTTGATTCGTGTATCTGACACGATCGATACTGTTTTGTCTGGTTGTTTGGTTGTTTAGGACGATGGTTGCGGGAAGGAATGTTGACATTAATGTTGAGGCAATGATGAGGTGGACTGGTGCGATTGGACAAGCGCCGCAAGAGAATGCCGGTTATGGAGGAAAGGATGAATTCCGTGCTTTTGGGGACTTTCGAAGGTGCAACCCGCCGATCTTTGAAGGAGGGTATGGACCGGACAAAGCGCACGCATGGATGAGAGGAATCGAGAAGACCTTTCAAGTCGTGAGTTGTACTGATGTACAGAAGGTACAGTTTGGTACTCACATGCTGACAAAAGAAGCTGACGGTTGGTGGAGTAATACTGTGCGGAGATTTGAAAGAGAAGGTATTGAAGTTACTTGGACTCTTTTTCGTGATGCATTTTTGGGAAACTATTGTCCAGAAGATGTGCGTGGAAAGAAAGAAGTGAGGTTTCTACAGTTGAAACGAGGAGAAGAACAGTTCCGTGAGAAATCGTATGATGACATGAGGGGACAATTTGGTATTGGCAAGAAGCCAAGTGGGGGAGGAGCTTCTATTCCGATTAAGTGCTACAGGTGTGGCGAGACGGGTCATAAAACTGTTGACTGTGGAGTTGGTTCGAGTAAGATTTGCTACAGTTGTGGTGAGCAAGGACGCAATTGTGCCATGTGCAATAAGCCAAAGAAGGAGCAAGCGGAAGGAAAAGTGTTTGCGTTGTCTGGTGCTGGGACTACTTCTAAGGATAAGTTAATTTGAAGTACGTACTTTATTATTGATAATGGTGCAACGCATTATTTCATTTTTTGGATTGTGCTTTAAGATTGGATTCATGTTTTATCTGTTATGCATGGAAGTGTAGTTATTGATAGAACTGCGGTGGCTTTGTTTCTATTTCTTTTACGTGTTTGAATTATCCGTTGAGCATCTTGGTAGAGATTTTGGGATTAAATTAGTTTGTTTTCAGCTAGACCAATTTGATGAGAATTTGGTATGAACTGTTTGGAGTTGAAGCAAGTAATTGTAACTTTAAGAGAGATTTTGGGTATTGGTGTTTTAAGTAATTTCGAGTGCGAGTTTTGAAGGAACACTATAATGGTTTAGTAACGATGGTTTATGTTTCATTATGATTGTCGACTGTCTATTGACAAATTGAGGACTTGATCACCCTTAATCTATTGTTGATAGAAGAAGAGATCGTATTGGACGGAATAAACTTCTCTTACTAACTTGGTAGCGTGTAAAGCGACTAAGGAGAAGTTGAAGAGTAGATTTGAGGAATTGTTTGAGAAGAGGTTCATTGTCTGAGTGTATAGTCGTAGAGTACCCCTGTTTGTCGAGTAAGAAGAAAGAAGGTTGTGGCCGATGCATTGAGTAGGAAATAATTTTATAAGTTATGTTGAGGATTCAAGAATTGGAAATCGTTGGAACGATTTAGAGAATTGATTTTGGTTGTGAAGCGACGTCTTCGTGTGTTAAGTTGGTATGTTGAAGCTTACTTGTGATATTATTGACAAGATTATAGAAGGTTAGCAATCGGATTTTGTAATTGGTTGACAAGATGATATTGATTAATCAAGGAAAAAGTGATAACTTTTGGATTTTCGAGAATGGTGTCATGAGATGTTGTGATCGAATTTATATTCCCAATGGTTTGAATTCAGACAAAGAGAATTTGTGGATGAGGAACATCGTAATGAATTGAGTATTAATCATGGTATTAATGATGTATCGAAATTTGAGGAAATGTTTAGTGGTAAAGTGTGAAGAGTGATATACCGGAATTGTGTATTTGAGTTGGATTTTTCAGGAACGGTTTCGTTGGCGCAACAGTTATCTATTTCCGAGTGGAAGTGAGATAGTAACTCTATGGATTTTATTTCGAGATTTCCGAGGCATCGAGTAATTGTGAAGTGAGTTGGGTCTGTGTGGATAGTTGACGAAATGTGCTCGTTTTATTCCGATGAAGATGGATTATTCGATGAAGAGACTTGCTAAGTTGTGCATCGAAAGGATTGTGTGTTGCATGGTATTTTCTTCGGATGTTGAAATGACATCTTTTGGAGCTTTGTATGGTCGTAAGTGTAGAACATTTTGTGTCGTTATGAATCGAGAGAGAGAGAGAGAGAGAGAGAGAGAGAGAGAGAGAGAGTGGATGTGGTTTTGGTGTTGAAATGGTTGTGTCGACGGAATTTTCGAGGACGAAAATATTTTAAGTGGGGGAGAGTTGTAACAGCCCGAATTTTATTATTTGGCTAATTAAATTAAATAAGGATTTATTTACTTAATTTGGACGAAGTTTAATAATTAATTGGATCGTCAGTGTTATTGAGAAACATGTTCGGATTATTAAGTGAAGTTGGAATTTATTCAGTTAATCGGGGAATTAATAAAGTGGAGTATGTAGAGAAATAATATTATTATTGGATTTTATTTATTTGAGATAAAGTCGGATTTAATTGGATTAATCGGAAAATAATATTAAGGGTAATAATATTATTTGTTGGAGCATAATTAATTATTTGACTACTCTATTTTATTAATTGGGCCTATTTATTGGAGTGATAAGCAATTAGGGGGTGCTATCATTTTTAAAGCCCAATATAATAAATAAAGATAGTAAGAGAGGAAATAAGGGGTAGAGACATCATTTTCATTTTCTGGTTGTCAAGAATAGAAGTGGAGGAGAGGAACAAGAAGAGGAAAGCTAGGGTTTTGGAGGAGAAATCAAGAGGTAAGGGGGAGAATCCCTAATCATTATGGGTTAGTATAATGGGGCAATTGGTAGATTAACATATTTATATTTTCATAGTTGAATCTTATAAAAAAAAAGTGTTTTAATTTCTGTTTAGTATATTAAATCTGTAGGAAATTGGGATTTGAAACCAAAGTTTAATACAGGAATTAATACCTCTGTGTTCCCTATAGTTCTAAAAATGAAAATGGAAATGAAGTAGTGATGAGTGACACTGAATGATGGCGAAGCTGTAACCGTGTTACGCTAGCAAAACCTGCCGTTTCATCTTATATATATGCGCTACAGTGACTAGCTTCAGTCACATGGCCATTTGGTTTAATACTTTTATCAAATGAAAAACCGCTACTGTTAGCTAGCTAATTACAAGTAGTAACGTGAGCCATAGCTTGTGTGGCTGAAGGAACTTGTTGCTGTTTAGTTGCTATTGGCTGAATGAAATATTAGGTACCATTATATCTTATAGAATAGAAATGTTGCTGTGGATTTTACTTTTGGCACAAAGAAAAACGTAAACTTCCACTTGCCTTTGAAAGAACATGTTCTATGATGTATCATTGACAAATGAAAGTGTAGAGTATGAATATATCTTAGTAAAATAAGTGCCACTGTACATGGTTGTTCAATTAAAAAAAAAAAAGAAGAAAAACGTGAACACCCCCTTGCTATCCAATGCATAAGCCACCATGAATGCCATTGGCCAAGTAGAAATGTGGGGTCACTATGTGATATTTTCTTTATGTAGAAATGTTACTGCTAGTTGACTAAATGAACATGTGAGCTACTCTCACAATTCACTAAATGGGCATATATGATAAGTATATACATACTTAGGCTAATTGGTAAATGAAGATGTGAAAACACTATTTTATAGTTTATTGATAGAATGACTACTTCTATTAGCTATATATATGATTTTTTTTTAATAAAGAAAACGTGACTGTCAATATATATATTTAGTGATAAGAAACATTATTGCTACTAGCCATTTTGTTCAAATAAGGACTTGAATACCATCACCCTCATTGAGGGATAAATGTGATGAACATATATGCTAATGAGTAAATAGATATAATTAGTAAATAGATATGTTTCCATGTTTATTCTAAGATTGAAAACTTCTATGAGTAGTTAGGAGGCATGATTCAAATGACTTCTTAGTTTATTATGAAAAGAGTGAATTCTATATAATTAATAAATTGTGAGTTAGCATATGATAGTGATAATTATTAGTGTTAATTAAAATGGTGGGTTGGAAATTGTGTGTTGGCTATTATATGTGAATAATGCTTATGTGATGAGAATGTTGTGTACAATAATTGTGGATAATTCATTGAGTGAATTATTGTGATATGCTAAATATTAAGATGGTAGAGATGATCTTAATTGCATATGTTTGATTAACATTGTACATACATTCATATCATGGATGCCTTGAAACAAAGGTGGTTTGCTTTGAAACATAAGCGAGGCTTAGATTCTAAAGTGAATCGGAAGCGGTAAACTATATGTTTACGTTTGGTGGGCTTTGGTCTTGTCCGGATCGGAAGCGTGGCTTGGATTCTAGATATTGAATCGGAAAGCGGTGAAACTTTGGGTTCACAATTCGGTACCACATGCATAGCGTCACATACCTTGCATTGAGTCACATTAAAATTATGCGATAACTGAGTATGTGAAGTTGATGTAGTTGTGATATGTGTATGAGTTTGATAATTGAAACGAGTGAAGTTTGAATACATATTTGATTAGATGTGTGAATATGTGGGAATTATGATTGTGTACTTAATTGAGAATATAATAGTAGAATTGAAATATTATACTATTTAAGCTTGTTGTATACTCGAAAACATGTGAGATATGCATTGATTACTATTATCTATTCCATTTTACATAGTATGACTAATTACTTGAAGTGTTGATTTAACCATTATATTCTATTATACTTTCTTCATAATGGTTCGTATTCTCACCCTTCTGTTTTAATGTTGCCCTCGTTTGGCGACATGCAGGTTCTGGAGTTTAGTAGCCGCGTGTGACCTAGCCGGAGGTTCTTCCTTGGTTATTGGAGATTAGGTAGTGAGTCGATGCTCTGGTCATGTAACACTGGGTAGACTAGGTGTATTGAACTCATGTTATGTTTGTGTATGTATTATGCTATGACTGGTGAACTTATTTATTGGTTACATGTCTTTTGAGAGGCTTACAAGCCAAACCTTTTGATTATGTTTTATGTTGGATTGAGAATACTAGTCGATGTATGATCATGGTATGGGACATGAATCATTATAAATCACATGAGTATCATATATTTCCGCTGTGAATGCATATCCAGGTTAAATTGTGATTTGATACTGAGTGTTATTAAAATGACCAGGAGTATTGTGCTGTGTAGATAAATGATGTCAGTTTTTTTAGGTTTTTAGTTCTTCTAAAAGCACCAATGTGACGCCCTTTTGAATTATATGCATGTTATTCTCTGATTATATGTTAAATATTTTGGGGTATAAAAAGGGGTGTTACACTGCACACACTAGAAAATATCATGCTATTCAGAATAGGGAATATCATGTTGTACCTCCTGTTAATCTTCATGCTAAACCTCAGTTCAATCAGAACTTGAGGAGAACTAACAAAAAAGGACCCAAGAAATTGTGGGTACCTAAGGAAAAGATTATCCCTGTTGCAGATATCCTTGGCAGCCAAGAAGACAAAGGAAAACATGTCATGGTACCTGGACTCTGGGTGCTCGCAACACATGACAGGAAAAAGGTCTATGTTCCAAGACCTGGAGCTTAAACCTGCTGGTGAAGTCAAGTTTGGAGGGAACCAAAAAGGCAAGATCATTGGTTCTAGAACCATTTGTATTGGTAACTCTCCCTCTATAACTAATGTACTTTTAGTAGATGGATTAGCTCATAACTTATTGTCCATAAGTCAATTAAGTGACAATGGTTATGACATAATATTCAATCAAAAGTCCTGCAAAGCTATTTGTCAAAAGGATGGCTCTATCCTATTTACAGGCAAGAGAAAGAACAACATTTACAAGATTGATCTTCAAGATCTTAAGAATCAGAAGGTTACTTGCCTTATGTCTGTTAGTGAAGAGCAGTGGGTCTGGCACAGAAGATTAGGTTATGCTAGTTTGAGAAAGATTTCTTAGATTAACAAACTTAATCTGGTCAGAGGACTCCCTAATCTGAAATACAAATCAGATGCTCTTTGCGAAGCATGTCAGAAAGGGAAGTTTTCCAAACCTGCATTCAAGTCTAAGAATGTTGTCTCTTCCTCTAGGCCGCTAGAACTTCTGCATATTGATCTGTTTGGCCCTTTCAAAACAGCATCTGTCAGAGGGAAGAAATATGGATTAGTCATCGTAGACGACTATAGCAGATGGACATGGGTAAAGTTCTTGAAACACAAGGATGAGTCTCATACTGTGTTCTTGAACTTCTGCACTCAGATCCAATCTGAGAAGGAATGCAAAATCTTAAAGGTCAGAAGTGATCGTGGTGGCGAATTTGAGAACAGATTCTTTGAGATTTATTTCAAAGAAAATGGCATTGCCCATGATTTCTCTTGCCCTAGAACTCCACAACGAAATGGAGTTGTAGAGCGAAAGAATATGACTCTACAAGAAATGGCCAGAACCATGATCAATGAAACCAATATGGCTAAGCATTTCTGGGTAGAAGAAATTAACACAGCGTGTTATATTCAGAATAGAATCTCTATAAGACCTATTCTCAATAAGACTCCTTATGAATTGTGGAAGAACAGAAAGCCCAACATTTCTTATTTCCATCCATTTGGATGTGTATGTTATATTCTGAACACTAAAGATCATCTGCATAAGTTTGATTCTAAGGCACATAAGTGTTTCCTTCTTGGATATTCTGAACGCTCTAGAGGCTACAGAGTATACAATACTGAAACTCTTGTAGTTGAAGAATCAATCAATATCAGATTTGATGATAAGCTTGGTCTTGAAAAGCAAAAGCAGTTTGAGAATTTTGCAGATATAGAAATCTCTAATTCAAACTCTGAAGAACCCAGAAGAAAAGTGTCAGAAGATCAAGTTGCTGCTTCATTAGAGAATCTCAGAATTTCTAAAGAGCCAACTATCAGAAGATCTCCTAGACTCAACTCTGCTCGTCCAGAAGATGTTATCATTGGAAAGAAGGATGATCCTATCAGAATAAGAGCATTCCTTAAGAACAATGCAGAATGTCAATTTGGTCTAGTATCTCTAATTGAGCCAACTTCTGTTGATCAAGGTCTACAGGATGCTGACTGGATAGTTGCTATGCAAGAAGAACTTAATCGGTTTACAAGGAATGATGTATGGAATCTAGTTCCAACACCAAAAGGATCTAACATCATTGGAACTAAGTGGGTCTTGAGAAACAAGCTAAGTGAAAAAGGAGAAGTTGTAAGAAACAAAGCCAGACTGGTTGCATAGGGCTATAGTCAGCAAGAAGGCATTGACTATACAGAAACCTTTGCACCAGTGGCCAGGTTAGAATCTATTCGCTTATTAATTTCTTTTGCCACTCAACATAACATCACTCTGTATCAGATGGATGTTAAGAGTGCCTTCTTAAATGGTTATATATATGAGGAAGTATATGTCCACCAACCTCCTGGTTTTGAAGACTCTAAGTCTCCAAAACATGTTTTCAAATTAAAGAAATCATTATATGGCCTGAAGCAAGCTCCCAGAGCTTGGTATGAAAGATTAAGTTCTTTCCTTCTGGATAATGGTTTCACTAGAGGACAAGTGGATACAACTCTCTTCTGTAAAACCTTTAAAAAGGATATTTTAATTTGTCAAATATATGTTGATGATATAATCTTTGGAACATCTAATGCTATACTTGGAAAGGAGTTTGCTAAGTCTATGCAGGCTGAGTTTGAAATGAGCATGATGGGAGAACTCAAGTATTTCCTTGGGATCCAGATCAATCAAACTTCTGAAGGAACTTATGTTCATCAGACCAAGTATGTGAAAGAACTTCTGAAGAAGTTTAATCTTTCAGAAAGCAAAGAAGCAAAGACTCTTATGCATCCAACGTGTGTTTTAGGTAAGGATGAGGTAAGTAAGAAGGTAGATCAGAAGCTTTACAGAGGTATGATTGGATCTCTTCTATATCTTACTACTTCTAGACCTGATATTTTATTCAGTGTTTGTCTGTGTGCAAGATTCCAATCAGATCCTAGAGAATCTCACTTAACAGCTATTAAGAGAATTCTGAGGTATCTGAAAGGTACTACTAATGTTGGTTTAGTCTACAGAAGATATGAAGAATACAACTTAGTAGGATATTGTGATGCTGATTACGCTGGAGATAGAGTTGAAAGGAAAAGTACTTCTGGAAGCTGTCAGTTTCTTGGAAGTCATCTGATCTCCTGGTACAGCAAGAAGCAAGCTACAATTGCCCTCTCTACAACAGAAGCAGAATATGTTGCTGCTGCTGGATGTAGTACATAGATGCTCTGGATGAAGAGTCAGCTAGAAGATTATCAGATATATGAGAGTAGCATCCCTATCTTCTGTGATAATACTTCTGCTATTTGTTTATCTAAGAATCCAATTCTTCATTCTAAAGCTAAACATATTGAGATCAAACATCACTTCATTAGGGACTATGTTCAGAAGGGAGTTCTATCTTTAAAATTTGTTGATACAAACCATCAATGGGTTGATATCTTTACAAAAGCCCTTGCTGAAGATAGGTTTAAGTTCATTCTAAAGAATATCAGTATGGATTTATGCCCAGAGTGAAAGGATGAGAAGATCTGATATATGGATTAGATTTGAAATGATTATTTATTTTCTTATCAGAAGTTCTGAATATGTTGATCTGTTAGATATTCTGATTCTGTTATTACTAAGATATGTCTAAGTTGATTCAGAATTTCTTTTAAAGCAAAACAGCTGTCACCAGCTATTCCAGAAGATGAACACGTGTTCACTCTAAAGGGACAAGCATGTGTGCAGTTGATGAGACGCCGCCCTAGGTAACTTTGTAAATCATTTCAAATATCACATTTTACCCTAACGTCACTCAACATTAAATGCATTTGATTCTCTGCATTCTGTAACTGTTCATTCTCAGTATTTAATTGCATTTTGTTTCAAATCCGTGTCTATTTAAACATCTCTCATACTCTCATTTTCTCTTTTCACACATTCATTCTCTCTAAGTTTATGCGTTTCTGCAACCTTTTCTCTCTTTTCTCAAACCCTAAAAAGAAACCCAAAAATATCAGAAGAGCTTCCAATGCTTCCCCTTCTACTCAGAATGTTGGTTCTTCTTCTCAGCAACAACATGAACAAGAACAAGAGCAACAACCTGTTCCACCAATTACCTGTTCGATTCCTTTGGATCAACTGGAAGTCATCTGTGAGTTAATGGTAGATATTGAAAATCTGGAAAAGCATAAGATTCATCTTGAAGAAAATTTGAGGTTTCAAGGATGGGCGCCAATGTTCTATGATTTCTGTGGACCAGTATATCCAGACTTAGTGAAGGAATTCTGGATTCATGCAACCGTAATGCCTAAGGCTATTATCTCTCTTGTTCATGGTGAATTCTTCCCTATCACTAAAACCACTTTGAGAAAGTTGTTTGGGTTGATGAATGCTGAAGGTGCTACTGAAGCAACTCCAATAACTGATTGGAATGCTGTCTACTCAGAAATTTTTGAGAATGGGAAGAAATCAAAGGAGGTTAAAGATCTGAAAACCATATACAAGATATGGACTAAGATTATTCTAGGTTGTTTCTACCACAGGAAATCAACTAGTTCATTAAACTTCGTCAACAAAGACCAACAATACATTATGTATTGCCTTGGTACTCAGAAAAAGGTGGATGTTCCTTACATCATATTCAATCACTTGTGGAATGCTGTAAATGACTCTAGAGATGAAAACAGGCTGAAGTATCCAAACAAAAAGAGGAATATTATTCCTTTTGGGAGGATCATCACCAACCTTCTGGTTCAAGCTAAAATTGTTGAACAACTAGAGTCTGCTGGTATAATCAATAATCCTTACACCATTATTGGGAGTACTCTGAATGCTAATACTTTAAAGAAGATGGGGATTATCCAGACTATTGATTCCACTCCTCAAACAAATCCAGATGTTAAAACCAGAAGAGGTCCTGTTTTGGCTGATTTTGAGGTGTTCTTCAAGAATGAACGACCAGAAGTTATAGTTCATTACCTTGATATGCATAGGGAAGCTGGTTCTGAATGTGATCCTATCTGGATAAGCAAGCAAAAACTTCTGACTACTAAGGATGGAGTTCTAGAAGTTGTGCAAGAAAGGAGAACAAGGAGAAGGTTAGACCTTCCATCAATTAGTGAAGAGAAGAGAAATGAAAAGGAGGCTGATGAACAGAAGAAAGAAGGAGAAGTAGAAAAGAAAAATAAGAAGAAGGATGATAAGAAGGAAGAAGAAAAGAAGAAGAAAAAGAAGAAAGATAAGAAGAAAGACAAGAAAAAGAAAGAAGAAAAGAAAATTGTCGAAAAAGAAAAGAAGACGGAAGAAGAAGAGAAGAAGGAAGAAGAAGAGAAGAAGGAAGAAGAAAGGAAGAAGGAAGTGTTAAAAGGAAAGCAGAAGGTGGTGCTTCAGAAGAAGAGGAAGATTGTTGGAGAAGAACCTGAAAGGCCTCTCAAGAAGCGATCTTCAGGTATTGTTATTTCTGAGTCTGGTTCTGTACCTGTTTTACCTTCAAAATTTGTATCAACAGAAGTTCCCCAAATTTCTCAACCAGATATTCAACTAGAAAAAGCCCCAGCTAAATCACCTCCAACCACCAAAGTTCTCACCCCTCCTCCTTCACCCAAGACTAAAGGCACTGCGCCTATTCTTGGTTCTGACCACCCAGTTTCTAAACCGATCCTTGAAATCTTACCTCTTAACACCCTCTTTCCTCCTCACACCACTATCTCCATTTCTCAACCTCCTCCACATTCCAACCCCACTATTGTAGACAATCCTAAGGTCTGCAATACCGCCGCTTCTGAATCTTTTGATTCCGATTCTTTCAACAACCTCTTACGTGATTGTAATTATAAACCTAAACCTCAACCTGACCTTGTTTTTGTAGTCTTGGACTCTGACAACAAAGCAGAATCGTTTCTTGCTCTTGAAAGAGAACCTGAACCTTACTGCATTCTTAATCCAGACTCTTCAACCACTCAATTCAAAACCAATCCTCCTGAACTTTCTGTTGGTGTTCGTTTAGAATTTGTAAAACTTAAGGTACAGGCCGGTTTAGATGCACTGAAGGTTGCACATAATTCCAAGATGGATTATGTAGCTACTAGGAATCTCTGGAGAGATTTCAGAAGAGAAATTCAATATGACCTTCTGAAGCTTCAAGAAGCTTGTTTGGCTGATGCTCCTGGTCCCTCTGGATTCCTTCGGGACTTTGAAGAAAGCTCTTCTATCCCATCACCAGCTGGAAACATTTTGAAGAGAAGGAGTCTGTTGATGAGCTTGAAGAAGTGCAGCCTCTGGCTATGTTTGTGTGGAAGCCTCAATACAATGTTCTGACTGGCGACTTTCAGTCTCTATTCAACTGGCTTAGGGAGAATCCCTCTGTTAAAGCACTAAATATGGTATATCCAGAAGTTGAATACCCACCAGAACCAGTTGCTCCAATACCTCCTGAGAATCTGGCTGAAATACTTCTTGTTCTTGAAAATCCAGATGCTGAGATCCCTGCTCCTGTTTATCATGAAGATGCTTCTGTGTATGAAGCTGATGTTGAGAATCATCCTGCTGAGAAAAATCCGGTTAAGGAAAATCCTGGAGATGTTCTCATGGTTGAAACCAATGCTGAGAATCCTCCTGTTATGGACAATAGCTTTGATGCTTCTTCTGCTGGACCTTCTGTCTCTGTTTTGATAAACACTATGAAGGCTCTTCAACATAATCAAGCTGATTTGGCTACCCGTCTGGACAAGCATGAGGATACTCATGAGGAATTCAGATCCTTCATCAAGGATCAGAAGGAAGACTCTGCTGAGATTAAGAACCTTCTGGCCGTCTTAGCTTCTAGGCTTAGCCAGTCGTAGTTTGTCTTTGGTCTTAGCTTGTTTTCTTTGTTTTCTGCATCTGCTTCTATCATTTTGTATCTTCAAATTAATCAATGAAATTCTATCTTCTTCGCTCTGTGTGTCTTTTTCATCTGAATCTTTTATGCTTTTTGATGTTATGACAAAAAGGGGGAGAAACATGATAATTGAAATTGATTTATTATATCAGTTGCTGGGATTAAGTCTCAACATTCCTAACATTATTCGCAAGTTCTATGTTTTTGATAGTTTTTGCAGAATTGAAGATATTCTGAAAAAGCTCAACATGAGAAGCAAATACATGGGGAAAAGCAATTCTAAGAAGAAACATGTTCTTAAAGATTTGAAGCAAGCTTAGTGTTGTGAAGCTTCAAGATCACAAGCAAGAAGAATGTTCTAATAAAATTTTTTTAAGAATGCTCTGATACATTCAAGAATGCTCTGATAGAATCAAGTATGATCTGACTCAATTAATTACAAAGGAGAAATTCAAAGCTCTGAAGCTGTCCTATGGAAGCAAGAAGCAGAAGCTCTGAATGTTCTGAAGTTCTATGCAAAGTGAAAGTCTCGACTGAAATGGAAAAATACTCACGGAAGTCTTTTATTTATAAAATTCTTCTAGTATTAATTTCATGGGGAGATTGTTAATCTCAGGGGAGACATATTCACACACTCTGATTATATGCTTATGCTATAACTGTGTAATTGTCTTTGGTCATCTGACATTCTGGTTACAAATTCATATCAATTATATATGTTTTTGTTATCATCAAAAAGGGGGAGACTATTAGAATAAGATTTGTTCTGATCAATATTCTGTGTTTTGATGATAACATTATATATGAATTTTGTGCAAGACAATGTGGTACTATAATCCTTTGCATTTTCCATTTCAGGAAATACATAAAGAGTAAGCACAAATCAACGCTCAGAAGCACTGACTCGGAAGGTTCTGGATGGCTGCATCAGAACATGCTCTGGCAAGACATCAGAAGATGGTCAAGCAGAATCAGAACATGAACTATGAAGCATCAGAAGAACATGAAGTCAGAAGCAGAAGCACTGAAGTTCTGAATGGTATCACGCTCAAGCTCTTCAAAGTCAGAAGACAAGAAGATGCTCTGCACCAAGCTGTTGACTCTGAAATTCAAATGTTGTTATCTACAAATCTGAGTTCATAAGAAAGTACAAGATGACAGGCTATTAAGTCTAATCTCTGACTGACAAAAGGAACGTTAGAAGCTACAAAAGGCAAAGTCAGTAAAAGCAGCAAAAGCATGGCTCGAGGTAGTTGACAAAATTGTGAAACATTAAATGCAAAGCTGTACTATTCACGCAAAGCATTAAATGCAACCCAACTTTCATCTTCTCTCAACGCCTATATATAGAAGTTCTGATTAGAAGCAACAATGAGAACACTTATGCAAAATACTGAAACGCTGTCAAATTCAAAGCTCACGAACTTCATCTTCAACCTCACAAACTCTTGTAATATTTAGTGAGTGTTAAGCTTAGAACTTAAAAGAAATATCACTGTTGTGATTATAGCTTTATAAGAAGCAATATTACTCTTGTAAACATTTATTTTACATTGTTTGTAAAAGGTTCCTAGAGTGATCAAGTTGTGATCAGTAGACTCTAGAAGACTTAGAAGTTTTCTAAGTGGTGATTTCCTAGAGTGATCAAGTTGTGATCTGTATACTCTAGAAGACTTAGCATGTGTTTGGTACCACGTTTCCAATTCATAAAATCACGGTGGCAGTTGCTTTTTGCCGTGGAAATGAGAAGCTACTAATTGTAGCTTCTATTAAACGTACGTTTTTTATGTTCTCACCGTGATTCCAAACAAGCACTTAGAAGTTTTCTAAGTGGATAACCATTGTAATTAGTTGGATTAGTGGATTAAATCCTCAATTAAGGTAAATCACTCTAAGGGGGTGGACTGGAGTAGTTTCGTTAACAACGAACCAGGATAAAAATAATTGTGTTCATTGTTTTTATCGTACAAGTTTTTAAAGTCACACTTATTCAAACCCCCATTTCTAAGTGTTTTTCTATCCTTCATAAAATGGTTGATAACCAAGATCGATTAAGGCTCGGTAGAATGTTGCAACATGCACCAGTTTGCAGGGAAAGAGTTTGACTTCTCGCGAACATTGATCGATGCCAGTTCATTTGATGCGGATGCGTTAACTTCTAAGGTTCTGGCATCTCCGATTTCATCTTACCGGAAGAGGCAGGTGTCACCTAATACTGCCCCGGAACCCCACTAGTCTAGATTGATGCACCTACTACTATCGTTCCTGAGGAGTTATGAGGAGACTCGTATGACTTATCAGTGTTGCCTCTGTATCTAGAGCATGATACCAGACATGTTTGGGGCAGAGCGGTAATTTGGAAGTTGTAATTTAAGTAACCGCGCCTTGTCTTTCCTTCTTCTTTCCCTCCCATTTTAAATTTAAAAAAATAATGTAAAAGAGAGATTTCACCAGTGTCTACTCCTATTCCAACAATGTTCTAATCTTTCTCTCAAATTCTACTCATGTTCGTTCAAAATTAGAATCTTTATCAACTTCTACTCCTCTCTATTCAAGTTAAGCACATTCATCTCTCACATTAGGTAAGTTTCTCATATCCTTGTTTTTTATTTGTGATGCATGCAATTCCTTAGAATACATCCAATGGAAATGTATGTTTTTTTTCCTAATAAGATTTGTATGAATTTAGGACATTTGAGGGTTAGGTCGTACGTGCATGAACAGTTATGCTCTGGCGCGTTTAGTCTAGATTTTGAAATCCAAGCCCTTTATATGGATATCAAAATCCATATTTCTCTGTTTTTCATTATGTTCTTTAATTTTGTTTGCTAATATATTATTTCTGCTTCTTTGACTATGATATGTCTTTTCTTGTTTAATTATAGAAAAAATGGTCGACGAACAACATATATACATACATGGTCATATGGCCTAACATGCTTCAGTGCACAGGAATAAAGCTCGCGACCTGCATTTGAAGAATCTTTGTGTGCTGATGAGGGTTCAACTTCCTAGGGTAATGTATTTTGGCTCATGACGAAGCACCTGATACTCTTGTGTTCATGTTGATGTAAATGTACATGATCCACGTCCTGCAGTTGAATCTGATGTTGATGCATCTGATAGTTTTCTAGGAGGTCCTGAAGACACTTCACCACTTCCTCTATATATGCACATAATACTGCAGTTTATATGAGGGGGGGTTATGTTTACTTAACTTTTTAAAGATTTTCCTTTATATATGCTATATATACACATAATGTTGCAGTTTATATGGGTGGGTTGGGGTGGGGGTTTAGCATAATTGTGTTACTTAATATTTTAAAGATTGTTTATACTAATTAAATTTTCCGACGTTAATGTATTTATTTTGCAGTACTGTGAGACGTTAAAATTAATGCATAGTAGAAAGATATCAAAGATGTCGTAGTCTAATAAACTATGATTTGAGGAAGCCTTTGAGCTATATGTGTTAAAGTACTTCAATAGGACTGTATATGGTTATATTGGCAATGATTTATTGTTTGCGTTTATTGAGAGATGACACATAGAGACGTTGTTATTTCATCTTTCAATCGGTGACATAACTATCTTGATGATGTATATCACGTCTCCTACATCTTCCGATCATAGGAAGATTGTTGGATCACTCTAGAATTAGTATATTGAGGTCCTCGACCTGATTGGGATACAATTAGGAGCTGATTCGAGTAAAGCCCAAGGACAGATAGAAAACACTATGGGATGTCATGCTAGATTTTTTCCTATAAGAAAATTATATTAACCACCTGAATGTTGTTATAGATGCTGCAGGTTATGAGGCACAAGTTGTTTATCATATAGTATGTACATTGAGGACATACTTCTTGATTTTGGTTAGCACAAGCATATTCGTGAACAAATTGCGGTCTATGTCGACGTTGTCTACATTAAATACTTCATGAACTTGGAGAGGATTTACAAGTAGAATTTGAGGGGCATATCTCTAGTGTCATGTGCCTCATGTGCGGCTTCAGCTGTATCAACCCCTTTTTCTGACCTATCTGTCCCAAAAAATCTCAATGTATGTTCTTCTAACCTACCAATTTCATTTACACTACTACCTAGTGTACCTAGAACATCTAATGTAACTTAAAAAACTAACTACAAATCAAAACATAAAAAGAAAATAAATTTTGAAAAACTTACCAAATAAAATTAATCGATGAGAAGTAGAAACTTGAATGTTATGAGATGCTGGAAAGAAGGAGAAAGAGCTCCCATAATATAAGTTTGAATAAAAGGATGAGATGCTTCAATGGTTGTGAGAGGTCAAATGTTGTTGCTGTATTTTTTTTTTTTGAGAACTTAGAACTTTTGAGAAAATTAAAGAGGAAGAGGAAAGGGTTTGGCGCAAGATGAGACAACAACGTATAGAGATGCATCTCCTGACCACCGATATGTTTATAGATATGCAACTTCGAACGTTATTTTTACGTATACGGAGATGCATCTCCGAATTAAGTTTTAACATAATCAAAATGTCTCTTCAATTTAGTTTAAAAATGACTAAAATAAATATGTATCAAGATGCATCTCCATACGCTAAGCATATGATTCTGGGCCAGTTTGTTTCAGCTTTAAAAAAAATGAATTTTTTCTTTGTATTTTTGAAAATAGATTTTCCAAAACCGTTTTTCAAAATATTACAAGTTTTTTTATATTCGTTTTTTCTAAAATAAAACACTAATTTTGACATCCTATAATATAAACATACATAATCATATTGGAGACCAAAACTTAGTCAAAATCGCAATTTTTTCAAAAAGTTGTATTTCGAAAATGATTGTTATGAAAATCTATTTGAAATAGCTTCAAAATCAAGTGATTTTTTAAAATTTTGATATCCAAATTTTTCCCCCATAAATAGATGAAATACCTAAAATCACATCTTAAGAATAACTATTCAAACAAAATTTTCATTTGAAGCTTTTATAAAAAGTTTCTTTGTAAAATTTTTTTTCACAATATTATGTAACACTATAAAAATCATTTTTAAAAAAACCCAAAACAAACGGGCCCTCAATCATATTATGAACTTTTCATGGTGGTGTGGGATAAGTTTTGAAATGCCTTTATTCTAGCAATCAAAGATATGTCGGTTGAATACGTTTTTTCCCCTCAAATGTTACAAGATTCATTTTTAATCCAACAAAGTATGTCCTCCTTTAGTCCCTATTTAGACGTTCATAATTCCACTGCATTCACAAAATAAAGCATCACATAAGAAACGCTATGGAATATATATGCTACTCTTGCACCTTATTATGCAAAACCGAAGGGCTACTTAGTTATCAGCCATAACTGAAACCTTTAACATGTAACAACCCTTTAAAAATTGCATCATTCTAAAAACAAAAACAGAACTACAAATAGTAGATGGCAAGTTATTATACGACCACTCTGATGCTAGGACTCCCTCAAAACTAAAACTTTCCAACACAACTTCAAAATGTAGAAAACTGGAACTGAATCCAAATTTAATCTTTAAACTCATCTTCCAAACTTAAAAGTTTAGATAAAATGACATTTTAACCATGATATCACAGCTGAATAAAGGTAAGAACAAAAGTTTGAGTATAAATGTAGTCTAAGTGATAAACTAAGATGGACAGTATAAAAGACTACTGCTACAATTCATATTCTACCACCCAAAAGGGAACAAAAGATGAGATTATAGTTCTAGTATCTTTTGAAAAAAACAAAAATTTCTCATTCTTCATCAGAGCTTGAACTTTCAGCAGCAGCTTTGCCTTTTTTATTCCCGGTTCCATTAGCAGCTTGTTGCTTGTTTTTTGAGTTTTGATCATCTTCTTCATCTTCACTATACTCGCTCTCATAGTCATCATCATACTCTTCATCCTCATTGTCCTCTTCCTCCTCAATTCCATCCTCCATGATAGGTCCCTCGTCCAAAACAGCACCCCTAGTGCCAGCCCGAGTGCGTTTCAAAACTTTGAACTTCAAATTAGTTTTCCTGTCACAGCCCAACCAAGAATCGCACAAACAATAGCAAGTCAAATTATAGTTACCCTCCGATGGGGCCTGGAACTTGCCCATTACCAATCTAGAGCCCCCCTTCACCTTCTCCACTGCTTCTGCAACTGCCCTACTGGTCTCCTTCGGAGTTGCTCCGGAACCCTCTTTAGATTCTGCAATTGTCTTAGAAGCAGCCGTTACAGCAGCACCTTCATCCATGAAACTAACCTTCTGAAAAAACCACACATTGTTCGAAACAGAATCCGCAAGCAAAAACCAGAAATTCTCTTCCTTGTGAAATGGGTAGTAGGGTGCATGCGGAAGGGCAGGGACAAGGCCATTACCCCTTTTAATATTAATCCAAGCATGGATAGTAACAATATCGCCTTCTTGTATACCCTCTTCTCCTTCAGTCTCACAAGTTATGTCAAGGGTCAAGGAAGGCATCATATCCAGTACAATCTCAACGTCTTGCACTTCGTCAGAAGATAACCCTGCTGTTTGAGTAAGTAGCTCAGCTCGCTCCTGTGAGTCCATGTCATAAAGTTCCTGAAATGTTCTTACTTTCTGCATATGAAGGAAAATGCTTAGTTCCAACTTCCAACATTAAAATTGGAAATCAATATGACAGGTCAAATGGAAATCCAACATTAAAATTTCAACCATCAGTCACAAATTCACAATTCGAACCAAATGTACAGAACAGAGATAGCTCTCCAGTTTTATTTTTATAGTAAAATGAGAGAGATAGCAGTTTCACAGAATTAGCTAACTAGCATAAATCTGTATCGATGCTATAGAACACTTGGCATAAATCAAATTCATATTGAACTGGATCCAATGAGTACTAGCTACAATTGGATTCCATAGAAAAATGTGCATAAATGGTTTGCGTGTTAGAGATGTAACTACACAAAAAATAGCATGGACACGAGTGATTAGAGCAGGGATATTTAACCATGAGTATAGTCGGTTCACACACCTTACGGGCCACCTTCTTAACAACGGTCTCATTAATATGTGGCAGCTGCAGAAATGGTGCAATGCCTTCGGGTGATCCACCAGTAGTCTTTCTAGCACTGAGAGGAACAGCCTGTAAAGGAGGTCTCATAAATCAAAATATAAACTCACTAAAATTGTTTTAAAATAGAGAAAGCAGAATTATTACTCATCTAAATTTTGTTGTAACTAAAAAAAAGAGAGAAAGCAAAAATATTAGTTGGTAAAATAAGCGGCTAGAAGGCTTAGTTGAACAAAGAAACAAACATAAACAAAAATGAAAGTTGCACAACTTAATAACATGTAATAAAATTAAACCAACCAGACAGCCTTTCTTCCTTAAATAAGAACATATCAATATGTGCAGCATTAGTGCAGCATATAACCCAAAAGGTATCAGAATATGAATCAACATGGGCTAGAGGAAAACATCCAAAAAAAATTGATAGCATTTAACAAGTGCGGGCACTTTTAAACAGTATTTACAAATAGAAATTGTATTAATTAAGTAAAATAGCACACCCGTAGCTTAAGACAACTTCTCCTATAATAGTAGACTATGAATTGAATGGAGGAACTAGATTGATTAATGGTCTTGTGCATGGGTATATCCAATTAAATTAGATGTAATTATAAATTATACCATAGACAAAGGAAAATGTTGATTTATAATTTGTAATTAAAATATTCATCAGTCATTATACATAACATTTTTCGTTAAAACCAATTAAATATTATTCCATATCTGTGATAAGAAAAAAGTATAGGAGAAGGGGACTTGGCCTCGTTCCTAGATCAGGGTAACACCACAACCCTTAGCTATGGGGCTTAGAATGAAACATTCGATACATTGAGAAGTTAAAATAACTCAGTTATAATAATTTGCATTGACTAAGATTAAGTACCTGGATGATACATTGAGAAAGCTCAACAACACCAATTGCAGGTCTCAGCCACCCTTGTCCCTGAGCATTGCGTGGTATAACTGCCATCTTTTACAGAGACGAGAGCATTAACCAAGGAAAATGCAAATATAACAGATTCAAAACACTAATACAGAAACAGAAATAATGTATCTATCACATAAGAGATTGATGACAAGCAAAACTTGATGATCATAAAGTGCAAACATGTTTCATTATAAATGTAGTTATTGTCTTGGTTCTGGAACTGTAAATCTCAGCAGTCCCAGTATTTGAATAAGGAAAATACTACAGCTATCAAAACATTTCAAGTAAACCCACAGGAATAGCTTAGCACAAGTGTCGTTCCGTCTAGTACTTTTACTTTATGTAATTTTCAACAACAAAAAATGGAGAAATTAAGTCAAGTGTTTGCCAAAAGATTTGTGATTGACTTGGTGAATATCATCACATATAGCATTTTTTGCATAAATATATCAATAACATAAACCACGAGTCTAAAATTACCATAACTGCAATTTGAACAAGCATCACTTCAGCAATTAACTGATATCCATCACTGTGACTATAATCACTCTTCAAGTAACACACATAGAAAAGTTTATACCAGTTCATTCATATTCATTTGAATTTTTTAATGTTGACCGGGCCTCTAGTTTGTTGCATCTTACAGCAACAAGCAAGCCTTATCCCACTAAGTGGAGTCGGCTGCATGGATCAACTTTCGCCATAATGTTATATCCAAGACCATGCATCCATCCAAAAGTTGGTTGCATGTTACATGAAATTAAATCTTGCAAGTGACTAAAACTCAATAAAATTACAATTGTCTAAGTTGGGTCTAAGTTGAATCTCCAGGCATGAGTGCATGTAGTGGATGATTTAGTGTGTATTGGAAAAATTTAAGGATTCAGTGTGTCTAAATTTATTTAACAAAACACAGTGCAGACTAAAGGGAACAACATGGAAAAGAAAGCATGAACAGTTAATCTAGTCTACCAAGAAGAAAAAAACAAATAATCACTCACCTTCATCAACTCTTCAAGCAAGCGAGGTGCGGTTTCCAAAATCCGTCTGAAATCACTAGCTAAAGATGGAGACAAGGTTGCAAATTCACGAGTCAACTGAGCTTGAACTAACAGCTCCGTCTAAGAGAAAATAGTATGGATGTGAGCACACAGGACTATTTGAAATAAGAATAGACTACTTTATTTGGCATAGCCAGCCTTACGATAAGATACCTTAACCAGTGCAGGATGTTGCTTCCAAAACTTGGCTTGCTCCTGTTTAATGTTCTTGAGGTCAAGATTCAACTCACTCCTTACCAACATAAAAAGCTTTTGAAGAGGTTCATCATCGGTCCTTCGAACTGGAATTTCCATGTATTCAGCAGCTTTTGTGAAGACGTCCATGACTTTGCTGAATGTGTAATATTCACATTTTAAAAAAAAAAGTATGCAAGATAGATGGTGTGGGTTCTTAAACTTGCCAAAAAGAACTACTCACTTGGGGGCCAAAGAAGGCTTCATGAAGTAATAGTAAGTGGAAAGTGTTTGATGCATCACATAGTTGCCAGTATACTTTGATGATCTCGAGAGATAAACAACAGCCACAACCAATGGCAAGAGAATGCACACACCAACAATCCAAAGCAAAAGTATTCCACCTGATGCCCCATCAATATTAAGCAGGAATTGAGGGAGAGCTATACCCATTTGAAATCCCTGCAATAAAATATTCCATAAATCCCACCAGCACGTAAACTACTGAAATTGAGATGCAAAGAAAGTAAATGATAGAAAGGGAATTTTAAAGAATCAGATAGGAGATGATCATCTTATGTATTCACTTCTGATTTGCATAAGAGTACGATACATGGTTCAGATAGATGTAACAACTTCTAACTGAATTCCTAACAGTGATTAACTGAATTCCTAACTGTAACTAAATGAACTTCTAACTGTGACTAACTGAATTCTGTCATAGGGAAAGGAAAGGGTGGGGCCAAAGCCCAACTCTGAGTACAAGGCAGTGGACTGCTGTATATTTTCCAAACACAAACAAAAATGCAACAACCCACTGATCACTTTTTCGACATTTCAGTTTTATTACCTGTCTGCCATCAGGATGACCATATTTTTCATAATTTTCACGAGCTACTGGATCTGTCAGAGCTTGATAAGCCTTGGCAA
Source organism: Vicia villosa (assembly GCF_029867415.1). Classification (NCBI taxonomy): domain Eukaryota; kingdom Viridiplantae; phylum Streptophyta; class Magnoliopsida; order Fabales; family Fabaceae; genus Vicia; species Vicia villosa. Next base: position 456,902 of record NW_026705392.1, on the reverse strand, counting down.
TATGCTCAACAAAGTATTTGTGTGCCTCTGAAACAAAAAGAATTTAAAAAAAAACATAAATTACATGGATAATTGCAGAAGCCCCCTTTTCTTGCAACCATTAAAGTTTGCAACAATGAGAAATAAAAAACAGAATCGACTTCCACCTGGATCTGGATTTTTATCTGGATGGTACTGAACAGAAAGTCTCCTATATTTTTTCTTTATTGCAGACTCTGCTGCACCAGGCTCTAATCCAAGAATACTAAATGGATCAAAAACTTCAACCTACACAAAATTTACATGAGAAAGAAATCTCAGAGCATGTCCCATTTGAACACTCATCAAATAAATGAAATGTTATACAATATACACAACAACCATCAACTCTAAATTCAAACCAATTTCATTTTAACTTGTGATATGTACCTCAGTATTTCTATTCTTTATGTAATAAACCAGAATAATCATAGCCACCCAGAGTAGTAATAATGTCAAGTTACTATACGTCGAGACACTCGAAATCTGCAAAACCAAAGGGAAACTTCAGAATTAGATTATAGATCTCACAAGAGAAACTAAACAACATGCAATAACTCGAATCCATCAAAACAGACATAGGAAATTGATCTCACCCTCTTGAATATCGACTTGCGGTACTTCCCCGACTTCGAGCAGTCACTACACTGGCAGTGAATGCTCTTTGACTTCTTAGAAGCAAAGCGACATAGCTTAGTTATTGTATAAGGAATTATAGGAATGGCCATTATTGTCAAAATGAATATTGGAAACAATGCACTGGTCTCCTCCGAAGCCGCCATCGTGAATAACCAACCTTCAGTACCCAACAACCTCGTACAAAGCTAATAAACCTAAAAAAAAAAGAAAAAAAAAAACAACTCTAGTCAGTACTCAGTTGTTAATTGTTACTACTCCTAACACAATCAATGTACATAAACTTTAATCAGAAAACCAGCAATTGATGAATAAAAACCTCAATCTATATTTCAACACAAAAACTGGAGAAAAACATGAAAAACCCTATCATCATCAAATTAGAATCATAAACACCAACACAAAGCAGCATATTAATTAAATAATAATAATAATCCTAAAAACTACAAAATTAATTTGATTGATTCAGAACCACATAGAAAAACAAACAGGTAGAAATAATCGGAAAATCGCAAAAATGAAACAAGAGAAATCGAGATCGAGATTGTATGAACATGCAACAACAAGAGTGATATTGAAAGAATGAGAGTTGAAAGATTGGGAAAAACCTAGGGATTTGGAAAATTGGAACTGGTGAAGGTTTGAAATCGAAGGAGATAGTGATGAGATCGGAGAAGAGAAATAAATATAGTAAATAAAAACGTATATTGTTTTACTGTTAATGTTTACCTCACAGGCTCACACTTTCACTTCAACCTCACGCGTCACGTTACTGTTTACCTTTTGGTGTGCGTCGACGAGTAGTGATGTGTGTTTCGCTTCTTAAACCCCTTTTCTGAACTTGGAAAAACACATCACTACCAATCCCTATATTTATTTCATAAATAACGAATATAGTATTTTATTTTATTTTAAAGATATTTGATTTACTAATTTAATTAAAAACATGTTGGAATAATTTTCTTATCTTTTCTAGTCATGTTTTTTTTGGTATAAATTATTATATTTTTATGTTAATTTTTAAGGTTCAGTCAAATGTAAATATATTTTGAAGATTACATAAAAAAAACCATATTTATATTAATTTTTTTGTTGGTTATGTTCAAAGTTTTTTTTTCTAGGTATAGTGTCTAGTCTTTTAAACTTTATTATTATATTTTATATTTATTTATAAGGGTGTTTAAATTTGTCATGTTATAGTATGTATTAATTATTAAAAGTAATAATTTATAGTTTCCACTTTTTCTATTAAAAAAAGTAATAATTTCTGTTGGTCAAATTATTGTTTTTTATGAATGAGCTGAGTTTAGATTAAAAGGTTTTCAAAATATATGTTATCTAAATTCTTATATTATCTTTTGACGAAAATAAATAATTAAATAAAACATGTAAAAATTTATTCTACTAAATTAATTTCATTCAAACAATTTTATTCTTTACCTTATTTTATTCTACTTTTTCAAACTTAAATCATTAAATTATTATAAATAAATAATGCAGATTATGGATATTTATATCAATTAAAATTTAAAACATCTATTAATATATATATATATTATAAATGACATGATTATGGATTTTCATCAATTAGAAGATTTTATATTAATTTGTTATTTAATACATATATTTTATTTGTATTTATATTGTATTTTACCGTAATATTGGTTATTTGTTTTATTCATTTCTTATTACATTATTCGTTTTGAATTATGAGATTATATTATATCTTATTAAATAATTAAATATCTTCTAAGAGTTAATATGCATGTAACAATAAAGAGTGAGCTAAATTATTAATAGTTTCTAAAGAACTTATCAAGCATCTCAGAAAGATAGTAAATTATCAAACATTCTTGAAGGATGGTAAAATAATAATTTATATTATGGTTGTTGAAGAATTTATAAAACATCTTTGGAGAATAGTAAAATAAAAAGAAGAATTTATATACCTGTTAACTGAGATTTTAGGCCAAGACCAAAAATCCAAGCAAAAGAGGATGGGAGCCGAAGAGGTTCTTTGGGTCGAACCACACCTGGTCAACTGGGAGACAAAAGTGCCAAAACAGTTTGTTAAGCCCAACAGCGCCAAGGGCCCAAGAAGCCACCAAAGGCCCACAAATTCAAATGAATCGGTCATATCACGCAAAGTGGGAAGTTTTTGAGGGAAATAACATATGAATGGAGAACATGAGGCCTTATGAAGGGAAGTTATGAGAAGCGAACGTGGAGTCCTAAGTGGATCAGGAAACCTCCACAAAGTAGTTAATTTTATGCTCTATAAATAAAGAACTTTGTACATAGTTTAAGGGGTTCACAATTTTACAAACGCCTGCACGCTAAACACTCAGAATACCCAAGAGACGAGCGAAATGAGTCAAGCAAGGGCTATGTATGTTAGACCCACTTACTTTTTCTGCAAATTTTAATACCATGTCTTTTACATTTAAACTTATTTGTTTTCCTTACACATTTTTATTTAAACATTGCCACTGATTTTAATTTAAAATTTCGTGAAGGTTTGATGCCGTGTTAAACACTTTGTTTTACAAAGAAAACTCCTAAAACCTGAAGGATAGAAAAACACTTAGAAAGGGGGGGTTTGAATAAGTGTGACTTTAAAAAATTCTTAAGATAAAAACAATGAACACAATATTTTTATCCTGGTTCGTTGTTAACGAAACTACTTCAGTCCACCCCCTTAGAGTGATTTACCTCACCTGAGGATTTAATCCACTAATCACACAAGATTACAATGGTTTTCCACTTAGATACCCTCTAAGTCTTCTAGAGTATTCTGATCACAACCTGATCACTCTAGGAACACAATGCTTAGATACCCTCTAAGACTTTCTAGAGAATCCGATCACAACTTGATCTCCTCTAGTTCTTTACAAATGAATGTAAACAAATTCTTACAAGAGTTATACAATGCTTCTTAAAAGCTATAATCACAACTGTGATATTTCTCTTAAAGTTTAAGCTTAATCTCACTAAGATATTACAACATTAATGAAGTGAGGTTGAAGATGAAGTTTGAGAGCTTTTGAATTTGACAGCGTTTCTGTATATTTGCGCAAAGTATTGTATTCAGCTTCTCATCAGAACTTCTATTTATAGGCGTTTGAGAAGATGACCGTTGGGAGCATTTAATGCGTTGCGTGATGCGTACAGCATTGCATTTAATGTTTCACTCTTTTGTCAACTACCTCGAGCCTTGCTTTTCCTGCTTTAACTGACTTTGCCTTTAATAGCTTCTAACGTTCCTTTTGTCAGTCAGCGTAGCCTGCCATCTTGTACTTGCTTCTGATCTGATCTTTGTAGATACAACGTTTGAATATATCAGAGTTATACAGCTTGGTGCAGAGCATCTTCTTGTCTTCTGACCTTGAAGTGCTTCTAGCGTGATACCATGAGAACATCAGTGCTTGTGCTTCTGATCTCAAGTTCTTCTGATGCTTCAGTAGACCATGTTCTGATTCTGCTTGACCATCTTTTGATGTCTTGCTAGAGCATGTTCTGATGTTGCATACATGAACCTTCTGAGTCAGTGCTTCTTGCGTTGATTTTGTGCATACTCTTTATATGTTTCCTGAAATGGAAATTGCATAGGATTAGAGTACCACATTATCTCAAGCAAAATTCATATACATTGTTATCATCAAAACTAAGAATATTGATCAGAACAAATCTTGTTCTAACAATCTCCCCCTTTTTGATGATGACAAAAACATATATAAATGATATGAATTTGCAATCAGAATATCAGACGGCTAAAGACAATTACACAGTTATAGCATAAGCATATAAACATAGCGTGTGAATATGTCTCCCCCTGAGATTAACAATCTCCCCTTGAGATGAATAATCTCCCCCTGAAATAAATAATGGAAGAAGTTTATAAATAAAGGACTTCCCTGAGTATTTTCCATTTCAGTTGAGACGATCACATATGCTTAGAACTTCAGAACATTCAGAGCTTCTGCTTCTTGCTTCCATAGGACAGCTTCAGAGCTTTGAATTTCTTCTTGAATCATTGCATGCTAGATTGTATCAGAACATTGTTGAATGTACCAGAGCATCATCAGAGCATCTCTACATCCTGAAATGTTTCAGAACAAACTAAACGACAAAAGTCAAGGCATGAATGAATCAGAACATAAAATATGTATGAGAGCATATAGTATGTATCAGAGCACAACAAAAAATTGTATCAGAACATATAAGGGATAAGAATGTGTTGGAGCATATTCTATCTGTAATACGGTGAACTGACTTTATCGAAATGTTGCGGTAAGCAAGAGTCGCCACCGACTTTTATTTTATCCAATAAGAAAGGCTAAAAGAACAGAAAAAGACCTTTTTTAAAAAAGATTTTGGGTTCGGGGGGTAAGTTATACAAAGGGAAGGTGTAAGGCACCCTTTGCATCCATGGTTTTTCATGGGCTCTTAATTGCTTGGCTCACTTTGTTTGTTTGAAATATTTGAAGTGTCGTGTGTGAATAGTAAAAGGATTTCGTTAAGGACTTTAGCTTGTAAATAAGCGTAGCCTTGTTTTGAATAGTTTTGAAAGGAGGCGTGAAAAGTATTTTGAATTTTTGAATTTGAAAAGAAGAGCAAGCAATTAACAGCAACTACCCTAAGTTAGAAAAATTGTTCTTTTAGCCTTTCGGGCGAAAGGGTCTATCCATACCATGAGAGGGCAGAAAGTCTTTCAATTGGATGTTAAGGGTCATCGAGAAATTATCGTTCGCCACAAGATTGTCCCTTGCCATAAAGAGGGCAGGTAGTCTAAGAGAAGGATATAATAGTCATTTAAGGCATCATGCGAGGATACCTTAGCAATAGGACAATCATCTTATTTTTCCGAGGCAACATCGAGGGACTAGATGATTTTTAATCTCTATAGGAAACCTTGCTTTAGGTATCCTCGGAATCGAGGGACTTGACTATTTAGTACAATTAGAGGCAACATGCAACAGATAAATAAGGCAACAAGAGGAATTACCCTAAAGGTGTGTGGGTGCAACAATCACGTGATTCAATTCGATGATATTTATCTTGTAATTAGTTATCCTAATTCGATTCAAGGCTTGCACTCCCTAAGATTACTAACCACAGCAATTAATATTACAGAAATTAAAGGCAGAAAATAAATTCCTACGCTATTACAATAAACACCTGCGGGGAAGGGGAATTACAATAAAAACCTGTAGGGGAATGCAGAAATTAAAAGGGCGGAAAATAAAGGCAGAAAATAAGAGGGACCAAAGTTAGTGTAGGAGGGATTCCTTGACTGTTCGAGGCAACCCTATTTTAGGCAAAGACAAAATAAAATTAAAATGATATTTAAAGAAGAAAAGACATAGAAACTTAGCTTTGATTTGACGGCACGTAGTCGGCGCGTAGTCGGCGCGTAGTCGGAGGATACTGGGGTAACCCTGAAAATTTGCACAAAAGAAAAGAATTTTTAGTGTATGAATGATCTACAAACCTTAATTGATTAAAGATCTATAAACCCTAAAAAGAAAACTTATTGTGACCAAAAAGGGTTTATAAGGCTTAAAAGTGCGTTAGTGGATAACACCTTCCAATAACAGTGATTAGTGATCATGAAAAATAGTTAGAATAAGATCAGGGTTTAAAGGCATAAAACGTTTAATTAGCCCAAAAACTTAATTATTACCCTAAAATAATTAATTGATTAAAAATATGTACCACAAATAATATTTTTAATATTAGAAAACAATTATTCTTAAGAAAAATCGGATCTTCGATTAAATAGGTTCAAAGGAGATGAACATATTATTTAAAAGATATTTTAAATAGTTTAAATAAAAAATTAAAATAGAAAAGAAATAAATAAAGAAGAAAAAAAAGCTTATGTAATTAAAAAAATAAATAAATAAATTAAAAAGAAAACTTAGCTGCAATTGGGTGTGGTAGGCCTGAGGGTCCATGGCATGTTCCTCACCTTCCAGATGCGTTGGATTTGAGTTGGATGAGATCTAATGGTGGAAGGACGAAGGCGCATGATAGACACGCACGAGACATACACACAGAATCTGTAAATAATATTTGTTTGAAAAAAATAGAAGAGACTTGAGACGCTGGGGATCGAACCAGCGCCTCTTGGGTGAATAAACCTCCTCCTTAACCAGTGTGCTGCGCCTTTCAACTCGTTATAAAACCAAACACAATTATAAAAATAAGTAAACAATATTGAATGGAATAAAACAAAAAGAGTCAAGAGTGGTACCCCTTAGATCGTTGACGGACGAATCAAATGTGGAGAGAGAACTTATTATATTTGACTGGCCAATCCCCACGCACAGTTACGCCACGCGTGCAAGTCAACCGGTCCATGGCCCATGTCATCGTCTCCTTCCTTTGTCCCTACCGATTTACCTGCGGATTCAGCCACCACTTCACCTGCGAATTTTGCTCCGATTCTCCATGTTCATTCCTGTAACTTTGGAAACTGTGAAATCTCACGGATAAAACTCCAAGGAGTACCCCTCCCCCTTAAATTGGACTTCCTGAGTCCAATTATGGTGTTGGTTTGGACTGAAATCACCTGCAACATGCAATACGAAGCAAGAACAAAAGCGTGCCCTAACCATGGCAACTTTCGGTTTAAGCTTCAAAACTCATGAAAGAGGCTTCGAAACATTCACAACTATTAGTAAAAACATGAATACAAGCCTTAGAGTCATTTATATAGCCTAACATGGAGGTTTAAAATTCCAAAAATCTTACCAAAGGTTGTAACTTTGTGGAGGCAACTTTGAACGTGATTTGGCTTGTTTCACAACGTGAATCAACTGCTGGCCGGCTCAGGAGGAGGAATCAACCCTTAAAACAGAATGAGAATGGCCAGAGCATGGACCTCCTCGTGCCAAAGTTTTTTTTTACTTTTGTAGTTCTGAAACCCTATTGTTGTTGTCCAATTTTCGTGTCCTTTTGCTTGTGGTATTGTTTAGAATATATAAGGGATTGGATTAGGGTTTGAATGGACTTGGACTTGAGTGAATGGTGAGAGAAAAGATTTGTTGAAAATTTGCATGAAATCTTGCTATTTTTGTCTCAATCTTGATCCAATCTTTTTCAATCCTATTACCACTAATTTTTATCAAAAATAATGATATTTTGATGATTGGATTTGATTGGAAATATTGATCCTTGATTTGAAACTAATTTTTTACTTTTATAATGATTTATTCATCTTTAAATGAATTAAAAATTCAAAATAAATGAAATAAATATTATAAAAATAAAATAATTAATTAAAAGATGATTAACAAAGCCCATGGAGGTGTTTGAAATCCAAAAGTTAGGCCCATTAGTCAAGAAAACCAAAATTGCTTAATTAGGGTTTTGTGTATTTCACCAAAATCAACCAACTTCTGAGCCTCATATCTCCTTCAATTTTTATCATATGGAGATGATCTAGGACTTTTTGGAAAGCTTAAAGAGTCCTTTAAAAGTTACTTTTGGTTTCATCTCAGTTGAGTCTACCATGTTCATGTACCACTCTTTGAGAAAAAATGTCTTTTTGTTGACTTTTAAAAGGACTTGTAATGTATTGGATCATATCTCCCAAATGGTGCATTTCTGGCCTTGGCACGTGAGAGGCAAAGTTGCAGAGAATTCAATTTCCTTCAAAATGAGATTTGGATGGAAAATTTCTGATGTTCCATGTGAAAGTTATGACTGGTCAAAGTTGGGTTGACTTTCTCCTTGAGAACCCTAATTTAGAAACTTAGGTTTTTGATGATTTTGGAGCTTTTCTTGATGAATCATGATCAACCTTTGATCAAATGATGAATATAACATTAAAATGTTGATGTTGACCAAAAATCAGGAGTTTTGACTGTAATTTGACCATAGTTGACTTTTGGGTCAAACTGGTCGACTGTTGATCATTTGAGCAATTGATTGATCAATCTTATGACTCAGAGCTTGAAACTTGATGTGGGGATTATTTGAGGGATATGAGAGACCATGGGATCCACTTGAGGTATCAAAAATTGATTTTACTTTGAGAAATACAAAACCCTAGTTTATAGGCTGTTGTTTAGGAGATAGGTAGCTTTGAGCAATTGGAGATCTTTGAGCATTTGAAAGTCAGATAGACTAAAATATGAATAAATATGATGGGCAAATTTTGGGGTATGACACTATCACAAGAATATCAGAACATTCTTCCTTCTTGCTTCTGATCTTGAAGCTTCACGGCGCTAAGCTTGCTTCAGATCCCATGAGCATGTTTCTATATAGAATTGTTTTTCCCCATGTCTTTGCTTCTCATGTTGAGCTTTTTCATAATGTCTTCAATCCTACAAAAAAACTCAAGGATATAGAACTTGCAAATTCTGTTAGAAATGTGGAGACTTACTCCCAGCAACTGATATAGTTAATCAAATCAATTATCACATTTTCTCCCCCTTTTTGTCATAACATCAAAAAGCATAAAAGATTCAGATGAAAAAGCAACCAAACAATATGAGAGAGAAGAAGATTTCATTGATCATAAGAAGAAATTAGAAGATACAAGAAACAATGCAAGAAAACAGATGCAAGAACAAGAGACAACTAAGACTCAAAAGACTACGACTAGCCTAGCTTAGACATGATCTTGGCCAGCATGTCGTGAATCCCAGAAGTGCTTTCAGTTTGCTTCTTCATGAAAGTCCTAAACTCTTCATGTGCTTCATCATGTTTATCCAGGCGAGAAGCAAGAACAACTTGATTCTGTTGAAGAGCCTCCAAAGTCTTCTCCAGACGAGAGGGTTCACCAGAAGTTTCACCACCAGCATTCAGTAGGATAGCATGTCCAACAGAAGCATCCAATGTAAGAACATCTTCTTGAGTTTCTGGAACAGGACTTTTCTCAGAAGAATGATTCTCAGCATCTTATTTCTCAGCATCAGCTTCTTCCATAGAAGCATCTTCATCATATTCTGGGGTAGGAAGATCAGAATCTCCATTCTCCAGAGCTTGAAGAATCTCAGCCAGATTCTTTGGAGGAATGGGAGCAGTAACTACTGGAGGATAGACAACCTCAGGAACAGCCATGGTAGGAGCCTGCTCAGAAGAATTCGCCCTAAGCCAGTGGAATAACCATTGGGAATCTTCAGTCAGAACAGGAAACTTAGGCTTCCACATAACAATCTCCCAAGAGTGTGCTTCTTGTTTAGCTTCTGAAGCTTCTGCCAGTTCATCAACAAGGGGTTTCTCTTCAAAGCAGTATCTGCCTCCAAGGGGTCTATGCCAGAACTCTTCATAGGATCTCAGAATTCCAAGATGACCAGGAGCTTCTGCTTCACATATCTTTTGAAGCTTCCAGAACTCATAGTTCATCTGTGTTCTGAAAATCCTCCAGAGATTCCTGAGTTCAACATCATCCATCTTGGCATGATGTGCTGCCTTCAAAGTCTCTAAATCTGTCTGCAGTCTCAGATTTAACAGTTCAAAACATACACCAACAGAAAATTCCCGACGGGATTTGAGTCTGGTGATAGCAAAATCTGGATTTAGAAAGAAGTAGGGTTGAGGTTCTCTATCGAGACAAAGAGATGATTCTGCTTCATTCTCAGAGTCTAACACTACTAGCTCAGGTTCAGGACGAGGCTTGGGTGTGTAGTTGCAGTCACAAAGCAATTGCTCATGTGATGCAGAATCTGGAAGGTCAGAGAAAGAAGGATTATTTTGTGAGGGGGAAGAAATGGGGTCATAGTTAGCATGAGGAGGAGGTTGAGAAGTGGAGATATTTGAGTGAGGAGGAAAGAGGGTTTGAAGAGGTTGGATATCAAGAACAAGGGTTTCAAGGGGATGGTCAGAAGCAATGTTGGTTGTGGGTGGAGAGGGAGGAATGAGAACGTTTGTTTGGGGAGAAGAAGGAGGTGTGAGAACATGGGTGAGTTGAGGTGATTCTGTTGGGGCTGTTTCTGGTAGAATTTCTGGTTGAGGGGTAACCGGAACTTCTGTTGGTACAGATTCTGAATTTAAAACAGAGACAGAGACAGGTTCAGAAATATGTATACCTTTGGACATATTCTGAAGAGCTTCAAATTCAGCTTCAAGTCTTTTCTGCTTCTTCTTCTTCTTCTCATACATAGTCTTCGCCTTCCCAAGAGAAATTTCTCTTCTTCTGGCAGTTTCCAGTCTCTCTTTCTCTCTATCCACAGCTTCTTGACCTTCAACTCCTTGAGTTACTACTTCTTGATTTTCTTCTTCTTGCTGTTTCACAGCTTTTGGAATCTCTTCTTCTTCATCCGAATCTTCTCTTATCAATTTCCTTTTCTTTTTCTTCTTCTTTTCTACTTCCTTTCCATCTTCTACATTCTTATTTTTCTTCAACTTTCTCTTCTTCTTCTTCTTCCTCCTCTCGGTAGCTTCTTGTTCAGTATTTTCATTTTCAACTAATACTTCCTGATTTTCTTCAGCAATAACTTCTCTTTCAGCAGCATTCTCATCAACTACTGCAGCAGCTTCTTCTTGGGTTTCCTTCTCCTGGTTAACAGAAGGACGATCAAACTTACGCTTTGTCCTTCTTTCTTTATTGGCAACAACTTCTGGTGCAGCTTCTAAAACATCTTTTGAAACTGCAGGCCTGGAAGTGGAAGCTTTCTTACGACCACCTTTCGCAGGAGCATCTTGAGCACCACCTTCCTTGAGAGTGTCAAGATATAGAGCCTTAACTTCTGGCAGATCGCTTCTGAAAAACGTTTCAAACTCAGCAAGAACATGACTTATTCTGCTTCTTGCTCCAGGAAGAGGTTGAGGAATGACTCTAACAGCTTGAATAAGATTCATCTTTCTCAAGGTGTTGGCATTCAAGCAACTTCCTGTAGCAGTAACAGGATCCTTGATGATTCCTTGAGCTTCCAAGTCTTCAATAGTCTTGGTGTGAACCAGAAGATTGGTAATGATTCTTCCAAAAGGAATAATATTTCCTTTCTTCATTCTGAACGCATTTTTCTGGAATCCCTTGCAACATGCCACATATGATTGAAGATTATGTAGATAATATCAACCTTCTTCTGAGTGCCAATGCAGTACAGAATGTATTGCTGCTCTTTGTTGACGAAATCTGGAGAACGGTTTGATTTTCTGTGATAGAAACACCCTAGAAGAATCTTGGTCCAGACTTTGTAAAGATCCTTCATGTCTTTGACATGCTTTGTTTTCTTTACATCTGTGTATAGTTCAGTCAGAACAACATCCCAATCTGTTCTCTGATCAGATTCAAAGACACTTTCAGGGTTTCTTAAATCGAACATCATTCTCAGAATGTTCTCAGTGATGACAACCATTCTTCCATGAACAAAAGATATAATAGCTTTAGGGGCTACTACAGCATGAACCCAAAATTCCTTTACCAGTTCTGGGTAAACCGGTCCACAGAACTCAGAAAACAATGACGTCCAACCTTGAAAGAGCATGTTATCCTTGAGATGAAACTCATGTTCTTCAAGACTGTCAAAATCAACCACTAATTCACAAATCACTTCTAACTCATTCCTAGGAATTGAGCAAGTGACTACAGGAACAATCTGTTGATCTTCTCCTTGTTGACATTGCTGAGAAGATGAACCAACGACTTGTGATAAAGAAGCATCCATTTTAGCACAACTGAGATTACTGGATTTCTTTTTGGTTTTGTGTTTAGGGTTAGAGAAAAGGGCAAACAGGTTGCAGAAATGCATGCAAGAAGAGAGAGAATGAGAGCGAAAAAGATAAACGTTATGATTTGAAATGAATATATAGAGGAGGATTTGAAAAAGAATGTAATAAATTTATGAGAATGAACAGCTACAGAATCAATTGAAATCAACTGCATTAAATGATGAGTGACATTAGGTGAGAGAACGTGATATTTGAAATGATTTACACAGTTACCTAGGGCGGCGTCCCATCAGTTTCACGCACGCTTTTACCTATCGTGTGAACACGTGTTCACCATCAGAAAGCGCTTGGTTACAACTGTGTTACATAGAATTTGCTTCTGATGAATGATAGAACTTCTCATCTTCTGATTCTGATCAATTGTTCTGACTTCCATTCTTTAGAAAGGATCTAGTTCTGATAGGATCATCCTTCTTTCCAAGAATGACATCTTCTGAATGAGCAGAGGTGAGTCTAGAAGATCTTCTGACCGTTGGCTCTTCAGAAATTCTGAGATTCTCTAAAGACGCAGCAACTTGATCTTCTGATCCTTTACTTATGAGATCTTCAGCTTATGATACTTTGCTTCTTGGTTCTTCAGCTTCTGATATATCAATATCTAAATCTGCAAAATTCTCAAACTGCTTTAGCTTTTCAAGACCAAGCTTATCATCAAATCTGATATTGATTGATTCTTCTACAACCAATGTTTCAGTATTGTATACTCTGTAGCCTTTAGAGCGTTCAGAGTATCCAAGAAGGAAACACTTTTGTGCCTTAGAATCAAACTTACTAAGATGATCGTTAGTATTCAGAATAAAACAGACACATCCAAAAGGATAGAAATATGAAATGATGGGCTTTCTGTTCTTCCACAATTCATAAGGAGTCTTATTTAGAATAGGTCTTATAGAGATTCTATTCAGAATATAACATGCAGTATTTATTGCTTCTGCCCAGAAATGCTTAGCCATATTGGTTTCATTGATCATGGTTCTGGCCATTTCTTGTAGAGTCCTATTCTTTCGCTCTACAACTCCATTTTGCTGTGGAGTTCTAGGGCAAGAGAAATCATGGGCAATACCATTTTATTTGAAGAACTCCTCAAAGAATCTGTTCTCAAATTCGCCACCATGATCACTTTTGACCTTTATGATTTTGCACTCCTTCTCGGATTGAATCTGAGTGCAGAATTCAAAGAACACTGAATGAGACTCATCCTTGTGTTTTAAGAACTTTACCCATGTCCAGCGGCTATAATCATCTACGATGACTAATCCATATTTCTTCCCTCTGACAGATGCTGTTTTGACAAGTCCAAACAGATCAATGTGTAAAAGTTCTAGCGGCCTAGAGGAAGAGACAACATTCTTAGATTTGAATGCAGGTTTGGAGAACTTGCCCTTCTAACATGCTTCGCAAAGAGCATCTGATTTGTATTTCATATTTGGGAGTCCTCTGACCAGATTTACTTTGTTAATCTGAGAAATCTTTCTCAAACTAGCATGGCCTAATCTTCTGTGGCAGACCTATTGCTCTTAAGAAACAGACATAAGGCAAGTCACCTTCTGCTTCTCAAGATCAGAAAGATCAATCTTATAAATGTTGTTCTTTCTCTTGCCTGTAAATAGGATTGAGCCATCCTTCTGACTTACAGCCTTGCAAGACTTTTGATTGAAGATTATGTCATAACCATTGTCACTTAATTGACTTATGGACAATAAGTTATGCGCTAATCCTTCTACAAGAAGTACATTAGAAATGGAAGGAGAGTTACCAGTACTTATGGTTCCAGAGCCAATAATCTTGCCCTTCTGATCTCCTCCAAACTTGACTTCTCCACCAGACTTAAGCACCAGGTCTTGGAACATAGACCTTTTTCCCGTCATGTGTCGCGAGCACCCAGAGTCCAGGTACCATGACATGTTGTGCTTTGTCTTCTTTGCTGCCAAGGATATCTGCAACAGAAATTATCTTCTCCTTAGGTACCCACAACTTCTTGGGTCCTTTCTTGTTAGTTTTCCTCAAGTTCTGATTGAACTTGGGTTTAGCATAATAAATAACAGGAGGTACATCATGATATTCCTTAGGTTTAGCAGCATGATATTTTCTAGGTTGTGTCACATGCTTCTTAGTGTGTGTAGCATGAAAGCTTTTGGCATGTGAAATGAGCCTAATATCATGTGAGTGGCCATATTTGAACTGATCATACAATGGCTTGTATGTGATTTTCATATCATCTACAGGTTCAAATTTGTGTGGGATATCACCCTCATAGCCAACGCCAACTCTTTTGTTTCCAGAAACACCATATATCATAGAAGCAAGATGACTTCTGCCAATACTTCTAGATAAGAACTTTCTAAAACTCGAGTCATATTCTTTCAGAATATGATTGAGACTAGGAATGGATTTTTCTGAGTCAGAAGGAGATCCAATATCTTTGGATAATTTTAAAACTTTTTCCTTCAGTTCAGAATTTTCCACTTCCAGCTTCTTAGTTTTAGAATCAAATAGCTTTTTCAGCTTTTTGTATTTGATACTAAGATGAGCCTTGAGTTCCAGAAGTTCTGTTAAACTGGAAACTAACTCTTCTCTAGATAGTTCAGAAAATACCTCTTCAGAATCTGATTCTGATCCATCATCAACTGTGGCCATCAGTACAATGTTTGCCTGCTCACCTTCAGAGTCTAATTCTGATTCTGAATCTGAATCATCCCACGTTGCCATAAGACCTTTCTTCTTATGAAACTTCTTCTTGGGATTCTCCTTCTGAAGTTTTGGACACTCGTTCTTGTAGTGACCAGGCTCATTGCATTCATAGCATGTGACCTTTTTCTTGTCAGATCTTCTGCTTCCAGAAGATTATCCTTTTTCAAGCTTCTTAGAACTTCTGAAGTTCTTGAACTTCCTATGCTTGCTTTTCTAGAGTTGGTTTACCTTTCTGGAGATCATGGACAGTTCATCTTCTTCTTCTGATTCTGATTCTTCAGAATCTTGTTCTTCTTCCTGAAAAGCGTTAGTGCATTTTTTATAATTGGATTTTAATGCAATAGACTTACCTTTCTTCTGAGGTTCATTAGCATCCAGCTCTATTTCATGACTCCTCAGGGCACTGATCAATTCTTCAAGAGAGACTTCATTCAGATTCTTGGCAATTTTGAAAGCAGTCACCATAGGACCCCATCTTCTTGGCAAGCTTCTGATGATCTTCTTGACATGATCAACCTTGGTGTATCCCTTGTCAAGAACTCTTAATCCAGCAGTTAGCATTTGAAATCTTGAGAACATTTTCTCAATGTTTTCATCATCCTCCATCTTGAAGGCTTCATATTTCTGGATCAAGGCAAGAGCTTTGGTCTCCTTGACTTGGGCATTTCCTTCATGAGTCATTTTTAGTGACTCATATATATATCATAGGCAGTTTCCCTGTTAGATATCTTCTCATATTCAGCATGAGAGATAGCATTCAGCAAAACAGTCCTACACTTGTGATGATTTTTTAATTGCTTCTTTTGATCATCACTCATTTCTTGTCTTGAGAGCTTTACACCACTAGCTTTCACTGGATGTTTGTAACCATCCACCAGAAGATCCCATAAGTCACCATCTAACCCAAGTAGGTAACTTTCGAGTTTATCTTTCCAATATTCAAAGTTTTCACCATCGAATACTGGTGGCCTAGTGTAGCCATCGTTACCATTTCCATTGTATTGCTCAGCAGAGCCAGATGTAGATGTAGGTGTTGGAGTTTCAACCATCTTGACTTAGAGTTTTTCTCTTCCTGAATCTTTTCTAAACACGGTTAAGTGCTTGCACCTTAGAACCGACGCTCTGATGCCAATTGAAGGATAGAAAAACACTTAGAAAGGGGGGGGGGGGGGGTTTGAATAAGTGTGACTTTAAAAAACTCTTAAGATAAAAACAATGAACACAATATTTTTATCCTGGTTCGTTGTTAACGTAACTACTCCAGTCCACCTCCTTAGAGTGATTTACCTCACCTGAGGATTTAATCCACTAATCACACAAGATTACAATGGTTTTCCACTTAGATATCCTCTAAGTCTTCTAGAGTATTCTGATCACAACCTGATCACTCTAGGAATACAATGCTTAGATACCCTCTAAGACTTTCTAGAGAATCCGATCACAACTTGATCTCATCTAGTTCTTTACAAATGAATGTAAACAAATTCTTACAAGAGTTATACAATGCTTCTTAAAAGCTATAATCACAACTGTGATATTTCTCTTAAAGTTTAAGCTTAATCTCACTAAGATATTACAACATTAATGAAGTGAGGTTGAAGACGAAGTTTGAGAGCTTTTGAATTTGACAGCGTTTCTGTATACTTGCGCAAAGTGTTGTATTCAGCTTCTCATCAGAACTTCTATTTATTGGCGTTTGAGAAGATGACCGTTGGGAGCATTTAATGCATTACGTGATCTGTACAGCATTGCATTTAATGTTTCACTCTTTTGTCAACTACCTCGAGCCCTGCTTTTCCTGCTTTAACTGACTTTGCCTTTAATAGCTTCTAACGTTCCTTTTGTCAGTCAGCGTAGCCTGCCATCTTGTACTTGCTTCTGATCTGATCTTTGTAGATACAATGTTTGAATATATCAGAGTCATACAGCTTGGTGCAGAGCATCTTCTTGTCTTCTGACCTTGAAGTGCTTCTAGTGTGATACCATGAGAACTTCAGTGCTTCTGCTTCTGATCTCAAGTTCTTCTGATGCTTCAGTAGACCATGTTCTGATTCTGCTTGACCATCTTCTGATTTCTTGCCAGAGCATGTTCTGATGTTGCATACATGAACCTTCTGAGTCAGTGCTTCTTGCGCTGATTTTGTGCATACTCTTTATATGTTTCCTGAAATGGAAATTGCATAGGATTAGAGTACCACATTATCTCAATCAAAATTCATATACATTGTTATCATCAAAACTATGAATATTGATCAGAACAAATCTTGTTCTAACAAAACCTAGAAAAAAACTCTTTGAAAATACAAGTTCTATTCTGAGATCCATTGGTCGATCTCGCGAGTAACCTTTAAAAAGAGACCAGCAAAGTTTACCAATTTTCAAGATAAACAAAATGGCGCACCTGGTGAGACAATGCTAAGTCATTTTCAAAAAATTTGAACAGTTTAATTGTCTATTTCAAAATTTTCCTATATCTTTGGTAGTAGTTATGTGTGCATGAATTTGAGGAGTGGGAAACAATTGTCCAAATTGTCACGTTCGAGTACAGATACTAACACTTCTAACCCGTCACACACACCTGTTACTACACAGAATGTGGATGTCATATTGAGTGCCACAACACAAAGCACGACAGTTTTATCTCCTGTGAGATCAACCGCTGCTCCTGGTTCGTCGACACCGGTCACGATAGGAAATGTGGGAGCCCCGTTTGATCCCACAAGGACACTTTTCTAAGTGGGTTTAGTGCCCCTTGAGCAATATCAATATGGTATGCCTTAAACCATGATGACTGGACTTCAATCAAATACATCCACTTATACAAAAGGTTTAGCACCCTATAACTTAACATTTTTAAATCAACCCTTGATTTTATATTGTTAAAGCTCAACCAACTTCTTTTAAGCCTTACTCTTGTATTGTTAAAGCTTGGCTCTTTTATTAAAACATGTTAAGTATTGTTAAAGCTTAATATTTTACAAAAACCCGTTGAGTATTGCTGAAGCTCAACACCCAAAAAGATTTTGCCACTCGGCCCTTTTATTTTCCTTTTAAGAGGAACTACAAAATCTCTGACTTCCCTACTGCACTTAAGGGGTATGTAGGTCTGAGACCCAATGTCTTACCGAGCTCACTTTTAAAACTTTCTTTTCTCATCCCCTCACTCTATTTAAACAAAAACCCATAAACACAATTGAAATTGAGTGAGTTATGGTTGGTAGAAGTTGTTTAAAATTTGAGAAAGACATGAAACCACAATTGAGAAACTTTGAACTTTTGAGTAATGGGCCCTTATTTTTTAGCTTCCCACGTGATCATAAACTTATAGAAGGCCCATAAATCCATTCATCTCTATTTGGTGATTTTTATTTCTTTTATTTTGAATTTATTCATTTAAATTAAAAAATAAATCAAATAAAATCATATTTAATTGATAAAAGATCATGTAATTAAATTTCCAAATCAAAATCAATCCAAGATCAATATTAGAGGTCAGGAAAAACGTGAAAAAAGTGTAGAAAATAGATTGAACCAAAAATAGCAAGTTTTCATTCAAAATTTCAATCAAATTTTCTCACCATCAAAATATTTGATTTGGTTTGATTCTTTCTAAAGTTATTAACCTAAATCACTTTCCTATATATGTTCAACTCATTTATATGCCAAGGGGACGAAAAAAATTGAAGAGGAGGAAAAGGGTTTCAAAAGTGCAAAAATCTCAAAAAAATGTGCGATATCGTATTAAAAAATCAAGCGAGTTTCAAAGCCAAACAATCATCTCAATCCATTCCTAGGGTGAGATAAAGTAAGAATGCTCCACTAACCAAGTCCCATAATATTAGAACAAGATTGAGAATCTATGTTCAGATTCTGGTTTTGATGATAACAAGCATATATTATGTGAGTAACAATTTTATTACTAATGATATCATTGAGTGTGTAGATACTATACTATAAAGCCTTATACGACAACATCAGAAGTTCTGTACAAAGAGCAAGAATTCAACAAGACAAGCTTCAGGGATTTAAACAAAACTAATACACGAAGATCCGTTACAACAAGAAGATCACATGAATAGAAGATCAGAAGTTATGATAAAGTAACACAGTGACAGATAAAAGCAACAAACAATAAAGTTACATGAGAACCTTGAAAGAAGATACAACTTCAGTCTATAAAATGAATAAAAGACAAAGCATTCAGAGTCAAGGGAAAAAGCCGTTAAAAACATAATCATTAGCCAAACAACTACAACACTTCAATGGAACAACTCCCGAGGTTGATTGAAGAAGCTACCCACATGCAGCTTATTGGAGAAAATAAAAGTAAAAAGCAACACGCAAGCATTTAATGTGCTCTTCAAAGATCAAGATAACGAATACAATCAAATAAAGTACAAATAGAAGGAAGATCCATCATGGAAAGTGGGTTTCGGAAAGATGTAGTGCTCAAAACTGAAAAAACACTAAAGTGATTAAAGCTTAAACAGAAGCAATTTGAAACACCATCTTTTTAGAGACTGTCAAACATTTTTTCTCATTGTAATTGAAAAGAAGAATAGAAGATTCAAAACAAGAAGCATCCTTGAATAAGAACTATTGTTCTTAATCTGCTTGAAAAGAAGAATAGAAGATCAAATCAAGATGCAACTCTGAATAAGAACTGTTGTTCTTAATCTGCTTGAAAAGAAGAATAGAAGATCAAATCAAGAAGCAACTGAAGAACTGTTGTTCTTAATCTGCTTGAAAAGAAGAATAGAAGATCAAATCAAGAAGCAACTCTGAATAAGAAATGTTGTTCTTAATCTGCTTGAAAAGAAGAATAGAAGATCAAATCAAGAAGCAACTTTGAATAAGAAATGTTGTTCTTAATCTGCTTGAAAAGAAGAATAGAAGATCAAATCATGAAGCAACTCTGAATAAGAACTGTTGTTCTTAATCTGCTTGAAGAGAAAAATAGAAGATCCAAACAAGAAGCAACTCTGAATAAGAACTGTTGTTCTTAATCTGCTTGAAGAGAATAATAGAAGATCAAAACAAGAAGCAACTCTGAATAAACACTATCCTCATAATATGCCTTTAAAGAAGGTTTAAAGATGAATATCAACTTGAAGAAGCTCTCAACAACTGAAGCTAATGTTCTTACTCTGCTTACTCCCATCAAGCAAGGATCGTCTCAGAAGATGCAGACAAGAAGACTCCAACTATTATTCACTTAAAAGTGATTACTTGTCATTGTATCATATAGTTTATACTTAGAATATGTGCTTATTAAGAAGCACTGTATTGAAACCAATTTAGATTTGGTGATGATGCCTTGAGCGACCGAGTAAAGGTCAGAAGCTTGAGAAGACTATGATGGTGGTCATTGTGGAAATTCTCTTGGAGACCAAGTGAAGGTCAGAAGTCCAGGAGTCAATGGATGTTATATCTGTGGATCAGATCACTGAACAGTCCATTGTAGTTAGTCATGAGCAGTTGGCTTGTGCAGGTTTACTAGATTGATGTACGTTATATCTCGCTGAGATCACTTAACGGTTCAGTCATCTAGGGGTTAGTCACTCGCGGGTAGCTTGTGCAGGGTTAGTCACAACAGTTGGCTGTTCAGTTTGTTACTCACGACGGATGATCGTGCCAGTGTAATTAAGTTTGTTTATAGTGGATGAAGTCCTCTGTTGAGAGGCAAATCACCTGAGGAGGGTGGACTGGAGGTTGCCTTATTTAGAAGGTGAACCAAGATAAAAATGAATGAGGCTTTTACTTTCTCTATAATTCATTTAACTCAGAACATTCACGCAGAATGTCTTTAGAACTGTACTGAGACAAGTCAGAAGTTCTGATGATATAAAGAAGTTAAAATAAATATCTCATTGGTTATGCAACTCCATTCCAAGCATGCTTCCGCAATATTAAAGCATATCCAGAAGATGAGATACTAAGAGAAAGAAAAGAATTTATAGAAAGGGAATTTTAATTTGATAAAGAACACAATTCAATCCCCCCTTTCATGTGTTTTTCTCCACCTTTAATTGGTATCAGAGCATGGCTCTGTTATTGATATTAAGATCCAACACTTAACCATGTAGAGAGATCTAGAAGGAGAAAAACCACGCTGAGTAGAAAAACAACGTCATATTCCAACACTCAGTATAATCAGAAGATGTCAAGGAAAATATCTCAATACTCTGAGAACATTATCTACATATCAAAAAGAGTTTTGTGGATCAACATCGAAATTCCATAAGAAGCTCAAGACATTAGAAAGAAGAATATGTGCTTAATGGAAATATCCAAGGTCAAACAAGTGTAGCTAAATTATGCCAAGTGGTCATCTTCAATTCATCATCACAAATCAAAGGAAGAAGATAAGGTAGAACAAGATTTTAGAGCTAAGAATCTGAAGCAAGGAAAGATAAAACTTCTGCTCAAGAAGATGCTCTCTCTCATGAAAGACAAGAAGAAAGGTTTATCATCCGGAACGGTCAGATCTTCCTAAAACTTTCTCTTTTATAATTCTGCTAACTTTAATATGAGTTTATTAATAATTTATATAAATCTCTCTTGCATGCCTAGTATTAGTTGTCACCTACTCTACTGTCTGTCATATTCTCCATGCATATACTATAACTCTAAATTAATCTTTAAGCCAAACCAGATAAAAGAAAAGAAAGTAAACTGTTTCTTTTTAGAAAAATCTATCAACTCTGAAAGAATAAAAATAAACTTCTGAGGGTTTAGAAGAAAAGAATAAATCCTTGCTAAGAAACACATCTGAACTTCGGGTTCAGAAGACCATAGGTCAGAAGATCCATTTTTAGTGTGGTTTCACACTAACTCCAAGATGCTTAACACGTGGGTAAGTCTCTGAAACATCGCACGTGCAAGGTATGGTGATGAAACTCTAGGAAACTGTTCCAATCAATTCAACAGTCTCGTCCCTTCTCATGTTTGTCAAATCCATTAAATGTTTACCATGATTGTATTTTTTTAAAAATTCTTTTATTTTCCATTTAAATGTTTTTTTAACTGTTTGTGTGTTCTCTATAAATAGTCTGTAAAATCGTCAATATTTTCTTTCGCTCCCTCGTCTTTTCAAAAAACCATATACGCTTCTTAGTCTCTCTCTCTCTCTCTCTCTCAACTATCTCAACTGCTCATCAATGGCATATGCGTCGTCATCCCATTAAAATCGTCCTTTACCCAAAGATCATATTGAACCACAAAGGACAATGCTTCTTCCTGTGAATGAAATAGAAGTTATCTGCAAATACATGGTTGACCTGGCAAACATCAAAGAAAACAGGATTGATTTGCTACTAGCAGTTATGTTTCAAAGTTGGGAAAGTTTCTTTGACAGATTAATCGGACCAGTTTTCCCTCTTCTTGTCAAAGAATTTTGGATTCATGCAGTTACTACACCCCAAGGCAATTCTGTCAATGGTTAAGGGTAAGAAAAATTGTTATTACAAAAAATCTAATTGGACAGTTACTCGGTCTTAAAGGAGGAGGAGTTGGATTTGCTGACGGAAGACCAGATATGGAAGCAGTTTATAATGAAATCTTTAAGAATGGGAAACCTTCCTCAAAATTCAAAAATATGAAGTAATATTACCAAGTTTGGGCGAAAATCTTCCTGGGCTGCATCTTCCATCGGAAAGCAACAAGCTCCTCAGATTATGTTAATACCGATCAACAATTTCTACTTTATTGTCTAGGTAAAGACATCAAGATTGATCTATCATATATTCTCTTCAAACAATTGTGGGCTCATGTCAACGAGTCCAGAGAAAATCGGAAGGTTAAGGTTCAGAGAAACTGGATTCCTCTTTCAAGATTGATTTCAGATATTCTGACTGAAAATGGCCAAGTAGCAAATTTAGCAGAGGCAAACCTGGTGGAAGAATTAGAGCCAATATGTGGAAAAACTCTAAGTGGAAAGAACCTGAAGAAGATGAAGATCATCAATGAAATTTTCTGTCCACCCACTTCCTATACAAAAAACTTCATTAATCAAAGGAGAGTCCAGATAAATGATTTCCCTCTGTTCAATGCTGGATGTAACACCCGTATAATTTTATTATTAATTTAATTGGAATATTGAATTAATAATTAGAATTATTAGGGATTTTGTGAAAATACTGAATAAATGATGGTTGAGGGCATTTGGGCCATGTGAGTAAATAGTAAAAAGGGGAGGGTGATTTTATAATCCTTTTACTAAATTATTATTATTTTTCATAAAACAATTGGATTTGGGAAGAAAGAAAGAACGTGAAAGAACAGAGGTTTGGAACGAAGAACGTGAAGGAGAACTGTAGAGGGAGAGATCAAGGATCAAGAACAATTGTCTAAGGTAAGGGGAGACTCTCCATTTAATCTCTATTATCGTGTTATAGGTAATAGTATAGATTGGTAGTATTGTTTTGATCAATGGTTTCCATGTTCTGTATTGTGTTCATCTTTTGGATTGAAATTTTGGACTGATAAATCCCTAATGACTGAGTAGATCTAGAGTATGATGAACGAAATTGATTATTGGATCATATACTGTAGTTTCTGGGTGAATTCGTATGCTGTTATGAGATGAATTTTCTGGATTTTAGACCCAAATCGCAGACTGTGCAGGTGAAATCGCGAGGAAGATGAATGGTAAGTTGCAGGTTTCTGTGAACTGCTGTCCATTCACGTATGGTACGCGTATGATACGCATATGGGGGGTGTGGTACGCGTATGGTACGCTCCCCATGGTGCATCAGAATGTGCCCTTCTGCTGGTACGCGTATGATACGCGTATGATGTTGTTTTGTGTGGAAATATGGTTCTGTCCATACGCGTATGATGCAACCGATGTTTATTCCTGAGTGGAAGTGGGATAGCATCTCAATGGATTTTGTGTCGGGTTTGCCAAGAACTGTCAGAAATTGTGAAGCTATCTGGGTCGTGGTGGACAGGTTGACGAAGTCTGCACATTTTATACCGGTGAGAATGGATTATCTGATGGAAAAGCTGGCTCAATTGTATATTGAGAAGATAGTGAGTCTGCATGGTATTCCTTCAAGTATCGTGTCAGACAGAGATCCGCAGTTTACGTCTAAGTTCTGGGAAGGTTTGCAGAAAGCTTTGGGTACTAAGCTAAGATTGAGTTCTGCTTATCATCCGTAGACTGATGGACAGACTGAGAGGACAATTCAGTCATTAGAGGATTTGTTGCGGGCTTGTGTGTTAGAAAAAGGAGGTACTTGGGATAGTTATCTGCCTTTGATTGAGTTTACCTACAACAACAGTTATCATTCGAGTATCGGTATGGCTCCGTTTGAGGCTTTGTATGGTAGGAGGTGTAGGACGCCGTTGTGTTGGTACGAATCTGGTGAGAGTGCTGTGATTGGTCCAGAAATTGTACAACAGACTACAAAGAGGATTAAAATGATTCAGGAGAAGATGAAGGCTTCTCAGAGTCGTCAGAAGAGTTATCACGACAAAAGGAGGAAAACACTTGAGTTTCAAGAGGGAGATCATGTGTTTATGAGAGTTACTCCTATGACGGGGATTGGTCGAGCATTGAAGTCAAAGAAGTTGACTCCGCGTTTTATTGGACCATTTCAAATTTCTGAAAGAGTGGGGGAAGTGGCTTATCGTATCGCTCTACCGCCGATGCTTGCAAATTTGCATGATGTGTTTCATGTGTCTCAGTTAAGGAAATACATTTCGGATCCGTCCCATGTGATCCAAGTAGATGATGTACAGGTGAAAGATAACTTGACGGTTGAGACTTTACCTGTGAGGATTGAAGATAGAAGACTGAAGCAATTGCGAGGCAAGGAAATAGCTTTGGTCAGAGTGGCTTGGGGAGGACCAGCTGAAGGCAATGTTACCTGGGAGTTAGAGAGTCAGATGAAGGACTCTTATCCAGAACTTTTTACCTGAGGTATGTTTTCGAGGACGAAAACTCTTTTAGTGGGGGAGAGTTGTAACACCCGTATAATTTTATTATTAATTTAATTGGAATATTGAATTAATAATTAGAATTATTAGGGATTTTGTGAAAATAATGAATAAATGATGGTTGAGGGCATTTGGGCCATGTGAGTAAATAGTAAAAAGGGGAGGGTGATTTTATAATCCTTTTACTAAATTATTATTATTTTTCATAAAACAATTGGATTTGGGAAGAAAGAAAGAACGTGAAAGAACAGAGGTTTGGAACGAAGAACGTGAAGGAGAACTGTAGAGGGAGAGATCAAGGATCAAGAACAATTGTCTAAGGTAAGGGGAGACTCTCCATTTAATCTCTATTATCGTGTTATAGGTAATAGTATAGATTGGTAGTATTGTTTTGATCAATGGTTTCCATGTTCTGTATTGTGTTCATCTTTTAGATTGAAATTTTGGACTGATAAATCCCTAATGACTGAGTAGATCAAGAGTATGATGAACGAAATTGATTATTGGATCATATACTGTAGTTTCTGGGTGAATTCGTATGCTGTTATGAGATGAATTTTCTGGTTTTTAGACCCAAATCGCAGACTGTGCAGGTGAAATCGCGAGGAAGATGAATGGTAAGTTGCAGGTTTCTGTGAACTGTTGTCCATTCACGTATGGTACGCGTATGATACGCGTATGGGGGGTGTGGTACGCGTATGGTACGCTCCCCATGGTGCATCAGAATGTGCCCTTCTGCTGGTACGCGTATGATACGCGTATGATGTTGTTTTGTGTGGAAATATGGTTCTGTCCATACGCGTATGATACGCGTATGGTGTGTATGTTTTGTCTGAAGTTGTGCTTCTGCCTGTACGCGTATGATACGCGTATGGGGCGTGTTTTTGTGAAGTTCTGGCCCTGTTGGTACGCGTATGGTACGCGTATGGCCAGCGTGATTGACAGATTTTGCTGTTTTGTGATTTTTGGAAGGTTAATGGCGTGTAACTTTCGAGCTGGTATATCTGTATGATTTATTATTATATGATTATTTGAATGATGAAATCTAATTTATATATATATGAACATACTTGTTGATGATGATGATGACGATGAATGATGATATATGAGTATAGACGAGGCTACTCATTGTGTGATGATGATGATGGTATGTTATATATATGTTGCATGCATTCATAGTCATAGTATGAGGGCTGTATCCTAAAGATGAGAGGATGCAGTGAAGGGCAGGATTCCCATTGTGTGGAATCTGTGCTGGCAGGGCCGTATCTGGATGATGATAGATCGGTCGGTGGATGATGTCCACTGGTGATGTTTGGTACCACATGCATAGTGTCAGTTTCATACATGTGCATGATTTGTTTATAACATGATGGTGTATGTTTTAAGATGACTTGTCTGTTTATCTGTGGATGTGTGAACGATGATTTGTATGAATATGAAACAGTTGGTGAATGATATCACTATGATATGTTATTATTTATGATGCAATAACATTGGTTAACTGTGATGAGACTCACCCTTACTTGTTGTCATTTTCAGATTGAGGATAGCGGCGCGACTTGGTGAGGATTAGCTCATAAGTCGGTTTTTAGTATTGTGTCGGTGTCATGCTCTGGTAGATGTAACACTGGGAACGCGTTGTTTTTAGAGTTCGATTATAACTCTATTTGTTTTGTTGTTAAAGTCTGATACATTAATGATGGATGTTGACTTGATGATTTTAATTCCGCTGTGTAGACATGGTTTGTTTATTGAGTTATAATTACAGATGTTTTCAGTGAATGCATGACATGTACCGAACGTGTATTTTCTTTATTTATGAATTGTGACACCTCTTGCATGTTAACTCTGATTAATATTTATTCTATTGTCGCGGGTTATTAGAGGGGTGTTACAATAGTGGTATCAGAGCATAGTCGATCGTTGTGATCAGAGTCTTAGTGTCAGTCTTTCCGTGTATGCGACTAATACGAGTTATTTGTCGATACTTTTGTTCTGACTGGATTGTTTGTGTTAAGCAGAACAATGGCTGGAAGAGGAGGAAGAAACGATGATGCTATCGCTGAGGCTCTGGGCATGATTGCTGGTGTGCTGGGGGGGAATGCCAATGGAGCTGCGATTGGTGCTGACAGGCAACTGAACAGTTTTCAGAGGAACAATCCTCCATTGTTCAAGGGCACGCATAATCCTGAAGGTGCTCAAAAATGGCTTAAGGAGATCGAGAGGATTTTCAGAGTCATTGACTGTGCTGAGGACCTCAAGGTGAGGTATGGTACTCATATGTTATCTGAGGAGGCTGATGACTGGTGGATGTCAACCAGGACTGAGCTGGATGCTGGTGGTACAGCAATTACTTGGACTGTATTTAGAAGGGAATTTCTGAGGAGGTATTTTCCTGAAGATGTCAGAGGCAGAAAGGAAGTTGAGTTTCTAGCACTGGTTCAAGGCAGTATGTCAGTACCGGAGTATGCTGCCAAGTTTGTGGAACTGGCAAGGTACTATGTGCACTACAATGATGATGAAGCCACTGAGTTCTCGAAATGTGTCAAATTTGAGAATGGTCTTCGTGATGAGATCAAGCAGGGTATCAGGTACCAGAGAATCCGGAGGTTTGTCGATCTGGTAGATTGTAGCAGGATTTTTGAAGAAGATAACATCAAGCTGAGGTCATCTCACTCTCGCGAGTTGGTTGACAGAAAAGGGAAGAAACATATGGATAGAGGTAAGCCATATGGTAGAGGTAAACCTGCTGATTGGAAGAAACCCAGTGGGGGAGATTCCAGTGCTCGTATCAGATGTTACAATTGTGGTGAGATCGGACATCGTAGGAATGAGTGCAAGCTTGATCAAAAGAAGTGTTATAAGTGTGACCAAGTGGGTCAAATTGCTGCTGACTGCAAGAAGAGGGTTGTGACTTGTTACAACTGCGGAGAAGAGGGTCACATCAGTCCTAATTGTCCTAAGCCAAAGAAGAACCAATCGGGAGGAAAGGTTTTTGCTTTGACCGGGTCAGAGAGTACTCCAGAGGACAGGTTGATTAAAGGTACGTGTTTCATTCATGGCACACCTTTGGTTGCAATTATTGATACTGGAGCAACTCACTCTTTTATTTCTTTGGATTGTGCTATGAGGTTAAATCTTGAGATATCTGACATAAATGGAAGTATGGTTATTGACACTCCTACATCGGGTTCAGTAACTACTTCGTCTGCATGCTTGAATTGTCCGGTTGATATTTTTGGTAGAGAATTCGGGATGGACTTAGTGTGCCTTCCGTTGAAACAACTCGATGTAATCCTAGGAATGAACTGGTTGGAATTCAACTGTGTTCATATCAACTGTTTTACGAAGACGGTGATTTTTCCTGAAGAGGTTAGTTCTGATAGTCTGGAAATGACAGCTAGACAGGTGAATGAGGCTATCGGAGATGGTGTACCAGTGTTTATGTTGTTTGCATTGATGAATGTGAAGGAGAAAGTGGCGAGTAGCGAATTGCCTGTTGTGTGTGAGTTCCCAGAAGTTTTTCCAGAAGATGTGAATGAATTGCCACCGGAAAGAGAAGTGGAGTTTTCTATTGATTTGGTTCCGGGAACTAGTCCAGTGTCGATAGCACCGTATCGTATGTCGCCGTCTGAGTTGTCCGAACTGAAGAAGCAGTTAGAAGAATTGCTGGAGAAGAAATTCATTCGTCCTAGTGTTTCTCCGTGGGGTGCGCCTGTGTTACTAGTGAAAAAGAAAGAGGGTTCGATGAGGCTGTGTGTAGATTACAGACAATTGAACAAGGTTACTATCAAGAATCGGTATCCATTGCCGAGGATTGATGATTTGATGGATCAGTTGGTTGGGGCATGTGTATTTAGTAAAATTGATCTGAGGTCTGGGTATCATCAGATTCGTGTGAAAGACGACGATATTCAGAAGACTGCCTTTAGAACGAGGTATGGACATTATGAGTATTCTGTAATGCCGTTTGGAGTTACTAATGCACCTGGTGTTTTTATGGAATATATGAACAGGATTTTTCATCCGTATCTCGACAAGTTTGTGGTGGTATTTATAGATGATATCCTGATATATTCTAAGAGTGAGAAAGAACATGCGGAACATCTCAGAACTGTGTTGGAGCTGTTGAAAGAGAAGCAACTTTTTGCCAAACTGTCGAAGTGTGAATTCTGGTTGGAAGAAGTCAGTTTTCTTGGACATGTGATTTCTAAGAATGGTATCGCTGTTGATCCTACAAAGATAGAAGCTGTGTCTCAGTGGGAAGCTCCAAAGTCAGTGTCAGAGATTCGTAGTTTTCTTGGTCTTGCAGGTTACTACCGGAAGTTCATTGAAGGGTTTTCAAAGTTAGCATTACCGTTAACTAAATTAACCAGGAAGGGACAAGCTTTTATTTGGGATGCAAAGTGTGAAGAGGGATTCCAAGAGCTGAAGAGGAGGTTGACTAGTGCTCCTATTTTGATTTTGCCGAATCCGACAGAATCATTTGTGGTTTATTGTGATGCGTCACTAATGGGTTTAGGTGGTGTATTAATGCAGAATCAACAAGTGGACGCTTATGCGTCGAGGCAACTCAAAGTGCATGAGAGGAATTATCCGACTCATGATTTGGAGTTGGCAGCTGTGGTTTTTGTGTTGAAGTTGTGGCGAAACTATTTGTATGGTTCGAGATTTGAGGTGTTCAGTGATCATAAGAGCCTGAAGTACCTCTTTGACCAGAAAGAGTTGAACATGAGGCAGAGAAGGTGGTTAGAATTTCTGAAGGATTATGATTTTGGTTTGAATTATCATCCGGGTAAGGCAAACGTGGTTGCTGATGCTTTGAGTAGGAAGACCTTGCATATGTCTATGCTAATGGTGAAGGAATTGGATTTGATTGAACAATTCAGAGACTTGAGTCTAGTGTGTGAAGGTACTCCTATTAGTGTCAAATTGGGTATGCTGAAGCTGACTAGTGGCATTCTTGAAGAAATTAGAGAAGGTCAGAAAGTTGATGTGGAATTGATTGATAAGTTGACTTTGATTAATCAAGGCAAGAGTAGTGAATTCAGAGTCGACGAGAATGGTATACTGAGGTTTGGTGACCGAGTTTGTGTTCCTGATATTGATGAACTCCGAAAGCGTATTTTGGAAGAAGGACACCGTAGTGGATTGAGTATTCATCCTGGTGCTACCAAGATGTGTCATGATTTGAAAAAGTTGTTTTGGTGGCCTGGAATGAAGAAGGAAATTGCTGAGTTTGTGTATTCTTGTTTGACTTGCCAGAAGTCAAAGATTGAGCATCAGAAACCGTCTGGGTTGATGCAACCGATGTTTATTCCTGAGTGGAAGTGGGATAGCATCTCAATGGATTTTGTGTCGGGTTTGCCAAGAACTGTCAGAAATTGTGAAGCTATCTGGGTCGTGGTGGACAGGTTGACGAAGTCTGCACATTTTATACCGGTGAGAATGGATTATCTGATGGAAAAGCTGGCTCAATTGTATATTGAGAAGATAGTGAGTCTGCATGGTATTCCTTCAAGTATCGTGTCAGACAGAGATCCGCAGTTTACGTCTAAGTTCTGGGAAGGTTTGCAGAAAGCTTTGGGTACTAAGCTAAGATTGAGTTCTGCTTATCATCCGTAGACTGATGGACAGACTGAGAGGACAATTCAGTCATTAGAGGATTTGTTGCGGGCTTGTGTGTTAGAAAAAGGAGGTACTTGGGATAGTTATCTGCCTTTGATTGAGTTTACCTACAACAACAGTTATCATTCGAGTATCGGTATGGCTCCGTTTGAGGCTTTGTATGGTAGGAGGTGTAGGACGCCGTTGTGTTGGTACGAATCTGGTGAGAGTGCTGTGATTGGTCCAGAAATTGTACAACAGACTACAGAGAGGATTAAAATGATTCAGGAGAAGATGAAGGCTTCTCAGAGTCGTCAGAAGAGTTATCACGACAAAAGGAGGAAAACACTTGAGTTTCAAGAGGGAGATCATGTGTTTATGAGAGTTACTCCTATGACGGGGATTGGTCGAGCATTGAAGTCAAAGAAGTTGACTCCGCGTTTTATTGGACCATTTCAAATTTCTGAAAGAGTGGGGGAAGTGGCTTATCGTATCGCTCTACCGCCGATGCTTGCAAATTTGCATGATGTGTTTCATGTGTCTCAGTTAAGGAAATACATTTCGGATCCGTCCCATGTGATCCAAGTAGATGATGTACAGGTGAAAGATAACTTGACGGTTGAGACTTTACCTGTGAGGATTGAAGATAGAAGACTGAAGCAATTGCGAGGCAAGGAAATAGCTTTGGTCAGAGTGGCTTGGGGAGGACCAGCTGAAGGCAATGTTACCTGGGAGTTAGAGAGTCAGATGAAGGACTCTTATCCAGAACTTTTTACCTGAGGTATGTTTTCGAGGACGAAAACTCTTTTAGTGGGGGAGAGTTGTAACACCCGTATAATTTTATTATTAATTTAATTGGAATATTGAATTAATAATTAGAATTATTAGGGATTTTGTGAAAATAATGAATAAATGATGGTTGAGGGCATTTGGGCCATGTGAGTAAATAGTAAAAAGGGGAGGGTGATTTTATAATCCTTTTACTAAATTATTATTATTTTTCATAAAACAATTGGATTTGGGAAGAAAGAAAGAACGTGAAAGAACAGAGGTTTGGAACGAAGAACGTGAAGGAGAACTGTAGAGGGAGAGATCAAGGATCAAGAACAATTGTCTAAGGTAAGGGGAGACTCTCCATTTAATCTCTATTATCGTGTTATAGGTAATAGTATAGATTGGTAGTATTGTTTTGATCAATGGTTTCCATGTTCTGTATTGTGTTCATCTTTTAGATTGAAATTTTGGACTGATAAATCCCTAATGACTGAGTAGATCAAGAGTATGATGAACGAAATTGATTATTGGATCATATACTGTAGTTTCTGGGTGAATTCGTATGCTGTTATGAGATGAATTTTCTGGTTTTTAGACCCAAATCGCAGACTGTGCAGGTGAAATCGCGAGGAAGATGAATGGTAAGTTGCAGGTTTCTGTGAACTGCTGTCCATTCACGTATGGTACGCGTATGATACGCGTATGGGGGGTGTGGTACGCGTATGGTACGCTCCCCATGGTGCATCAGAATGTGCCCTTCTGCTGGTACGCGTATGATACGCGTATGATGTTGTTTTGTGTGGAAATATGGTTCTGTCCATACGCGTATGATACGCGTATGGTGTGTATGTTTTGTCTGAAGTTGTGCTTCTGCCTGTACGCGTATGATACGCGTATGAGGCGTGTTTTTGTGAAGTTCTGGCCCTGTTGGTACGCGTATGGTACGCGTATGGCCAGCGTGATTGACAGATTTTGCTGTTTTGTGATTTTTGGAAGGTTAATGGCGTGTAACTTTCGAGCTGGTATATCTGTATGATTTATTATTATATGATTATTTGAATGATGAAATCTAATTTATATATATATGAACATACTTGTTGATGATGATGATGACGATGAATGATGATATATGAGTATAGACGAGGCTACTCATTGTGTGATGATGATGATGGTATGTTATATATATGTTGCATGCATTCATAGTCATAGTATGAGGGCTGTATCCTAAAGATGAGAGGATGCAGTGAAGGGCAGGATTCCCATTGTGTGGAATCTGTGCTGGCAGGGCCGTATCTGGATGATGATAGATCGGTCGGTGGATGATGTCCACTGGTGATGTTTGGTACCACATGCATAGTGTCAGTTTCATACATGTGCATGATTTGTTTATAACATGATGGTGTATGTTTTAAGATGACTTGTCTGTTTATCTGTGGATGTGTGAACGATGATTTCTATGAATATGAAACAGTTGGTGAATGATATCACTATGATATGTTATTATTTATGATGCAATAACATTGGTTAACTGTGATGAGACTCACCCTTACTTGTTGTCATTTTCAGATTGAGGATAGCGGCGCGACTTGGTGAGGATTAGCTCATAAGTCGGTTTTTAGTATTGTGTCGGTGTCATGCTCTGGTAGATGTAACACTGGGAACGCGTTGTTTTTAGAGTTCGATTATAACTCTATTTGTTTTGTTGTTAAAGTCTGATACATTAATGATGGATGTTGACTTGATGATTTTAATTCCGCTGTGTAGACATGGTTTGTTTATTGAGTTATAATTACAGATGTTTTCAGTGAATGCATGACATGTACCGAACGTGTATTTTCTTTATTTATGAATTGTGACACCTCTTGCATGTTAACTCTGATTAATATTTATTCTATTGTCGCGGGTTATTATAGGGGTGTTACACTGGAGATACTCCAGATATCATTCTTAATTTCATCGAACTTGTTATACGGTGAACTGACTTTTTTGAAATGTGCGGATAGCAAGAGTCGCCACCGACTTTTATTTTATCCAATTAGGAAAGGCAAAAAGAACAGGAAAGACCTTTGAAAGATTTTGAGTTCGGGGGTAAATTATACAAAGGGAAGGTGTAAGGCACCCTTTGCATCCATGGTTTATCCACGGGCTCTTAATTGCTTAGCTCACTTTGTTTTCAAAATGTTTGAATTGTTTGAAAAGTAGGGTGTGAATAGAAAAACCTTTGAAGAAGAACTTTAGCTTGTAAATAAGCGTAGTCTTTTGGAAATTTTTTTGTAAAGGAGGTGTGAAGAGTAATTTGAATTTGTTTGAATTGAGCTAGCAGTTGAGAACTACCTACCCTAAGTTTGTCTTTCATATTCTTTAAGTCTTTCGGGCGAAAGGGTCTATCCATACCATAAGAGGGCAGAAAGTCTTTCAATTGGATGTTTAAGGGTCATCGAGAATAATCGTTCGCCATAAGACTGTCCCTACCATAAAGAGGGTAAGTAGTCTAAGGGAAGGATATAATAGTCATTTAATATTTTTAGGCATCATGCGAGGATACCTTAGCAATTGGGACAATCATCTTTTACCGAGGCAACTTCGAGGGACTAGATGATTTTCAATCTCTTTAGGCAACCTTGCTTTAGGTATCCTCAGAATCGAGGGACTTGACTATTTTAAGGCATTATCAATAAGGCAACAAGGCAATAGTAATAAGGCAACAAGGCAACCAGAGGGATTACCCTAAAGGTGTGTGGGTGCACAATCACGTGGTTAACTTTGATGATATTTATCTTATAAGTTAGTGATCTAGATTCAGTTAATAGTCTTGCACTCCCTAGGATTACTAACCATGGCAGAAAATAAAACAGTTAAAATCATACGCTATTACACTAAACACCTGCGGGGATGGGGGAAATTAAAAGGCGAAAAATAAAACCTAACCTATTACAATAAAACCCCTATACGGTAACAGAAAAATAAAGGCAGAAAATAAGAAAGAACAACAGTTAATTTGCACATCTTCAGCCTTAATCTTCCTCGAACCTTCGATTGACTCTGAACATCTGAGAATTAAACGGACAATAATAGGGATGAGTGTAGGAGTAATTCATCGACATTTGAAAGTAAACTCTAATTTATATTTTATAAGGCAAAACACAAATAAAAATGTTTTTAAACAAAGAAATTAGAAAACTTAGCTTTTTGGTCGGGTGAGGCGCGTGGCTGAAAGATCTTTAATTAACCCTGGAAATTAGGCACAAAGAAGAAGAATGTTAGTGCATTAAAGATCTCAACAATTATAACGTGACAGATCAAAAGTTAAAATTGTAATAATTGAGGCAAAAAAAAAAAAAAGGGTAAGGCAAAAACAAACATTGAAAGGGGACAGAAGTCAATTATGGTTTAATAGAATAAATAAAAGCCAAAAAAAACGTATAAGGCAAACAACATAATTTTTATTTTTTAAAAAAAACAAATATTGATAAAATTATGGAACAACATCAAGTTTTCGATTAAAAATAAATAATTAATTATAATTTACTATAAAAAACTAATTTAAAATAAATAAGAATATAGTTAATAATAATTATAATAGAAAGGAGAATAATAAAAAAAGGATAAAACATTCATATAATTATAAATAAAAAGAAAATTAAAAACCACTTAGCTTTGATTAGGTGTGGGAGACTCTTGAGGGAACACCATGTGGAGCATCTTCTAGTCCCTTAGATCTGCGCCTGGAGGAGATCTTGTGGCTGATATCAAGGGTGCATCGTGGGCTCGTGAGGAGGCATGGCACTGGATCGCTGAACACAATATAACAAACAAATTAAACACAAAAAGTAGTTCCCCCAGGTCTCGAACCTGCGTTATGGGGGACAAGAGAACCAAGTACATATACGCTACCACTGGGCCAATGTTTATTCGCTGTCAGTTGTATTCATCAAAAATAATAAATAAAAAACGTATTGATTAATAAGATTCAAAAGGAAAGTCAAACATGGGGGCCACGCGTGTCTGACCAACCAATTAGATGAGGGAAGAGATTCTAAATCGTTTGACCACCCACTAACAATGCCCCACGTACTTACAAGGACGCCGTCCACTATTCATCATCTTCACAAAAGAAAACAGCTACGATTTGGCTTCGACCTTGGCTACGGTTTCGCTGCCAATATTTCCAGCCACCTCTGCCGTTTTAAAAGACCTGCAAAACGCGACCAAACAAAGGAACCAATGACTCAGATTACCTTAAAATCACTCCCCGGTCTGGAATATGGGATTCATTTTGTCTGAATTGGCATGTATCTAAGAAACTGAAGCAAGAGAGCTTGGTGCCCTAGCCATGGTGAATCTTAACCTATGCATCATGGCTCCGTTTCAAGGATCCAGACCACAGAACCTTAACCGTCGTTCATTATCACTCTATGCTACCAGGAGAAACGATTGGAACGGTTGCTTAGCTTGGAATGAGGCTGCACATAGAGACACAAACTTCTTCTTTCACTTGAGTTTCTTTCACGTTTTTAGGGTTTTCTTAGAGGTAGCCAATCCGTCCCCTTGCTTCTGAATACATTTGCTATATATAAGAGAGGAGATTAGGTCAATTATATTGGTAAGAAATCATAAGATTGGTGCCCTGGAAATTTGATTAAAATTTGATGCAAATCTTTCCTAATTGACTCAAATATGGTTCATCTCTCTCCAATATTCGTTGCCACGAAATTGGCTCATATTTCAGTCCTTTGAACGATTAAAATTGATTTGAGAATGGAATCAAATCAAATCTTTTTATTTTCTTTCAATTTATTTTGATTTAAACCATATTTTAATGAATAAAAATTCAATAAAAATATAATAAAAATCAAATAATCATGGCTTGGGGAACTAGATTGGATCATAAAAAGTTGGACCCTTTTGCAAAGGAATCCATTTTGAACCACTTTTACTTCACATTTTCCTTTCAAAATTGTCTAACTTTGACAAGGCATATCTCCCTCAATTTTTAAGATAAGGATGAGTTCTAGGACTTTTAGGAAAGCCCAAGATGTCCTCTACAAGCTACTTTGGAAGCTTTTTTGCATTTGGAGTTTTTATCTTGATGATGTGGCTCCTACGAAAAAACTGCTTTTTGCGAGCTCTTAGAGGGACTTGTAATGTATTAACTCATATCTCCCAAATGGTGCATTTCTGGCCTTGGCTTGTGAGAGACAAAGTTGTAGAGAATTCAATTTCCTTTAAAATAGGCTTTGGATGGGAAATTTCTGATGTTCCTTGTGAAAGTTATGGCTGGTCAAAGTTCAGTTGACTTTCTCCTATGAAACCCTAATTTAGAAACTCTTGAATTTGTTGATTTCTGATCTTTTCTTGATGAACCATGATCAATCCTTGATCAAATGGTGAATGATACTTCAAAATAAGGTTGTTGACAAAAAATCAGGAGTTTTTACTGTACTTTGACCATAGTTGACTTTTAGGTCAAATTGGTCGACTAATGACCATTTGAACTTTTGTTTGAGCAATCTTGTGAATCAGAGCTTGAAAGTTGGCATGAGGATCCTTTAAGGCATATGAGAGATTATGAGGTCCACTTGAATTGTCAGAATTTGATTTTTCTTGAAGAGAAGTAAAAACCCTAGTTATGGGTTGTTTGTTTAGGAGAGTGTGCATCCACTTAGATCTTGAGCTGTTGATACTTGGATGAGCTTGAGTAAAAAATGTGGTGGGCAAATTTTGGGGTATGACAGAACTAAACAAGCAGGCAGGCATACCAATTGATCCAGCCTGGCTTCAGGGGAGAAATGACCCCATTCCAGAAGTTCAGAAGAAGAAGAAATCCAAGAAAAGAAAGGTGGCAGAAGAAGGAACCTCTACCAAAACTTCCAAAGATCATAATAGAAATAAGAAAAAGCACTCAGGTAATCCTTCTACCTTCATCTCTGCTATTAATTCTGATAATGTTGAAACATCTATCTTACCTGAGACTATTGAATCCCCTATCCACCAATCCTCTAAATCTACTGATATCGCAACTTTAGAAACCAATCCCACAAGTCCTCCAGAAAATCAAAACTTAGTACAGCTGTTGTCAGACATTGACAATTTTGATTCAAAATCAACTGGACCATCCAAACCAACAGAAACCATTGCTGTAACCCAGCAACAAGAAACTCAGACCCCTGCTCCTCTAGCTATTTCCAGTACCTTTGAAAATCCAAAAGAAACAGTTATTCAAACTTCCAACCAAAAAGAATCTTCACCCATACCATCTGTTAAAACCTTAACAAAAATCACTTCGCCTGAAATCCAGCAAGAAAATCCTGTCATCACTCCCACACCAACAAATCCAAACCCACCTGAAATTTCACCACCAAAAGAAATGGTATCTACCACTCTTTCTGAACCAGAAGCCTCACCTTTATCAGAAAATGATCCATCATTCTGTGTTGAAAATGTCTGTTCAGAATCATCTGAAATCAGACCTCAACCTATAAACCAAATTGCAAAACCTTATGAGTGGTATAAAGGATCATGGAACATTCCTGGGATTACCAGCCCCTTAGCGACAGTATTACCCAATGTTCCGACATATAACACCCTTGTTGAATCAATCACACAAACACCACCACACTTAACTAAAACTACTTCACCTGACTCATCCCCAAAATACTTTGTCCGTCCATCCTCACCAGAAGTTCAAATCATCTCAGCCCCACCTTCACCACAAAATTCACCAATTCACACATCAAACTCACCCCAAATAATCTCAGAAGTTTCAACTCCAGAATCTCAACCAACTGAAATCACTGAACCTCAAACTGAACAAACTACTGGACCAGAACCAGAACAGTCTGCTGAACCAGAAACAAAACAACAAGAACAAGAGCAATCCCCCAACCAACAACAAGAACAATCCATTGAACCTGAACCTCAACAAACCTTTGAACTAGAACCGGAACTTTCTAATGAACCTCATCATCCTGAACCCGTCTTAACAGATGTTGACATATTATTCAAGAATTTTGAAACTGAGATGCAGGGATGGATTGCAAGATTAAAAGTTGGCTGTGCAACAAATGGAAGTTCAGTGGCCCCATAAGCCCTTTGGGATGCATTCAGAAGGAGATTCAACTCCGAGTCTCTTAAACTCAAAGAAGTATGCCACACTCATGCTAATGAGAAATTTTATGAATATCTGAATGTTGTCATCACTCTTGTGATGGATCCCTGGGCACTAAAACCTCCTCTAGTAATTAGCAACACTCTATGTTCTACATCTTCTAAGCATATGGATATTGATGATGATCAAGCAATTTCCTGGGCTCTGATGAAGCAAATTCCGATTGAAGTGCCTGAAGACATTTGTGAATGAAAAATACCAACTTGGGAAATAAATGTAAATCAGTTGACTCCCAATGTTCTCATTGTTTCCTCTGTGCTTGCAAGTATTGCTAGTGACAAATCTGCTAAGATGCTTGAAACGCTAAATGAACTCAAGAAGGAAAATGTAGAAGTCAGAAAACGACTAGACAGAAAGGACGCAACCAACGGGGAATTCAAATTCTGGATGATGAGGCAAGAGGAGTCTACAAATGAAATAAAAAATATCCTACTATCTCTTGTTCCCAAGCAACCTTAGATCCCGTTTCTGTCTGAATTTCTGATATAGTCCTAGCTTTGTGTATATTTATACTTTGCTTATTTTGTGGACTGTTTTTATCACTGCTTTATGAACATCTATGCGTGCTTCGTTTTATGCTCCTTGATTATTGTTCGCAATCAATTACGGCAATGATAATCTTATAAGTAACCATATAAGTGAAATATTAGAAATTGTGAAGTAAGTTCTCTTGTTAAAAGTTATACATAAAAAAGGAAAAGAAACTTGAAAATTGACATGATATTCCTAACTCGTGTACAAGTAGTTGTTAGACGCTGGCCTTAGGATCTAGAGGGGGGGTGAATAGATCGTTCACAGTTTTACGGATTTAAACGACTTTTCAGCGGAAGTGATTCTGAATCGACTCGCGTCTATTCTGAACCACTATTGAAACGATTATATATGTGTTTAAAAACCAGTCAAAGACTTGAGGTAAATGATAAGAGTATATGTTGCAGAATCAAGGCGTTTCTCTTATTGAAAATCAGATTAACTTTTTGTATGATGGACAATGTTTGCAATGCAGCAAGAGTGATAGAAACAAGTATACAAACACTTGGTGATAATGATCAAATTGAAGGTAATTCAATGTGTGGTGGATTGTGATGTTTATGTAAGTTCTTAATTCACAATCTTAACACTCGAATCGTTGATCAATTTGCTATTATAACCAAATATGAACAGAATGTAAATGAAAAAGTAAAAGCGACAAGAACACGATATTTGTTTAGGCAGTTCGTCGATCGTCCTCGCTACGACTACGTCTGCCCCCAATTCCAAATTGAAATTGGGTAATCTTTCATTAATGTTGAAAGTAGTATATACAAAGAAGATAACAAAGCGATAAACGATAAACCAATTATGTCGATCCTTTGAATCTTCTTCCCCCTTAATCTTGAACAAGATCAAGGTTATCCAAGAGCTTCACTTTGATTCCCTTCTGCAGTGTCTTGATTCCTTGAACTCCCCGTTCCTCAATCGTTACACTCAGCCGAATCCTCAATGAACGCCTCTTGATAAAAACCCCCAAGAACCACCCGTCGTGGAGGACAAAACCCGCAGATTTTATTCACCAACAAACCCCACAAACCTTCACCCACTAGGAATCTTCAATTCCGTTCCATGGACGTTATCGAACTCATCACTAACCCGCAACGCAAGAATGATTATGTGTAATTGTGTTGGAGATGATGAAGAACGAAGATGAGAAGCGTTTGTGTATCTTTCAGTCGTTGGTGTTGCATTGAATAATTACCCTTGGACAATATATATGATAGCTTAACAGTTGGAGATGAGAGAAACAGAATTTTTGGCATTCTTGATCAGTTAGGTCGACCTCTTGTAGTGCTTAGGTCGACCTAGCAGAGCTTGCAGAATTTTGCTCCCAGTTAGGTCGACCTGTTTAAGGAGTAGGTCGACCAGAATCCTCTTCAAATGCATTCTGGGGACATTTTCTCAGATTAGGTCGACCTAGTTGTTGTGTAGGTCGACCTAACAGGCTGGTATGTAAAATTCATCAATTTAGGTCGACCTAAATGGTGTGTGAGTCGACCTAGCAGGAGTATATGAATTTTTCTCCATTTTAGGTCGACCTGGGTTGATGGTAGGTCGACCTAACTGCTGCTTTTCTGCATTCTTCTTGTTTTGCTTGTGTTGAGTCAACCTATTCTATCATGAGTGATCAATGCTTGCTTTTCTTTGAGTTTTCTGCTTCCGTCTTGTTGTTTGAATGCTTATTTGAGTTTGCCATGAATCAAAAACATCTTTGAGTGTAATCTTGTATTCACATACTCCCCCTTTTTGATGATGGCAAACCATTCGTCTAAGCTTTGGTAGTAAGTGATAAAGACTCAACAAAGCTCCCCCGTACATCCAGCATCTATCTCTCAACAAAGCTCCCCCGTACACTCAGCACTCAGCATCTATCTCCCCCTTTGTCAACATCAAAAAGAGAAAACAAGAGAATAGGAGAGTAACAAGAGAACCATAGATAACAATGCTAGCATGTACAGTATAGTAGATAAAAGGTAGTTAGTGATAGCATGAGACACATATATGAGCAAGAGCAATTTTTATGCATGAAGTCACTATAAGCATGTTAATTGATAGCATATTATAGTATCAATAATATTTTTGGAAGTGAACAACAATTACGTTACCGCTTTTTCAATATGACGCCTGGCTTGATGATGAACTACCTTTACGCTAAGAAAAATGTTAGCAAGAAAAATATATATATACATAAAGTAAAGAAATAATATTAAGAGAAAACAAACGTAATTAGCCCAAATTAGAGATATCGAGTATCCCTAATTCCCTACGAATGTTGAAGTATTGCTCCGTTGCTAGAGGTTTGGTGAAGATGTCAGCTAGTTGCTTGATTTGTAGGCCAAGGAAGAAATTTAGCTCACCCATGAGACTCATCTCAAATTCACTCTGCATAAGCTTAGAAAAGTCTTTGACAAGTTTTGCATTAGTCGACCCAAATATAATATCATCCACATAAATTTGGACTAAGAGAATATCCTTATCTTTTCTTTTAATAAAGAGAGTAGTGTCAACTTTACCTCTCGAGTACCCTTGACTAAGGAGAAATTTGCTCAAACGTTCGTACCAAGCCCGAGGGGCTTGTTTAAGACCGTATAGAGCACGTTTCAGCTTATAGACATGAGTTGGATACATGTAATTCTCAAAGCCGGGTGGCTGAGCAACATAGACTTCTTCATTTATATAGCCATTTAGAAAGGCACTCTTAACATCCATTTGGAATAGTTTGAAGTCTTTAGAACAAGCATAAGCAAGTAAGAGGCGAATAGCTTCGAGACGTGCTACAGGAGCGTATGTCTCTTCATAATCAATACCTTCCTCTTGATTATAACCTTGGGCAACTAATCTAGCTTTGTTTCTAGTAATAACACCGTTTTCATCAAGTTTGTTACGAAAAACCCATCTAGTGCCTATTACTTGATGATCTCCCGGATGAGGGACTAAGTCCCAAACATCATTCCGTTTAAATTGGTTTAATTCTTCTTGCATGGCCATTAGCCAATGCTCATCAAGTAATGCATCCTTAGCGTTTTTCGGCTCAACTTGTGAAACAAAAGCAAAATGATGACAGAAGTTAGTTATCTTTGAGCGTGTTGTAACGCCCCTTGAGATGTCTCCTATTATATTGTCAACTGGATGGTCTTTCACATTTGTCCAGGCCTTGGGAAGTTCTTCATTGTTTGAGATGCTTTCTTTTTCATTTTCATTGTGAGACTCATCTTTCTCTCTCTCAGCATCCTTCTTTACAATACTTTCATTCTCATCTTCCTTATCCTTGACAATGTCTTCAGTGGATGGACCTGCACCATTAAATGAAAGACCTTTCTCGACATATTTTGCATAAGATTCATCAAAAGAAACGTGTACTGACTCTTCTACTATAAGTAATCTCTTATTATATATCCGATATGCTTTGCTGGATTGTGAGTAACCAAGGAATATGCCCTCATCAGCTTTAGCATCGAATTTGCCAAGATTATCCTTACCATTGTTCAAAACAAAACACTTGCAACCGAATACATGGAGATGAGATACATTTGGTTTTCTACCTTTTAGTAATTCATAGGGAGTTTTGTTCAGTATAGGACGTATTATTATCCTATTTAAAACATAACATGCTGTACTAATCGCGTCAGCCCAGAAATACTTTGGTAAATTACTCTCATTTAGCATTGTTCTTGCCAGCTCCTCTAGAACCCGATTTTTACGTTCAACTACTCCGTTTTGTTGAGGTGTTCTAGGAGCTGAAAAGTTATGCTCAATTCCATGTTTATCACAGTATTTTTCAAAAAGAATGTTTTCAAACTCTCCACCGTGATCACTTCGAATTGCAACTATTTTGTTGTTCATTTTGTTTTGACATAATCTTGCAAATTGTGTGAAAGCTGGAAACGTTTGATCCTTACTAGGTAGAAAGATTGTCCAACAAAATCTCGAGTAATCATCGACAATGATAAAACCATAGGTGTTTCCACCTATGCTTTTAGTCCATGAAGGGCCAAAGAGATCCATGTGAAGTAGTTCAAGAGGGCGTGACGTTGAAACCACGTTCTTTGATTTAAAAGAGATTTTTGTTTGCTTTCCCTTTTGACAAGCATCACATAGATGATCTTTTGAAAACTTCATTTTGGGTAAGCCGATTACTAAATCTTTTGAGACAACTTTATTTAGTAAGTCAAAATTTATGTGGGCGAGACGTCTATGCCAAAGCCATGAGTCATCGCCTAGAGCAACTAGACACTTGGTGCTAGACTTAGATACCTCATCCAAGTTTAGCATGTAGATGTTGTTTACTCTTAAGCCCTTAAACATAATGTCTCTTTTCTTAGTATGTTCTATTGTGCAGCCAGAATTTGTAAACATTACTTTAAAATCTTTGTCACACAATTGACTTATACTTAAAAGATTATGTTTAAGACCTTCTACTAGCAGCACATCAGTTATAGTAGTGGTAGAAGGGTTACCTACACTTCCTTTACCAAGTATGGCTCCCCGATTGTTATCTCCATAGGTGACATACCCCTTTTTCTTTGCTTGAAACTCAACGAAAAGAGATAGGTCTCCAATCATGTGTCTTGAACATCCGCTATCAAGGAACCACAACCTTTCGGCAATGTCAAGACACTTTTCCTGCAAGATTAATTTAAAGAGGGAGGTCCCCAATTTTCATTGGGTCCTTGGTAGTGAGTACACAATTTGTTGCACTTAGGCAACCATTGAAATACTCCTTTAGGAACTAAAATTCTCCTAAATTTGCATTTTTCAATGGTATGTCCCTTTTTGCAACAATAATGACAGGTAATATGATGAGAATATGGAGTTTTGCTAGTTGATACTTTTGGTACAAAAGTGTATTTACTATATAAAGGAGTATACGATCTTTTGCCTTTGTCGGAATGTTTTGCTCCATTTTTCTTTAGATATTTGTTGTATCTTCGCACAAACAGTCCCATTTCCTCATCATCGGAGTCTTCGTCATCACTTGTGTCACTATCCTTTGGCTCTCGTTTTGAGGTCTTGGAGCTCGAAGCTTTTAGAGCTATTGACTTCTTCTCTACCTCTTTCTCCATGTTCTTTTCTTTCTTTGTCCTTTTCTCATGCATGTCAAGGCATTTAAGGTGTTGTTCATGTTCCTCTAGTTTACCAAATAGAGTTGTGATATCTAAAGTGTTTAGATCATTTGCTTCCTTTATTGATGTAACTTTGGGTTGCCATTCCCTGTTCAAACATCTTAAGATTTTGTTAGTAGCAACTGCATTGGAAACAGGTCTATCAAGAGAATTTAACCGATTTTTTAGATGAACGAATCTCTTCTGCATGTTTTCGATGGATTCACCATCTTCCATGTGGAAGAGTTCGAACTCTTGAGTTAACGTATTGATCCTAGCTAGTTTGACATCATCCGTTCCCTCGTGGGCAACTTGCAATGTGTCCCACATAGCTTTAGCTGATCTACAATGGGAAACGCGATAGTATTCATCAACTCCTAGAGCTGAGATTAGAATATTTCTCGCTTTCCAATCGTATGCATATCTCTTTTCATCTTCAGCATCCCAAGTATTTTCTGGTTTTGGAACA
Organism: Vicia villosa; assembly: GCF_029867415.1. Classification (NCBI taxonomy): domain Eukaryota; kingdom Viridiplantae; phylum Streptophyta; class Magnoliopsida; order Fabales; family Fabaceae; genus Vicia; species Vicia villosa. Next base: position 412,270 of record NW_026705392.1, on the reverse strand, counting down.
ACTGCACCAGCTGCATTTGTCATGGTGATCTGAAAGGGACCATTGACAATAGCTGTCCAGATGTTCCTATCAATTGCATTGATGTGGACACACATACAATCCTTCCAATAGCCATAGTTTTCACCGTTGAAAACTGGAGCTCTATTGTGAGCCCCTTTAGGTCCGGAAGCCATCTTTCCAATAAGTGTTTCACGTAGCACGGAATAAACCAGAGCTCTGATACCACTTGTTAGACGCTGGCCTTAGGATCTAGAGGGGGGGGGGGTGAATAGATCGTTCACAGTTTTACGGATTTAAACGACTTTTCAGCGGAAGTGATTCTGAATCGACTCGCGTCTATTCCGAACCACTATTGAAACGATTATATATGTGTTTAAAAACCAGTCAAAGACTTGAGGTAAATGATAAGAGTATATGTTGCAGAATCAAGGCGTTTCTCTTATTGAAAATCAGATTAACTTTTTGTATGATGGACAATGTTTGCAATGCAGCAAGAGTGATAGAAACAAGTATACAAACACTTGGTGATAATGATCAAATTGAAGGTAATTCAATGTGTGGTGGATTGTGATGTTTATGTAAGTTCTTAATTCACAATCTTAACACTCGAATCGTTGATCAATTTGCTATTATAACCAAATATGAACAGAATGTAAATGAAAAAGTAAAAGCGACAAGAACACGATATTTGTTTAGGCAGTTCGTCGATCGTCCTCGCTACGACTACGTCTGCCCCCAATTCCAAATTGAAATTGGGTAATCTTTCATTAATGTTGAAAGTAGTATATACAAAGAAGATAACAAAGCGATAAACGATAAACCAATTATGTCGATCCTTTGAATCTTCTTCCCCCTTAATCTTGAACAAGATCAAGGTTATCCAAGAGCTTCACTTTGATTCCCTTCTGCAGTGTCTTGATTCCTTGAACTCCCCGTTCCTCAATCGTTACACTCAGCCGAATCCTCAATGAACGCCTCTTGATAAAAACCCCCAAGAACCACCCGTCGTGGAGGACAAAACCCGCAGATTTTATTCACCAACAAACCCCACAAACCTTCACCCACTAGTGTGGTGTCGTTTTCTTTTACCTCCCCGTTTCACTTGGGAGGACGGCACGCTAAACCCTTCACGCGAAATTTGGAAGGAGAATGCGCCCGTGGTGGGATGAATTTTATTTCAGTTCTTCCTACGATATCACACGAACTTTCTTATTGGTCCTACGAGTAGGAAAGGGAAAAAAAGATCTCAACTAAACCCTAGGAGTTTGCTAAGTGTGGGGATTTCACCTAGACTAGAAATTCTGGAGTCCGGGGGGTCGGTTATACATAGGGAAGTGTTTAAACACCCTACATATCTGTAGTACTCTACAGGAACCTTCTCTGTGTCATTGTGATTGTGTTTGCTGCTAATGATTGGGAAAGTTTCTCCTTTGTGTTAGGAGAAGGAATTGATTTGATTTGAAAAGACAGACAGATAGACAGACTGACTATTTTTGGTATTTTATTAGCTCGCTGAGATTCCTTGTGAACCTCATGCCTACATATCCCTAGTGGAAGTCAGAGCTTAATGTAGTTCGGGGAACTAACTAGGGAAATTAAATGTTTTTGGTGCCTTGCTTGAAGCTCAAGGTTGAAGCTTGGAATTAAATCTCTGTTTACAGTAAAGAGACATGAAATCATCTCTACAGAGAGGTATTTGTACTATTCTACCACAAACATTTTGAAAGAGTGACAGAATAACTGGATTCATTTCATTCAAGAGGGGAGTCTACTTGGTTGATCAAGTATGACAGCCATCGTGCCTCTAAAATGAAAGAAAGATGCTCATCCAAATTAGGGAAAGTGTACAAGTCTGGGGATGTGCCAGAGCATGTCTTTCAGAGTCCTAAATGGGAGACTTTGATTGAAATTGAAATTGAAATGTTTGTTTGAATGTGGTAGAGTAGTAAAAATATCTCTCTATAGAGATAAGCTATGTCTATCTACTGTATAAAAGATTTGACTTTAGCTGGCTTGTATGAGGCCCAAGCTTGAGGCTTTTTGATTGACTTATTAATTATTATTGACTTTGGGAGATGCCTCCACTGGGGATTAATTACAGGGTATTTTAGTGTTCTGTACAAAGCCCAGAATTGAGGCTGACTCTACTTAGGGAGACTCTATTTGTGTGCCTTGTACAAAGCCCAAGGTTGTGGCTAACTGTTGAGGATAATTGAATGAATGACTCTATTTTATGTGCCTTGTACAAAGCCCAAGGTTGTGGCTAACTCTAGCTAGGGAAAACATTATTTTCTGCCCTGTACAAAGCCCAAGGTTGTGGCAGACTCTTAAATAAATGAATTAAGTATGGATGACTCTAAGGGGAAAAGATCCTAGGTGTTAGGAATCTTTGACACATGAAAGTATGGTTTATCTGCCTTGTACAAAGCCCAAGGTTGTGGCTACTGGATGATGAAGAACTCACTGGGGAGACTCTATTATCTGCCTTGTACAATGCCCAAGGTTGAGGCTGACTCTTAACAGGGGAGTTTTATTGTTTGGGTGCCTTGTATGAAGCCCAAGGTTGAGGCTAACTGTTTTTGTTGGTTTTGACTCTACTGAGGAGGTTTTATTTATTAAAAGACTGTTTTTCTTTGGAAGCTAACCCTTTCCAGGGATTTTGACTCAGCTGGAGAATTTGTCTGTTAAAAGACTGACTTTATCATGTTTTTTGGAGGCTGACCCTTTCCAGGGGTTTTGACTCTTTTGGGGACATTATCTCCTAAGAGAAATGAATCTTTATTTTTTGACATTTTTTTTATTAATTGACTTTGGAGGCTAACCCTTTCCAGGGGTTTAATATTAAAAATGAAAGAATGTGTGGAAGCTAACCCTTTCCAGGGATTTATTGAAATGGAGGTTGATTCTAATTGACTTTGGAGGCTAACCCTTTCCAGGGGTTTAATTGACTTTGGAGGCTAACCCTTTCCAGGGGTTTAATTGACTTTGAATGGCAGAAAGATTATCTAATGGAGACTTCTTGTTTAAAGCCCAAGATGAAGGCTGACTCAATGCTGAGGATGACCCAAAGCATGGATCCTAGACTCTGCTAAGGAAGATTGATGAAGATAAGGGTGACAGAGACTGTCCATGTCTCTCATTCCAAAAGGTGTACTCAATGTAAAATTGAGACAAACTTGGCTTGTTTAAAGTCTGGTTTAAATTGGAAGAAACTCACTAGGGTAGGCTAAAAGGTGACTAAAGACCTGTTCCTATGTTTATAAGAAACCTGATGGGTCCTTGTATACAAGCTCAAGAGGAAGCTGGAAATGCTTTTAAGAAGCCTGTGGGTCCTTGTACAAAGCCCAAGAGGAGGCTAATCGAGGGTCCTTGTTATAGCACAAGAGAAAGCTATGTGGTTTTGAACTTATTTTGGCTCTAAGCAAATGGGTAAGAGGTTTCACCGGGAATAATTCCTCTTTGGGTGGATGTGTCCTATTTATTTGGATTCTAAGGTTTTTGCCAAGATGTTTCACCGGGAATAATTCATCTTGGGGGTTTGAACTACAGATCTCTAATTAGGAAAGAGCCTTCACCGGGAAGACATTCTCAATCCTAGGTCATATTCCTATAATATATATATAGTTTAACTGTCCTAAGGTTTATACTCAAACGTAGTTCTAAACTAATATATGCACAGTTTATATTTGACAGTAATTTAAATAAAGACTGTAAATTGAAAGCTTGTAAAGCCTAACCTGGATGGAGTGGAGGCCATTGAAGAAGTATGTACAGAGCCTCAACAGTAATTTTTGTTGTTTTGTTGATAACAGTTGAATATATATATGATAAACAGTTAATGGTTTTTGAAAACAGAAGAAGTGAAGATGGACAAAGGTCACATAGGTATCTGAAGAGTTTCACCGGGAATAATGCCCTTCAAATACCAGAAGAATGTTTTGAAAACAGAAAGAAGATTTTGAAAATACAGTTTTGAAAACAAGCTAAGAAGAGAAGGTTTTTGGGACTTACACTCTATTAGAGGCCCAGTACTTTACAGTACTGGTGTAAAAGCAATTTGAAAAATGATTTGGAATGATGCAAGGTTTTGTTGTTTGAAAACCTTAATCATCCGTTTAATCAGAGATTGAAAACAGTTTTGAATATTGACAAAAGTCAACTTAATTAAGGCAAAGATAAAGACTTTTTAACTAATTAAGACCTAAACAATTAGGGTTTTATCATAAAATTATTTACAAAGTGATTAGGTTAAAATAAAGTGATAATATATATTTAAAGTATTTGAGAAAACACTTAAAAACATACTATTTTAAACCTAATTAAAATTCAAGAAATAAATAATATTTTTTATGATTTTTTTTGACTATTCACAAAATAGATATATTAAATAATAGGTGTATGAAAAATGAAGTGAAAATGATTTAATTTGATAGGTGAATTAATTGTGTGAAGTTGTGAAGAAATTTAGTGTGAAAAGTGATAAAAAAAATGGTTTTGTCACCTAGAGGGGTTGAACTCACGCCCTCCAAGTCATTGGCCAAAACACCCACCATCTGGGCTACGCGCGCAGTTTGTTTAAGATGTACATCCAACTTATTATATTTTCAAACAAGTGGCAAAACATTGAAAAATAAATGAAGCAAAAAGTCTGGGGCGAGGGGGATTCGAACCCCAGACTTGAGGCATGATGAGACTAAGGGCGTATGTGTGGCCACTGGGGCAAGTTTGTTCAGTCGTTTATAAAACACCTATCACTCAAAATAAAATAAACTTTGCCCTGAGATTTCAAAAATGGCGCGCTTCACCATCTTCGTCTTCAACCTCAAGTTCTCCATTTTTGAATTTCTGAACTTACTCGTTTCTCAACTATTTGCAACGATGTAAACATGAAACTTGCTCTAAATTCACTCACGATTTTGAATATGTAACTAACATGGATTAATATTAACTACATCTAACTAATTTACCAGAAATCGTGAAGAACCCTAAAATTTCAAAATCAAATTAAATGACTATACTGAAAGATAAATGAATGATGATAGAGGGTTTTCAATCCTCTGATGATGCTGAACAAGATAGAATCGAGCTATTTCACAAAGAGTGCTTAAATTAGAGAGGTGAAGTTCAGAAACTTACCTCTGAAAATGGAGGTCGTGAGGATGATAGAGAGCACCTGGGCTTGAATGAATGATCTCAATAGCTTCCCTGAGACTCAATGATGCTAACTGAATGCTTATGGGAGCTTGAATCCTTCTGAGTTGTTCTATGGACCTCCCTCGATTTCAGCTTCAAGTGAGCATGGAGGGTGTTGATTCTTGAGTTACAGATGAGCTGCAGACATCTGGTTAGCTTCACTATGACCTGAGGAGTGTGCCTGGATGATTGGCTTGGCTCAGAACCTTCTGAATTACTCCATGGACCTCCAACTGCAAATGCTCCAAAGTGAGAGCAACAATGGTGTTCCTCCACTTACAGAAGTGATCCAGGTGCTTGGATCACCTCAAATGACCTCCCTTGAGATGTTAGAATGTTCACTTCCCAAAGATGAGCTCTGGTTTGAAGAAATCGATTCTTCTTGCCAAAGAACTTTGAAAAACAATGAACATGAGAAGAGAAAGAGAAAGCAAGGAATATGGTTGCTTTGGTGTGTTTTTTGAATGAGAATGAGGCCTCTATTTATAGGCAATTGGTTCAGTACTGAGTGAGAGTGTGAGCTTGCTTAATGGGAGAGTTTTAGTTTCTTAGCCATGAAGAAATTCAAAGAATCTCCAAAATGCAATGATGCATTTTCGGGCTAGCTTCCCCTATCCATTGATTCTATCTGATCTTAGGGGACATTTCAGATGCAAAGTGAGCTCCAATTGGTTGATGAGAAGATTCCTTGGGTGATTCATCAATTTGCCATAAATTCACAAAAGTAATCATTACATAATCACATGTTCTTGTTTTTAGAATCTTCTTCAATTCTTATGGCATGGTGAAAATGAATGCATGGCATGGTTTCAGACATGTTATGGGTCGTGTAGCATCCATTGGTGAAGCAAAATGCACAAAATTTGCAAAGTCCAAAAGTGTCCATGACCTATAATTTTTCTTCATGAGGCCAACTTTGAACAAGCATAACTCTTAGCTCAAATTGAATTTGGAGAAGGTTGAACACAATTTGGAAAGCCCTAAACATCTACTTTAAATCATTAGTTTATGTCTTCTTCAGAATCATTTGGGAAATTTGTGAAAAATGAACCCAAAGTTGGATGAAAACTAGGTTAAAACACTTAGAAAAATTTCTAAGTGTTTATGACCTAAACTTCAAAATTTCCAAAACTTCATAAATGGTTGATCTTTTGAAAAAAGTTCCTTTGTAAGATGTTGTTTTATTTTGCAAGATCTACAACTTTCATGTTGGAAGTTTTTTGAGTTGTGTAGGTGAAATTTTGAGTTCTCACCATGCCCTCAAAAACCCTAATTCCCGACTTTTTGCTCCTTGGTGAATTTCTTTGAATTTCTTTGGTCAAATGACTTTAATATTCATATATTGATGATATTGATCTTTGAAAGTCATTTTTTGACCAAAAACCTTAAAAGTCAATGATGATCCTTCACAGTTGACTTTTCCCTGACAAAGTGAATTTTTGGGCTTTTGTGTAGAAACAAGATCTTCTCCTCAAAGGATTGATGTAAATGGATTATATTGAGGTAGTAGAGATTCTTGAATCATGTCTTGAGTTTTGGATCCATGCCCTGATTAAAAGTCAACTATCTTGGTGAATTAGGTCAAAACCCTAATTTGTCGACCATGTGAAAATAATGACTGTAGACTTTGAATTGAGGTGTAATGTCCAGTAGATCTTGTCATATGAGTTATTTGAAGATGGTTAATGTCTTTGAATGGTTCCCTGGGGCTTTTTAGGGTTTCCCAAGAGTGATCCCTGATTTTAGTCCTTGATAGGCTCCAAACCCTAGTCTGTTGATCTGAGTAATTCTGTACTTAGATGACTGGGTGTCTAATCAATCATAGGTGAAATAATGAAGCTTTTGAGTCTTATGATTGTATTAGAGACTAATCCCTCTATTGATTGATCCTTTGCCTGAGTTTTCTTGTCTTTAAACACCCTCGATTGAATGTCAGGCTGCTCTGGGTACTTGCTTTGACTTGATGAAAATCCTGAAGATATGTCATCTCAGGGGGGTCAAAAATTAGGGTATGACAACTAGGAATCTTCAATTCCGTTCCATGGACGTTATCGAACTCATCACTAACCCGCAACGCAAGAATGATTATGTGTAATTGTGTTGGAGATGATGAAGAACGAAGATGAGAAGCGTTTGTGTATCTTTCAGTCGTTGGTGTTGCATTGAATAATTACCCTTGGACAATATATATGATAGCTTAACAGTTGGAGATGAGAGAAACAGAATTTTTGGCATTCTTGATCAGTTAGGTCGACCTCTTGTAGTGCTTAGGTCGACCTAGCAGAGCTTGCAGAATTTTGCTCCCAGTTAGGTCGACCTGTTTAAGGAGTAGGTCGACCAGAATCCTCTTCAAATGCATTCTGGGGACATTTTCTCAGATTAGGTCGACCTAGTTGTTGTGTAGGTCGACCTAACAGGCTGGTATGTAAAATTCATCAATTTAGGTCGACCTAAATGGTGTGCGAGTCGACCTAGCAGGAGTATATGAATTTTTCTCCATTTTAGGTCGACCTGGGTTGATGGTAGGTCGACCTAACTGCTGCTTTTCTGCATTCTTCTTGTTTTGCTTGTGTTGAGTCAACCTATTCTATCATGAGTGATCAATGCTTGCTTTTCTTTGAGTTTTCTGCTTCCGTCTTGTTGTTTGAATGCTTATTTGAGTTTGCCATGAATCAAAAACATCTTTGAGTGTAATCTTGTATTCACAGTAGTATCTGCTTCGAAAGTGTGCAGGAAAATCTGAATCTAAAAGAAACAAACTGAAGGGGAGCTATACATCGGAAATTAGTTTATCTAATTGAGGGGGAGGCTACACATCTCAAGGGGAGAATATTTTTTAATATACATCTAATCTCATCCAACCCTCTTAAAAGCTTTTTGATTATGACAAAAAGGGGGAGAAAGATTAAGAGATTTTGATGAATATGTTGTTGAAAAATAAGTTACTTAATTGAATATATAAAAGGGGATGAAATATACATGCTTAATTATTATCACCTCATAAAATTGTTCCATCAAAATACATGGTTTTTAACATCATCAAAAAGGGGGAGATTGTTAGAACAAGATTGAGAATCTATGTTCAGAATTTGGTTTTGATGATAACAAGCATATATTTTGTGAGTAACAATTTTAATACTAATGATTTCATTGAGTGTGCAAATACTATACTATAAAGCCTTATATGACAGCATCAGAAGTTCTGTACAAAGAGCAAGAATTCAACAAGACAAGCTTCATGGATTTAAACAAAAATAATACATGAAGATCCGTTACAACAAGAAGATCACATGAATAGAAGATCAGAAGTCCTGATAAAGTAACACAGTGACAGATAAAAGCAACAAACAACAAAGTTACATGAGAACCTTGAAAGAAGATACAACTTCAGTCTACAAAATGAATAAAAGACAGAGCATTCAGAGTAAAGGGAAAAAGCCGTTAAAAACATAATCATTAGCCAAACAACTACAACACTTCAATGGAACAACTCTCGAGGTTGATTGAAGAAGCTACCCACATGCAGCTTATTGGAGAAAACAAAAGTAAAAAGCAACACGCAAGCATTTAATGTGCTCTTCAAAGATCAAGATAACAAATACAATCAAATAAAGTACATTTAGAAGAAAGATTCATCATGGAAAGTGGGGTTCAGAAAGATGTAGTGCTCAAAACTGAAAAAACACTCAAGTGATTAAAGCTTAAACAAAAGCAATTTGAAACACCAACATTTTAGAGACTGTTAAACAGGTTTTCTCATTCTGCTTGAAAAGAATAATAGAAGATTCAAAACAAGAAGCATCCTTGAATAAGAACTGTTGTTCTTAATCTTCTTGAAAAGAAGAATAGAAGATCAAATCAAGAAGCAACTCTGAATAAGAACTGTTGTTCTTAATCTGCTTGAAAAGAAGAATAGAAGATCAAATCAAGAAGCAACTCTGAATAAGAACTGTTGTTCTTAATCTGCTTGAAAAGAAGAATAGAAGATCAAATCAAGAAGCAACTCTGAATAAGAACTGTTGTTCTTAATCTACCTGAAAAGAAGAATAAAAGATCAAATCAAGAAGCAACTCTGAGTAAGAACTATTGTTCTTAATCTGCTTGAAGAGAAAAATAGAAGATCAAAACAAGAAGCAACTCTGAATAAGAACTGTTCTTCTTAATCTGCTTGAAGAGAAGAATAGAAGATCAAAACAAGAAGCAACTCTGAGTAGACACTATGCTCATAATCTGCCTTTAAAGAAGGTTTAAAGATGAAGATCAACTTGAAGAAGCTCTCAACAACTGAAGATAATGTTATTACTCTGCTTACTCCCATCAAGCAAGGATCTCATCAGAAGATGCAAACAAGAAGACTCCAACTATTATTCACTTAAAAGTGATTACTTGTCATTGTATCATATAGTTTGTACTTAGAATATCTGCTTATTAAGAAGCACTGTATTGAAACCAATTGAGATTTGGTGATGATGCCTTGAGCGATCGAGTAAAGGTTAAAAGCTTGAGAAGACAATGATGGTGGTCATTATGGAAATTCTATTGGAGACCAAGTGAAGGTCAGAAGTCCAGGAGTCAGTGAATGTTATATCTGTGGATCAGATCACTGAACAGTCCATTGCAGTTAGTCACGAGCAGTTGGCTTGTGCAAGGTTACTAGATTGATGAATGTTATATCTTGCTGAGATCATTGAACGATTCAATCATCTAAGGGTTAGTCACTCGCGGGTAGCTTGTGCATGGTTAGTCACAGCAGTTGGCTATGCAGGTTGTTAGTCACGACGAATGATTCTGCAGGTGTAATCAAGTTTGGTTATAGTGGATTAAGTCCTCTGTTGAGAGGTAAATCACCTGAGGAGGGTGTAATAGAGGTAGCTTTATTCAGAAGGTGAACCAGGATAAAAATGAATGAGTCTTTTACTTTCTTTATAACTCATTTAACTCATAACATTCACGCAGAATGTCTTCAGAACTATACTGAGACAAGTCAGAAGTTCTGATGATATAAAGAAGTTAAAATGAATATCTCATTGGTTATGCAACTCCATTATAAGCATGCTTCTGCAACATTAAAGCATATCTAGAAGATGGGATACTAAGAGAAAGAAAAGAATTTATAGAAAGGGAATTTTAATTTGATAAAGAACACAATTCAATTCCCATTTTCTTGTGTTTTTCTCCACCTTCACATAATACATAGAATGTTGCATCATGTTCATAATCATCGTACGGAGTTTTGATTTCCATATATTGTTTTTTAACATATTTTAATCCAAACTAAACGTTTGTTTGAGTTCCTGGCATGATTTAGAAAGGATCTAGGCCATTGGTTCGAAGCTTTAATACATGGTTCACGATCCACCATTATTAGGGCAAGAGAATCGTGTTCTTTGTTCTCATACTTACAGGAACTTTCAGCCACAACGGAAGCCATATTCATGTTCAAGGACTAATTTGCAATCGAACCATATCCTTCGTTTCCATTTATTCTTCGTTTTTGTGCGGTTTGAAATTTACAGATATTGCTATGAAGAAGGTCGTAGCTAATCTTTAGCTACAAGATAAATTTTGAAAGTTGCTGGTTTTGCTACAAAAAAACCGTATCTAAATTTATATCAAATTCGTAGCTAATGTTTCAGGTATAAAAGCGAAGAAGGAGAAAGACGCGTGACACCAGGACTGTTCCTAATTCGCTAGTCAATATTCCCTGGGGCCCACGTTGACTCAGCCTTTTGAAATTGACCATTTAAGTCATGTTTTCATACTTGTTATTTGATTGTTAGTTTCATTAATGACTAAATGCGCATCATAACTAGCAGGGGGAGAGATCTACAACCATGAAGGCCTGGGTTCGATCCCAGCGCCCTTTGTTGTAACACCCCATAAAATTCTTTATTTAATTTAATTAATTTTTGGATTAAATATTAGAATTATTTGAGTTAACTGAGAAAAATGGGAATAATGAGACTAATGGGCCAGTGTCGCTTTTAGTAGAAGGGGGGGTGTCAGTGGTGAAGCCCATTACTAATGATAAGCTTATTTTCATAAAATAGAAAAATAGAAGGAGTTGTGGAATAGAGAGGGTTACAGCATTTTGGGAAAAGAAGTCTGAACGTGAAAAGAGGAGAAGAGCAAAGAAGTGCGACGCGGGGAAGAACGAAGAATCAACCTTCAGGTAAGGGGGGACTCTTCCGTTTATCTTCTATTATGGGATTATCGGTAGTATGATAGAATTTGATCGTGTTATTCGTATCAATTGGGTTGTGCTTAGGTTATAGAAGTGTTAGGTTTTGGGAGGATTGATGCATAATGATTATATTGATCATGTATTGGTGATAATTGGATGGGTGAATGTATTGTAAATGTGTTATAATATGTGTTTGTTTCACTGTATGCAAATCTGGTTGGAATGGGATTGGTTTGGTCATGAATTGGTGAAGGAATGGCAAAATCGCAGGCTGTTTTCTGCGATTCGGAGTTCTGGAAATCGCCAGTTCGCGCCGCGTCCAGGAGTTGGCGCCGCGAACTGCTTGGCAGAAGGCCAGGAAGTTTTGTTGTGTTCAGTATGCGCCGCGAGCATATGGCCGCGCCGCGAAGGCGTAGTTCCTTCTCGTTCCGCGCCGCGAAACCTTGTTTGCGCCGCGAAGGCGTAGTTCCGATTCGTTCCGCGCCGCGAAATGTGTGTGGCGCCGCGTGCTGTTAGTTGTTGCGACAGGCCGTTTTGAAAAGTTTAAAAATATGTAACTTTTAAACCGTAAACCGGATTTTGGTGCCGTTTCGAGTACAGTGAAGCTAATCAAATAATTTATTTACTCAAATGGTGTTTTAAGTGGTGGCTTGAATTATTTTTAAAACACCCGATTTTATTTGTTTGTGGTGGGATATGTTATAGGTACACTAATGAATGTTTTACCTGTATGATGTTGTGGTTATAACCGGTGTTTATTATACATGTATTGTTGGCGTGAAATATGTGTTTTATTAATGATTATGACATTGATCGATTTATATGGGTGATGAGCATGTTATGGTTGATGCATGCATTCATAATCATTATGTGGCTGGTCCTTGACGATGGTGGATCAGTGGTAGCTAATTCTCATTGTGTGGAATTAGTGAGTGGGTGTTACCGTATCCTTGACGATGGTGGGTCGGTGAGTTGGGTTATCCCAGATTTTTGGTACCACATGCATGTAGTTGCATTGCTTAGGCTGTTTTGCTATTATAACATGAATGGAAGATTGTCCAATGTTATAATATGTGTTAATTTGGTTGTTTGCTCACTGATTGTATGGTTTGAATCTGATCATAACTGTGATTGGGTGAATGGCATGTGAAATGATATTTTATTATCTATATCTTATAACATTAGTTAAATGTGAACGAGACTCACCCTTACTGTTGTTATTTTTCAGATTGAGGAGTAGCTCTCGTACTTGGTGAGGATTAGCTCGTCAAGTAGTTCGTTAGAGTCAGTTGGGTCCGTGTCATGCTCTGGTCGTGTAACACTGGAGGCGTCGTTTAGAGTTATTTGTTAAACTCTTTTTATTTTGGATGGATTTTTATGTTGATGTTTTAAGTCTGTGACTTGGCTGTTTGTTATTCAGATGTTAAAGATAATTCCGCTGTGTTAAACATGATGATCTGAATAAATTTGGTTGACGTTCTCTTTTATGGCATGACATGAGTATTATTGTTTAATTATTTGGAAGTTGTAATGCCCTTATTCATGTTTACTCTGATTATTGTTTATTATTTATGCGGGGTATCAGAAGGGTGTTACAATAGTGGTATCAGAGCATAGTCGGTCGTTTGAGTCAGAGTCTTAGTGTCGGTTAATCCCTCGTATGCGATTAGTGTAAGATTGACACTGTCGATACTTCTTGTTCTAATAAATATTGTTTGATATTTAGCAGAACAATGGCCGGAAGAGGAGGAAGGAACGACGATGCGATTGTTGAGGCTCTCGGTATGATTGCTGGTGTGTTGGGAGGGAATGCCAATGGAGCTGGAATTGGTGCTGACAGGCAGCTGAACAGTTTTCAGAGGAACAACCCTCCGTTGTTCAAAGGCACTCACGATCCCGAAGGCGCTCAGAAGTGGCTGAAGGAAATTGAAAGGATCTTCCGGGTGATTGATTGTGACGAAAATCTGAAGGTGAGATATGGGACTCACATGCTGTCTGAAGAAGCTGATGATTGGTGGATGGCTAGTAGGGACGAACTGCAAGCTGCAGGTATTGCAATCACTTGGGCTGTGTTCAAGAGAGAATTCTTGCGGAGGTACTTTCCTGAGGATGTTAGAGGCAGGAAAGAGATTGAATTTTTGGAGCTGACACAAGGTAACATGACTGTGCCGGAGTATGCGTCCAAGTTTGTTGAGCTGGCAAAGTATTATGTCCACTACGATAATGATGAGGCTAGCGAGTTCTCGAAGTGTGTTAAGTTTGAAAATGGTCTCCGTGATGAGATTAAACAGGGTATCAGATACCAGAGGATTCGCAGGTTTGTCGATTTGGTTGACTGCAGCCGAATCTTTGAAGAGGACAATATTAAACTGAAGTCGTCACACTCTCGCGAGTTAGTCGACAGGAAAGGGAAAAAGCATATGGATCGTGGTAAGCCATATGGTAAGGGTAACCAGAAAGCTGGAGGCTGGAAGAAGCCTAGTGGGGGAGACTCTAGTGCCCCTATTAAGTGCTTTAAGCGTGGAGAACCTGGACATCGCATTCACGAGTGCAAAAGTGAGGAAAAGAAGTGCTATAGATGTGGAAAGGCAGGTCACATTGCTATTGAGTGCAAAGGGAATACTGTAACTTGTTTCAACTGCGGGGAAGAAGGTCATATTAGTCCTAAGTGTCCTAAGCCGAGGAAGAATCAAGCTGGTGGTAAGGTGTTCGCCTTATCTGGTTCAGAGACTACTCTAGAGGATCGTTTGATTAAAGGTACGTGTTTTATCCATGGCACTCCTTTAATTGCAATAATAGATACTGGAGCAACTCACTCGTTTATTTCATTGGATTGTGCTAAACGACTGAATTTGGAAATATCTGATATTAATGGAAGTATGATCATTGACACTCCTGCGTCAGGTTCAGTGACTACTTCGTTTGCTTGTTTGAACTGTCCAATTGATATTTTTGGTAGAGAATTCGGAATGGACTTAGTGTGCCTTCCGTTGGAACAACTGGATGTTATCCTGGGCATGAATTGGTTGCAATTTAACCGGGTTCATATCAACTGTTTCACGAAAACGGTTATTTTTCCTGAAGATGTCATTGTTGAGGACTTAGAGATGACGGCTAGACAAGTGGATAAAGCAATGAAGGACGGGGCTGCCGTGTTTATGTAGATTACGTCCATGGAAGCGAAAAAGAAAGCAGTGAGTAGTGACTTACCGGTAGTATGTGAATTTCCAGAAGTTTTCCCAGAAGATGTAAGAGAATTACTGCCAGAGAGGGAGGTAGATTTTGCTATTGAATTAATTCCTGGAACTAGTCCTGTGTCGATGGCACCTTATCGTATGTCGGCATCGGAATTGACTGAGTTGAAGAGTCAATTGGAAGAGTTACTTGAGAAGAAATTTATTCGTCCTAGTGTCTCACCGTGGGGTGCACCGGTGTTACTAGTGAAGAAGAAAGAAGGTTCAATGAGGTTGTGTGTGGATTACAGACAACTGAACAAGGTTACTATCAAGAATCAGTATCCCTTGCCGAGGATTGATGATTTGATGGATCAACTGGTTGGAGCTTGTGTGTTCAGCAAAATTGACTTGAGGTCGGGATATCATCAGATTCAGGTGAAGACGGACGATATTCAGAAAACGACATTTAGAACGAGGTATGGTCATTACGAATATACAATGATGCCATTTGGAGTAACCAATGCGCCGGGGGTTTTCATGGAGTATATGAATAGGATCTTCTATCCTTATCTGGATCAGTTCGTAGTAGTATTTATTGATGATATTTTAATATATTCTAAGAATGAAGAAGAACATGCGGATCATCTTAGAGTGGTATTGGAACTATTGAAGGAAAAGAAACTTTATGCAAAACTGTCAAAGTGTGAGTTCTGGTTAAATGAAGTGAGCTTTCTTGGGCATGTAATTTCCAAGGATGGTATTGCCATTGACCCAACGAAAGTAGAAGCAGTATCTCAATGGGAAGCTCCGAAGTCAGTTTCCGAAATCCGTAGTTTCCTTGGTCTTGCGGGTTACTAAAGAAAGTTCATTGAAGGTTTTTCAAAGTTAGCGTTGCCGTTAACTAAGTTGACTAGGAAGGGTCAAGCTTTCGTCTGGGATTCGAAATGTGAAGAAGGATTCCAAGAGTTGAAGAAGAGGTTGACTATTGCGCCGATCTTGATTTTGCCGAATCCGGCGGAATCTTTTGTTGTTTATTGTGATGCTTCGTTGTCGGGATTAGGAGGTGTACTAATGCAGAATCAACAGGTAGTCGCTTATGCGTCGAGACAACTCAAAGTGCACGAGAGAAACTATCCGACTCATGACTTAGAGTTGGCAGCAGTGGTATTTGTGTTGAAATTGTGGAGGCATTACCTATATGGTTCAAGGTTTGAAGTATTTAGTGATCACAAGAGTTTGAAGTATCTCTTTGACCAAAAAGAGCTGAATATGAGACAAAGAAGATGGTTAGAATTTCTCAAGGATTATGATTTTGAACTGAATTATCATCCGGGTAAAGCAAACGTTGTTGCCGATGCATTGAGTAGGAAGTCCTTGCATATGTCTATGCTGATGGTGAGAGAATTGGATTTAATTGAACTATTCCGAGATTTGAGTTTAGTATGTGAAGACACTCCTACCAGGTTTAAATTGGGTATGCTGAAGCTGACTAGTAGTATTCTTGAGGAAATCCGAGAAGGTCATAAGACTGATGTAGAGTTGGTTGATAAGTTGACTCTGATTAACCAAGATAAAGGAGGTGAATTCAGAATCGACGAGAATGGTATAATGAGGTTTGGTAACCGTGTTTGTGTCCCCGACATTGCCGAATTGAGGAAGAGTATTCTTGAAGAAGGACATCGTAGCGGATTGAGTATTCATCCTGGTGCTACCAAGATGTATCATGACTTAAAGAAGCTGTTTTGGTGGCCTGGAATGAAAAAGGAAATAGCTGAATTTGTATATGCTTGTTTGACTTGCCAGAAGTCGAAGATTGAGCATCAGAAACCGTACGGAGCTATGCAACCGTTATTTATTCCGGAATGGAAGTGGGATAGTATATCTATGGATTTTGTTTCAGGTTTGCCAAGGACGGTGAAGAATTGTGAAGCTATTTGGGTTATTGTGGACAGGTTGACAAAGTCTGCTCACTTTATACCAATGAGAATGGATTACCCAATGGAGAAGCTGGCTCAAATGTATATTGAAAAGATAGTGAGTTTACATGGTATTCCTTCGAGTATCGTGTCAGATAGAGATCCAAGGTTTACATCCAGATTCTGGGAAGGTTTGCAGAAGGCTTTGGGTACTAAGCTGAGATTGAGTTCTGCTTATCATCCACAGACGGATGGATAGACAGAAAGAACTATTCAATCACTAGAAGATTTGTTGCGTGCTTGTGTGTTGGAAAAGGGCGGTGCTTGGGATAGTTATCTACCCTTGATCGAATTTACTTACAATAATAGTTTTCACTCGAGTATTGGTATGGCTCCGTTTGAAGCTTTGTATGGTCGGAGGTGTAGAACGCCTTTATGTTGGTACGAATCTGGCGAAAGTGCTGTGATTGGGCCGGAAATTGTTCAGGAGACAACAGAAAGGATTAAGATGATTCAGGAGAAGATGAAGACTTCTCAGAGTCGTCAGAAGAGTTATCATGATAAAAGAAGAAGGACACTTGAATTTCAAGAAGGGGATCATGTGTTCTTGAGGGTGACTCCTACAACTGGTGTTGGTAGAGCACTGAAGTCAAGGAAGTTGACTCCGCGTTTTATTGGTCCGTTTCAAATTACGGAGAGGGTTGGAGAAAATGCGTATCGTATTGCGTTGCCACCGACACTTGCGAATCTGCATGATGTATTCCATGTGTCGCAGTTGAGGAAGTACATTGCTGATCCATCTCATGTGATCCAAGTCGATGATGTACAGGTAAAGGATAATCTGACAGTTGAAACTTTGCCTATGAGGATTGAAGATCGGAAGGTGAAACAATTGCGTGGCAAGGAGATAGCATTAGTCAGAGTAGCTTGGGGAGGACCAGCCGGTGGAAATGTTACGTGGGAATTGGAGAGCCAGATGAAGGACTCCTACCCGGAACTCTTTGCCTAAGGTATGTTTTCGAGGACGAAAACTTTTCTAGTGGGGGAGAGTTGTAACACCCCATAAAATTCTTTATTTAATTTAATTAATTTTTGGATTAAATATTAGAATTATTTGAGTTAACTGAGAAAAATGGGAATAATGAGACTAATGGTCCAGTGTCGCTTTTAGTAGAAGGGGGGTGTCAGTGGTGAAGCCCATTACTAATGATAAGCTTATTTTCATAAAATAGAAAAATAGAAGGAGTTGTGGAATAGAGAGGGTTACAGCATTTTGGGAAAAGAAGTCTGAACGTGAAAAGAGGAGAAGAGCGAAGAAGTGCAACGCGGGGAAGAACGAAGAATCAACCTTCAGGTAAGGGGGGACTCTTCCGTTTATATTCTATTATGGGATTATCGGTAGTATGATAGAATTTGGTCGTGTTATTCGTATCAATTGGGTTGTGCTTAGGTTATAGAAGTGTTAGGTTTTGGGAGGATTGATGCATAATGATTATATTGATCATGTATTGGTGATAATTGGATGGGTGAATGTATTGTAAATGTGTTATAATATGTGTTTGTTTCACTGTATGCAAATCTGGTTGGAATGGGATTGGTTTGGTCATGAATTGGTGAAGGAATGGCAAAATCGCAGGCTGTTTTCTGCGATTCGGAGTTCTGGAAATCGCCAGTTCGCGCCGCGTCCAGGAGTTGGCGCCGCGAACTGCTTGGCAGAAGGCCAGGAAGTTTTGTTGTGTTCAGTACGCGTCGCAAGCATATGGCCGCGACGCGAAGGCGTAGTTCCTTCTCGTTCCGCGGCGCGAAACCATGTTTGCGCCGCGAAGGCGTAGTTCCGATTCGTTCCGCGCCGCGAAATGTGTGTGGCGCCGCGTGCTGTTAGTTGTTGCGACAGGCCGTTTTGAAAAGTTTAAAAATATGTAACTTTTAAACCGTAAACCAGATTTTGGTGCCGTTTCGAGTACAGTGAAGCTAATCAAATAATTTATATACTCAAATGGTGTTTTAAGTGGTGGCTTGAATTATTTTTAAAACACCCGATTTTATTTGTTTGAGGTGGGATATGTTATAGGTACACTAATGAATGTTTTACCTGTATGATGTTGTGGTTATAACCGGTGTTTATTATACATGTATTGTTGGCGTGAAATATGTGTTTTATTAATGATTATGACATTGATCGATTTATGTGGGTGATGAGCATGTTATGGTTGATGCATGCATTCATAATCATTATGTGGCTGGTCCTTGACGATGGTGGATCAGTGGTAGCTAATTCCCATTGTGTGGAATTAGTGAGTGGGTGTTACCGTATCCTTGATGATGGTGGGTCGGTGAGTTGGGTTATCCCAGATTTTTGGTACCACATGCATGTAGTTGCATTGCATTAGGCTGTTTTGCTATTATAACATGAATGGAAGATTGTCCAATGTTATAATATGTGTTAATTTGGTTATTTTCTCACTGATTGTATGGTTTGAATCTGATCATAACTGTGATTGGGTGAATGGCATGTGAAATGATATTTTATTATCTATATCTTATAACATTACTTAAATGTGAATGAGACTCACCCTTACTGTTGTTATTTTTCAGATTGAGGAGTAGCTCTCGTACTTGGTGAGGATTATCTCGTCAAGTAGTTCGTTAGAGTCAGTTGGGTCCGTGTCATGCTCTGGTCGTGTAACACTGGGGGCGTCGTTTAGAGTTATTTGTTAAACTCTTTTTATTTTGGATGGATTTTTATGTTGATGTTTTAAGTTTGTGACTTGGCTGTTTGTTATTCAGATGTTAAAGATAATTCCGCTGTGTTAAACATGATGATCTGAAGAAATTTGGTTGACGTTCTCTTTTATGGCATGACATGAGTATTATTGTTTAATTATTTGGAAGTTGTAATGCCCTTATTCATGTTTACTCTGATTATTGTTTATTATTTATGCGGGGTATTAGAAGGGTGTTACATTTGTTGCACCCCAAAATTTGCCTGCTTATTTTTAACCTAAAGGAGGTTTCACACCACATTCATAAACATATTTCATTTAAGTCGTGGTTCAATACATGAATTCATAGCACTGTTACTTCCCAAGAAAATTGACAAGAAAAGGGGTGCTATTGAGAAATTTTCTTAGTTAAGAGAGAAGGATCTGAAGTCTCATTGTATGGAATCATCTCCATTGAAGTTCTCCTGAGATTAGGGTTCCATTATCTTCAATTCAAAGCTTTGAGTGGAGGATACAATTTCCAGGTTTATATTGTCATCCCAAATCAGGGTTTTTGACCAAAGTCCACGCAGTTGACTTTTCGGTCAACATTTAATCAGAAACTGATTTTATGGTGTGAGGTGGCAGAGAGTTTATGTTGAGATACTCAATTAGTTTCACTGATTAATGCTTAAGTGAAGTGGGATCAGAGGTTGATTAATCAGAAAATTCATCTGGAGCTGAAAAGTCAAATGATTGACTTTTGGGTGTTTTTGGTCAAAGTCGAGTTCAACTCTCAAATATTGACTTTTGGGGTGGAAATTGTTCAAGAAAAGTCATGGAAATAAGTAAAATCAAGTTTTATCAAAATTTACCAAAAATGGATGTTAGTTGAATCCAACGAGTACAATCAGCATAGTTATAGATTCTAATGTGCGGTAGGAAGGTTTACATGTTTATCATCTTTAGACAACAAAACTCTAGATTGGGTTTTCCGACTGGACCGATCTTATTGCACTAATTGAGTGGCCTGAAATAGAACCCACGTTCATATGTGGCCTTGTAAATCATGCTAATGCTAATGAGTTTGTGACATTGCGAGTGATGCTAACAAAATTATGAGCTGTAGTTGAAGTTGGATCGAGAGAGTTGGGTGGGGGATTTGAGGGAGAATTCATACATATGCAATGAGTTGTACTGAATTATAATTGTGTTGTAAAGACATCTTGTAATGTAAAGTTATAAAGAGGTCTAATAAGTTAGTACATTGATCCTAATTACTCTATGATTACGAAATTGTAAGGACTGAGGAAAATAGTTGTTGTACTTTGTTCTGCATTGTTAAAAAATAGTGAAATCCAATTGTCTAATTTGCCTTATCAAATTACTAATCCAAAATCAAACTTTCATTTTATAAATTCGTTTGTCTATTTGTCCTGACTATCCTAAAAATAAACCAGTTATGAAAATTAAACCTCTCATACTTAATTAACCAAAACCAGGGGTACAGTTACCGTGCATAGATAAAAATCTATGCACCATGCATAGATTATTATGGACCCTTGGATCAAGTTGTTAATCTAACGGTGAAAATAAGGCATATATAATACAATTGATAAAGAGGACATGCAATTACCATTCCCTCTCCCCCCATCGGAAACCTTCACCCACTCCCCCTCTCTCTCACGACTTTCACCATCACCATCACCATCACCATCGCAGTTATCATCGGTTAAAAAATCGCCTACTGCTCACTCTCTCTTTCTCTCACGACTTTCACCATCACCATCGCAGGACCTTCACTCTCTCTCTCTCTCTCACGACTTTCACCATCGGAAACCTTCACCATCAAAGACCAACAATCTCTCTCTCGCCGCCATTGCCAGAAATTTCTTTCAATTTCCTTCACCATCAACATTGCAGGATCTTCACCATCGCCATCCACAACTAATTCCTTCTTCAAAATCATCTAGGTCAGATTAGGTCAAATTCATTAACTCAATTTCTTTCAATTTTCTTTCAATTCGTGTTTATTTCAACTACATGCATACTAAATTTGTGTTGAAATTATAAATTTGTGAATGTTTATTCTAAATCAATTATTTGAGTAATTTGATTGATTAACTTGTTTAGGTAATGCATGTTGATATGTAACTTGTTGAGTTATTAGTAGACTAATTTGAGTAATATGTATGAAATTTATTAATATGTATTGGGTAATGAGTGGTCTACTTTTGAATGTTTTGGATTTAATTTAATAGCTTATTTTGAGACTTTTGTTATGTTGCTTAGTTGATTAAATATAAATCAGATTTTGCTCTGTTTTGAATTATGATTTGTGTTGGTTAGTGATGCTGTTTATACTCTAATATTTAGATGCTGGTAAATCAAACTGTTTTTTAACTATGCTGTGATATATTTGTTTTATGAAATTTGGGGATAACGTTTGATGATTTCAATGAACTTGTTTGTATACTAAACCTTATTTCATCTGATTTTCCATGTTAACTTACTGTCATGAAAACAATTTTTATTTACTCAATCTTCAATCGAGGTAAAAACAACTTGTTCACAAAATCCTTTCAGGATAAGCTATGAAATTTTTGTTCGTAACTTGTTTCTAATTTCTGGCCTATCTCATCTCATAATTTGTGAGCACTATTAGTAGCAGGCTAGATTGAGTAATTTACATGGTTGAGTAATGAATGTTATGTTTTGATTAATATGTGGTTTGTATTGAGTAATCATAACATTGAGTAATGTGAAATAGAAATTGAGTAATCTGCAGCAGGTCATGAGTAATGTATGGTTGTTAGCTGGAGATTTCGATCGTTATATATGCTTTTCGAAGATTTAAGTTTTGAAGAGAAAATGGCTTTGGATGGCCATTTCTAAGAAGTTATTTGTGGTGAAGATTCCTAAAATCGAAGCTGAATCGAGATAGGTGGTCTTCGTGACCCTGAGTGGTCTTCGAAATACAAGGTTGTTGAAACTTAAAGTATTTTGATGCATTCTCACAAAGAATACGTTGCCACGTTTCGAATTAGGTTCGAGCGGGAGGTTTTGAATTTTGAAATGTTCTGTTTAAACCAAAGAAGACAGATGGCGCCCCAGGGATTTGAAACGCATGCATGTGGGCAACGTGGCATTTCGTTAGCGTAGGACCGTTAGGGTCGAATTAGTATAAATAAGGGTCTTAGTATCAAGATCCAGGGTGTTCATTTTGTACAAATTACTCACAAATCACTCAAGTATCAAGCGTTAAGAGAAAGAGTTTTCGCTGAGAAATGTACGTTTAACACCAACACCTTACATATGTTTGTATTTCTATCATAGAATCGAAGTATCTTTTAAATTCCTTTACTTTTCGTCAAGTCTTTCCATTCCTGCAATTTACATTCCTTTTACATTCTCGTCGAAGTTTTACTTATGTTTATTGTCTAACCAATTTACTTTTCGTCGTG
The DNA here is from genome assembly GCF_029867415.1 of Vicia villosa. NCBI lineage: Eukaryota > Viridiplantae > Streptophyta > Magnoliopsida > Fabales > Fabaceae > Vicia > Vicia villosa. The sequence goes on along the minus strand of NW_026705392.1, from coordinate 389,635 downwards.
CATTTATTTAGTTTATTTCGCAAGTTATTTATACATTCACACCATAACCTTATAAACCAATAAAAAACCAAGAGAACATGAACCAAATCATCTTGAAAGACAACTTTTCGACACATGTCCTAGGATCAATCTAGTCGATCCTGCGAGTAACCAAAGTATATTTATAATTTGGAAGACAAGGGGTTGTTTACCGGAAATCACCGTAAACAAATTAGCACGCCTAGTGGGACGGTGTCAAAAAGTTGTCATTAAAATTTCTTGTTTTAACTTATAGGTTTAGAACATATTAGAACCTTGTATGAACCTTAGGAATGGTAAATTAACCAACAGTGCACAACCAATTCCTAAGCGTAAATACAACAAGAAAATGGCCAATTCAACCAGTGAGAGGGGAAACCAAGATCCCCCACAAGGGTCAGGAACGATAGCCGCAAGTACAACAAATGCTTCGACCTCCATGCCAGAAGCACAAGAAATACCCACATCGACAGGCTCCGCGGCCGTAAGTAGTTCCCAAACCATGCCTGAAACTACATCGATGTCAACAAGGACAATACCAGTACATAGTTTGACTACGGTACCACCCTTTACAAGCGCAACAGAAATACCACATTTTTCGACAAACTTTGCAAGTCAGGTACCACCATATACCCCGAGACCAACAGAATTCGAGGGTTGGAGGCCTTGAAACCCACAACCTTATGGGATGCCACCATCCTATATGTCAGGAATGCAAGGTACTAGACCTACATACACCCAACCTGGTATGGCAACCTTTTCGCCAAATGCAGGTTCAGTCGGTCGAAGTGTACAAAATCCAGGCCCATCAGGCCAAATGCCTACACTAACCAAAAATAACCAAGCAACATTTAGACAAGAGATGGATGCAAGCAACCACGATATGGTGGGTGTACTTGCTCGAGAGATGGGTTCGATTTTTTCTCCCTTAATAACAAACATTACTAGGACTAACCAGGATAATGTGGAGACATATCAACGAATATCCACACAAATGGGGCGTATAGCAGATTTCTTTGGAGCCCCTCAAACGTCTACCAGACGAAGAAACAACCAAGCTGCCATTCAGGAAGACAAACCAATCTTGACACCTGTCCTAGATCCTGTTCGACCACTATTGGCTGGAGATTTCGTTTAGATGAAATATTCTTTGAAGGATTAGAATTCGAAGAAAGATGGTTACTGATGACCATTTTTGAGATTAAAAATGGCTACTGATGGCCATGTTTCGAGGATGTTGTTTGAGTTGGAGTGAAGATGGTTAGAATCGGAGCTAATTCGAAGTGAATTATCTTCAAGACTTAAACGTTTTGCGAAATACAAACGGTACTGAAGCTTAACGTGTTTTCGTGACATTCTCGGTTCTGATCACGTTGCCACGCGTCGAAAGAGGATTCAGGCGGGAGGATTTGAATTTCGAAGTAGTCTGTGTAACCGAACAAAGACAGATGGCATCCCAGGGATTCTTGTGAGCAACGTGGCATCAGATTAGTGTAGGACCGTTAGGGTCGAAATTAGTATAAATAAGGGTCTTAATGTTAGGATTCCGGGTGTTCGTTTTGTACAAATCACTCACAAATCACTCAAGTATCAAGTGTTTAGAGAACGAGTTCGCTGAGAAATGTACGTATGACACCAACACCATTTAAAATACATTTGTATCTTTCTTTATTCAAGTATCTTTTCAATTCCTTTTATTTTCTTCGTTTTACTTTTATTTCGAAGTAACTTTACGTTTCTGCATTTAACATTCTAGCACGTTATATTCTTGCACTTTACATTTATGCAATTTACACGCTTTTATTTATGTTTTCTTTGTCGAAAGTTATATTAACATGTATAACAAGTGTTGTTTCAAGTGAATAGTCATACGATCATATCACAAACAAGTTTTCTTGAAGTCAGAACAAACAAATATGAACCAAATAATATCGAAAGACAATTGTTTGACTATGTCCTAGGATCAATCTAGTCGATCCTGCGAGTAACCAAAGTATATTTTATAGTTTGGAGGACTAGCGGTTGTTTACCGGAAATCACCGTAAACAAATTGGCACACCCGGTGGGACAGTGTCAAACAGATTGTTATTAATTGATTGTTTTGTTTTGTCTAGAAAATATCAAGACCTTGTATGAACCTTAGGAATGGTAAATTAACCAACAGTGCACAGCTGATTCCTAAATGAAGGTACAACAAGAAAATGGTCAATATGGCAAGTGGAGGGGGAGATCAAGATCCCCCACAGGGGTCAGGAACAGTAGCGGAAAATTCTACGCACGTTTCGACTTCTACTCAAGGAGCACAGGATATACCGGGTTCGACAGGATCTGCACCCATAGGTAGTTCCTAGGTTGTACCCGAAAATACTTCAGGGACAACAGGGACTGTTCCAGTCTCGAGTTCGACTACCGTGCCTCCACTCACAGGCGCAAGCGAGATACCACCTTTCTCGACAAACGCCGCAAGTCAATTATTTACCCCAGGACCATCATCTGTTTTAGAAGGTTGGAGACCCAACAACCCATATGGAATGCCAAATTCATACATGGTAGGACTACGAGGAACAGGGCCTACATACACTGCACCTAACCTAACGGCGTTTTCGCCTAATGTCGGTTCGATAGGTCAAAGCGCACAAAACACTGGTTTCTCTGTCCAAATACCTCCCTTAACCACCAGTAGTCAAGCGGCATTTCGACAGGAAATGGATGCAAGTAACCATGATATGTTAGGGGTCCTTGCTAGAGAATTGGGGTCGATCTTTAATCTGTTAGCAATAAACATTGCCAGGACTAACCAAGAGAATGTAGAGACATATCAAAAAATATTGTCACAAATAGGACGAATGGCGGATTTCTTAAGAGTCCCGCAAAATAGGCGAAGAAACAACCAATCAACCTATCAGGAAGGGGACCCAGTCTTAGAACAAATTCAAACCGGAGTACCGCCATCTAGGCCAGCGCCAGTCGAACGAAACCAAGTGGTAGATTTAGAAACTCAAACAACTAACGTTGGTCGACAAGCAATTCCCCAGCAACAGCCTAGAGTAGTTGTAGTGGGAAGAGACGAACATCCTGACGAAGTTGTGCATAGGGTTAGGAGAGACAATTTGGCAACAGAAAACAATCTCACTGCCATGATAGAGAGAATAATGGCTAACAATGGCCTTAATACTGGACTTCGACGTCCAAACTACACGTCCCCCATACCCGAATATATTATGCAAACAGAATTACCAAGAGGTACCAAGGTACCCAAATTTACGAAGTTTTCAGGGGACACTAGTGAATCAACGGTGGAACACATAGCCAAATATTTGACGGAAGCAGTGGATCTAGCTGGGAACGAGGATTTAAGAATTAAATACTTCCCTAGTTCGCTAACAAAAAATGCTTTTGTTTGGTTCACTACCTTACCCCCAAATTCCATAGACGCATGGGCACACTTGGAGAGATTATTCCATGAACAATTCTATATGGGTCAAACCAAGATAAGTCTGAAAGAATTGGCTAGCATCAAGAGGAAGTTCACGGAGCCTATAGATGATTACTTAAACAAGTTCCGTTTGTTGAAATCAAGATGCTTCACGGTTGTCCCAGAACATGAATTAGTCGAAATGGTTGCGGGCGGTCTAGATTATTCAATCAGAAAGAAACTAGATACCCAATACCTAAGGGATATGGCCCAATTGGCAGACAGGGTTCGACAAGTCGAACGACTAAAAGCAGAAAAGGCCAGAGCAAATAAAAGTTACAAGAAGGAGAGGGTAGCATACATTGAAGCTAAAGACGTTGACTGCGAATCTTTTGAAGATTCATACAGCGTGGAAGAGGTCGAAATAGATCTAGCTGAATTAAAAGAAGCACCGCCTTATTCTTGCAAATTGCTCACCCCTTCTAATGGAAAAAATCCAGTAGAGAATGATAAAAGCGATAGATTTCCTAAGAAAACTTATACATTTGATGTCACTAAATGTGACAAAATATTTGATTTGTTAGTAAAAGATGGCCAGATGATAGTGCCTCCCAATTCCAAAATTCCTCCGTTAGAACAACCTGTGGGTTCTAATTCAGGGATCTAATTCAGAATGCTATCAAGGATGGACGTTTGAAATTCGCTGATAAAACCAAGAATCATATGAAGGTTGACACAGACCCTTTGAGTGTTGCTGACACTAACCTGTGTGAACCACTTGACGTCAACATGGTGGAAGTATCTGAAATTGATGTTGCTGAATCAGAGATAATTTCAAATGGAAAGCAGGCTACTGAAAGCCTAAATGACAATACAGTCTTCAATACTGATATTGAAGAATCCTTTGATGCAGAGATGACTGAAGATCTGAAAGGGAAAACTAGCGAGGCCACTGAAGACCTCAGGGCGAAACTTCAGCAGATACAAATTTCTGAAGCTCCTCGGGCAGTTGTTAACATGGTCAATGTTAGGCGGCCTTTATCTGAAACAGAAGAACTAGAAAAGTGGCTGATAAGGGAGAAAGGAAACATTGAAATCCCACCAAGAGGGGAGAGTCTGAAAGATTATCTCTGGAATTGTCATGAGAAAAATGGTGGAAAAATGCTGATATGTCCAAGGTGTTCAATTACGCTAAATCGAAGGGTTCAAGCTAATTTTGAGAGGGCCCTACGAGAAAGAATGGAACAACCTTGGAGAGGAGGAAACCTATTGCTAAAAGTATACCCAAGGACTGAAGAAAGCTTAGTAGGATTCTTGGTCAGATGTCACAAAGAAAACACTGAGGTTGTATTGTGCCCCAGATGTGGAGCAGTTTATGACGAAATACTGGCACGATCATTCGAAAGAGTATATTTCTACATGGGTCGAGAAACTCAGGGACTTCGTCCCAACATGTATGTGTTCGATAACTGGACCCCATCGAAGAGGCCTGACAGCCCGCACCCTAGAGCTCGAAGGGTCACATTCAAAATCCCCGCAGACATACCTAGGGATAGATGGATGCAAGTTGGTGCGAGGACCAACAAGTGGCGAAGTTGGGACCAAGGGGGAAGAACTGCAGTGGCATATAGGAAGCAATTTCAGACCTCAAAGCGAGAGATGTACAGGTTGGAGAATTACAAAGGCAAAAATCCTATGTCTAGATCCCAATGGAGAAGGCACCAAAGGATGAAGAAGGCCCAAAGGGAATATAAACTAAAAGAGATCGGAGAGTCTAGTAGTAACCAAATCCCAGCGCAGGGGGCAAGGACAAGTAAACCTCTAGTGGAACGCAAGTTATTCGATTCTGAAAATGAGAAAGAAGAAGAAAAGATGCATTCCAGTCCATGGAAAGAAGACGATAGGATGACAAATGATTTCGACTCAGACGCAGTATCATCTATAAACCTCAATTGCAATGTTGTGTCAGTACTCCCTCATGAGTTTAATCAAGAGACAGAAGCTGAAGATTGTGAGGAAGTTGATGCGGAAGAGATGGCAAGACACAGACCTGTGTGTTATTATGTGCTAAACAACGGGGAAGTCGAAGAACAGAATGCCTTCTTCGAGAGGCCTGATGAAGGTATGAGAAACCATCTAAAACCACTCTACATAAGGGCTAAGATTGAAAATGTTGGCATTAACAAAGTCCTAGTAGATGGAGGGGCAGCAGTGAACCTAATGCCCCAATACATGTTGAAGAGAATTGGTATGTTCGATACTGATATAAGGCCACATAACATGGTCTTGTCTAACTATGAAGGCAAAATAGGGCAAACTTTAGGAGTCATTCAAGTGAATTTAACTGTGGGTTCGGTCACAAGGCCAACGATGTTCATGGTGATACCAGCAAAGGCGAATTACAATCTTTTGCTAGGAAGAGAGTGGATCCATGGAGTTGCTGCAGTGCCTTCGACAATGCATCAAAGATTAACTGTCATACCCCAAAATTTGCCCATACTATTTCTCTTATTCAAATTCGAGTCAATACACAAAGCTCCTAGACACACTCTCCTATGCAAGGCTCTGAAACTAGGGTTTGGTTTATTCAAAGGAAAATCAGTGAATCAATGGCTCCAAGGCATCTCATATGGCTCAACATATCCCACATTACCTCCATGACAAGTACCAAAGCCTATCTCAAAGTTCTGGTCATTCAAAAGCTCAGAAAGTCAACAGTCGACTAGTTGACCTAAAAAGTCAACTGTGGTCAAAGTAAAGTCAAAACTTCTGATTTTTTGTCAAGATCCTCATATTGAAGTATCATTCACCCTTTGATCAATAATTGATCATGGTTCATCAAGGAAAGATCAAAAATCAATAATTCAAAAAGTTTCTAAATTAGGGTTTTGCATAGGAAAAGTCAACTGAACTTTGACCAGCCATAACTCTCACATGGAACATCAGAAATTTTCCATCCAAAGCTCATTTTAAAGGAAATTTGATTCCCTACAAAATTGTGTCTCACATGCCAAGTCTAAAAATGCTTCATTTAAGAGATATGGACCAAAACATTATAGGTCCTTTTCAAAAGTCAACAAAAAGACACTTTTTTCAAAAGGACACACAAGGAGAATGGAAAATGATTTTGATATGAGACCAAAGACACTGGTTAGAGGACTCTCTAAGGTTTCCAAAATGTCCACAAGCTTGAAAAAATATTGAGATATGAGGAAATGGCAAGGTGCACAAGTTCACCTATTTTCGAAGGCATGCATGAAGAGAAAAAGCCGAAAGCTCCAAATACTTCCAAATGGGCTTGCATTCTTTTTACCCTATCATTAGTCTAAGCCCATGCACGCCCAAAGAAAGAGTCATATCATTTTTATTTAATTATTTTATGGTTTTTATTACTTTAAATCATAAATAAATTATATAAAATGAGTAAAATAAATATGAAATATATATATTTGCTTTGATTTTAAGGGAATCAATCAAATATATTCTCTTAATGAATCAAATGATATTTGAACAAATTGAATCAATATTGTGCAAAAATAGAAGGTTTCAAAATCAAATTTTCAATCAAATTTTCCAACTTGGCAAATCATGATTCAAGAAGATTCTATACAATTTTGTTAACCTAGCACATTCTCCTATAAATGTATGAGATAACCAAACCCTTGAAGAGACTTTTTCTGCAGCCAAAACCTCTAATCCGAGCACTCAAAAAATCAAAAAAATTTACTTTCGTTCTTGAAGTTTGGCACCGAATCGAGGAGTTTTGACGATCCATACACGTTCCTGGACATCCCCTGAAGCTATTCCAATCGTTACCAGTGGTCCAAACATCCAGAATCGTTCCCATACGTCCACGGTTTGCAATTGCTAACTCAAGCTTGATTTCAAGGATTTATGCATTATTAATTCAATTTGATTGCATATTCGTGATTGTCATAAGGTTATGCGTAATTCTGGAAAGTTAATTGCATTTCTATGCTTGTATGGCTAAATCACCATTGTTAGGTTTTAGAAGCTCCGTTTTAGGGCTTCGAGCTACAAGCAAAATTAACCCAAACCGATAACACCAGTGGACTCATAAGGCAATTTGCAGTTGATTCATGGCTCTATAATTCATTTATTTGTGGTATTTGCTTGAGTTTTCATGTACAGGGAAGCAACTTCGTCGCGAGGAAGAAGATGGTTCTACAGTCGCGCGCGAATTCTGTTTTTGAAATGCTGAATAAATCTTCGATTTGTATAATATGTTTTACGATGCCCAGATTAACAGTGAATAGATGGTGGTCAAGTGGCAAGTCAGGCGCGCGTTTCACTGTGAGATCGCTGCCAGCGACATATGTTTTTTAATTTGTTTGTTCCTCTTATCTCAGCGATCGGGTGTTACATCCCCCCACATGACCATGATGCATCCTCTGTCCTGGATCGTTAGATCTCCAGCACGCTCAGATCAGACGGGGCAGAGATGGGGCCTCACCATGAACCCTCATACAGGCGCACCACCGAATCAGAAGCTAAGAAAATTTTAATTTCTTTTATTTTTTATTACATAAACTAATTTTATTATATATGTATATTATTTATAAAAAAAAATCTTAAAAAAAAAATTCTTTTCTAACTTTTATTATTAATAATTTGATTTTTGGTTATTTTAGTTTGGTTCAATTTTGCTTAATATTAATTAGTTTTTATTCATTGATTAAAAATATATATTAAGATATTTAATTGAAAAATTATTTTTGCCTAATTTAATTAATTGGGTTGAAAACCAACAATTAATTTTTTTATTATTTTATTAATCATGATTAACTTACACCCGAATCAGGGTTTACGAAGAATTAGCCATACATTGAAATATTTCTTGTGCATTCCTTTTTTCAGGGTTATCAACATGGTTCACACCGGTAACGCGCCTGATCAAAAACCTAGAGCTAAGTACCTTACCTTTAAAGCATATTTTAATTCCTTTTAAAATCAGGGGTTTGTCTTGCCTTCACTGTTTCTGCCTTGCCTCTTTCAGGGTTACCCCGAGGCTTCCCGCCAACCATATCAGATCAAATTCGAAGCTAAGTGTCCTTTCTCTATTTTACTTTTAATTTCATTATTCTTTTTACTTTTATGGTTAATAAAGTTCGCCTTTGAACCGATAATGCACTCACTCTCTGTTTTCTGTCTCTTCTTTTTTCCTTTTCAGGGTTTGTCAAATGCCAAAGTTACGTCGTTGGTAACCCTAAACCCTATTTTATTTTATGACTTTTAATTATTACTTATGTCAAACCCTATTAAGGGATCCGCTGGTTACAATTTCCCTCCCCCATATCTGTTTTGGTTATATTATTTAAATGCGTGGTTAGTAATCCTAGGGAGTGCAACCTTTGAATTGAACATAGAATCATTAATTTTACAAGATAATATATTCGAATATGATCACGTGATTGATGCACACACGCACACTTTTGGGTAACCTCTCTGTTGCCTTGTTGCCTGTTGCCTTGTTGCCTGTTGCCTTGTTGCCTTGTATTTTGTGCAGAATAGCCAGTCCCTCGAATACGAGGATACCTCAGCCATGTTGCCTCGATTAAAGGTCATGGTCCCTAATGATGCTGCCTTCGATACACTAACATGACCTCGACCCTCGGAAGTTGCCTACGGAAAAGGCTGAGGTATCTTCTGGTTGCCTACGAAAGGCTATTCTGATCCTTCCCCTTAGACTACCTGCCTCTCTATGGCATGGGTCAGTCTTTGAGTGAATGATAATTCGATGACCCTTCTACCTCCAAACGAAAGGCTTCCTGCCCTCTTATGGCAAGGACTGACCCTTTCATTCTGAAAGGCTAAAAAGAGACCTATCATCTGAGTTTAAGGTAATTGCCCCTAATTGCCTTGCCATGCTCTATTTTCTATATTCTTTCTCAAAATTCTTCAAAAACTGGCTACGCTCATTTACGAGCTAAAGTCCATTTTTTCCTCTTTCATCTACATTTTCTGAAAACGAGCAAGCAAAGCAATTAAGAGCCCATGGAAAACCATGGATGCAAAGGGTGCCTTACACCTTCCCTTTGCATAAATTACCCCCCGAACTTAGATTTCTTTAAAAGGTTTTTTCTGTTTCTTTTAGCCTTTCTGAATTTGTTTGGATAAAATAAAAGTCGGTGGCGACTCTTGCTTAACCGCGACATTTCGATCGATAAAAAGTCAGTTCACCGTATTACAGAACTGGCGACTCTGCTGGGGATTTTCGATTAAAAGAGGGGTTACCTTAAAAGTTTAGGATTCACTTAAATGTTTTCTATCGTTTGCTTTGTTTGTTTTATTTTTCAGGGGCGTTTTGAGAATTAAATGAAGGACGAATCCTATTCCCGGATTCAAGAACACTTAAGATTAGGAGTGTCATAGTCATGGCGACCTCTTTCACATATGTGGGAGATGAGTCAATATGAAGTTCACACTTGAGTTAGGACTCCATAGCATATGCACACCTTTCTCAAATGAGGGAGGTCTATGTATGTGTCTGTGGGTGCGCCGGAGCTCAAGGACCTTTAGTCACCTTTAACCCATCCTGGCCTTTAGGAACGTAGTGGGGGGACTACTCTTGACAAATGTTGAGAACTAGTCGCTACCCGATACTACAATTCAGATAGGTTCTTTCTCAAAGTATCATTGCATGGTGCGAATGCATCATGTCCGAGGGTGCTTTAGAAAGGCTGACAATTCTGGATAACTTATAGAACCTGTTGCTGAAATCTCCTTATCCATAGAAATACCCTTGGGAAGGACACCTGATCAGACTCCATGCAAGCCTTAAGCCATAAATTGTGTGACTTGTGTGACTTGTTTGTGTTTGCTACTAACCTTCGTTTCTTCGCAGGTTTTGTTGAAAGGACTTGTTTGTCCTTAATATCTCACACTAAGTCTAATGAACTGCATTCGCATAACATCATGGCATCATGACATCATAAGCATAACATAATTAACTAACCCTTTTAAGGATCTTAGGAATTTATGGGGCACAATTTCAGGTGCTCTTATCAAGGACTGAATTCTCATCAAGGGGCAAGAGGATTTATTTTCCTCTAGCCACATACCTTCCAATTCAGAGGCTCAGTATCTATCAAGGGGCAAGAGGATTTACTTTCCTCTAGCCACACGTCTTCCAATTCAAAGACACAGTACCTATCAAGGGGCAAGAGGATTTATTTTCCTCTAGCCATATACTTTCAAAGTCAGAGGCGATGACCCACTCGATATGGTGAGCTTGGTTCTCAAGGAAAGACGTTCAAAGACAAAATTCAGAATTCTTCAGAAAAAGACACGACCAAATCATTTTCTAATGTTGCTAACTAAATTCCTAAAGATCCTTGAAAATATGGCATTTGCATTCATAACATCACATAAAACTAACTTTTCCTTTCAGGCCGACCAACTGGTCAGACAAATACCATCAACAAATCAATCTCTATCAGATATACATTCTGGAAAGCATATCCCTCCAGACATTCTGAAGACATTCCAATCAGATATACATTCGGAAGCTCGAACCCCGGACATTCTGATCAGATGAACATTCTGGAAGCTTGACCCCCAGACTTCTGAAACATTCCAATCAGATATACATTCCGGAAGCTCGAACCCCGGACATTCTGAAAGTTCCAATAAGATGAACATTCTGGAAGCTTGACCCCCAGACTTCTGAAACATTCCAATCAGATATACATTCCGGAAGCTCGAACCCCGGATATTCTGAAACATTCTTATCAGATACACATTTCGGAAGCTCGAACACCGGATACTCTGAATCTCTACACCAACAACGACGCAAGCCAGATGCACCTAAGCGTCAATTCACCAAAATCAATATGTCGTCGGCTCAAACATTATAACATCTGTTGAAGATCAGATTGATTACTCTGAGGGATGCTCCTAAGAATTCTAACACCTCTGGCTATAAACTCAATGCGAGGTGCGCGTACCATTCCAACATTCATGGACATTACAAAAAAAATTGCTGGACATTGAGGAATAAGATTCAAGATCTAATCGATAACGGGGAAATCAAATTCAACCCTCCCGAAACTCCTGTGGTAATCACCGTTCCTATGCCTAGTCATGACAAGACTGATTGACGTCTAGATGGACGAACTGTTGGATCATTAGATCTACTTTCATTTGCAAGTTTCTTTTCTGTTTGTTTAAACATTTGACTTATGATAGACATTATATGTTTTAATAATCATCATCAATGCATTGCATATGTTTGTCTTGAATAATTTACTTCGCTATCACTCATTTTAAATTGCGTCTTTACTTTGCATCTGTTTTATGATACTCAACTCCTGCTAAAGCTGTAAGCCTTTTAAGGGAGGATGACGAAAATGATACCGCAACCTCATACAGTATGCTTTTGAACGGACTATGCTGACGATGTACAGGCATTGTTTCAATTCCTAAACAGTGGAGATATAAGGATGTTAATCCCTCGTCAACCCCTTTGAGCCTAAGAAGTAGAAGTTTCTTTCTTGTACTAATTAAAACCCTTGATCATAACCTGGGGCAGGGTAGTTCTCAGTTAATTTGGTTGTGCATTCTATTTTAAGAGAATCATTCAGTACACCTTTCAACAAAGGTTTCAATCACAAACGTTCATCCGCACACATCAAAGAAGTGTTGGAGATGTCAATCAAAAGCCAATGATGGTTCATCAATCATTAAGCAAGGCAGTCAATATCTTTCAAAAAAAATGAAAAAACATATATACAAAGAAAAACCTGCTAAGTCAAAAATCAAAAAGAAGACTTAGGCAAAAATCAAGGCATCCCGCTGACTGTAAGCTTAAAATAGACAGTTCAGGCAAAAGTTAGGGATAATAAAGACAAAAAGGAGGTTGCTAAAAACCCTCGACAAAAGGAAACATTTAAAAAGAGGTCACTACAAATCCTCGACAAAAAGAAAGTATTACCAGAAAGGATGACTGTCTGTCCAAATAAAGGTTCCGGTGCTCTAACCATCATCAAATATCAATGTTACAACTTCAAGCTTTGCTAAAGCTGAAACGCAAAATTAGCTGAGCATAGGATCGAAGAACATCACGAAGATGGGGATGGGTATAAATAAATTTGTGAGCCATTATCCTTTGCTTCTTAAACCGTGAACCAAGCCACGCTACAACCCTTGAAAGTCCTAACTAAAGCATGGTTAGTTCGAAAGCATATTGTCACAACAAAGGTATCCCGACTCCTTAAAGTTTACCACAAATGCTGAGTTGGTATTTCATTTTTACAAACACCACGTTTTTATAAACATCATGCTTTTACATCTCTAGTTTTAATGTTTTTCAAAAAACTCAAGACAGACGTATGCATTGCATCTCATGAATTCATTATTAAACATATTCTGCTACATAATTTCAAATGTTAGCATCAGAAAGAACTTGCACAGGGTACAACTAATGACTGAAAGTTATCCCGACAGACAAGATTACTCCGAGAAGCAATGTCTCCTACGTATACAAGGGGCATGACACGCTTTGCCCAATCAATCTGGGGCAATCAAGTCAAGATTCGAAGAATCTCTCAAATGCCAAAAAGTCAAAGGCATACATCCCAAGTGGATTTCAAACTATTTCCCGATCAATCTGGGGCAATCAGTTCAAGATTCCAAGAATCTCTCAAAAGCCAAACAGTCAAAGTCACATCCCAAGTGAGTTTCAAACTATGTCCCGATCAATCCGGGGCAACCAAGTCAAGATTCCAAGAATCTCTCAAAGATGCCAAAAACAATCAGGGGCATGCATCCAAGTAAATCGGAATCTATTTCCAATCAACAGGGGGCATTGTCCTGGGCTTACGATTACTAGGGGCATGTCGCCTACAATATACACTTCATAAAGTCCTCGCGAGGTGAATCTCTTCAAGTTTCTACTAGCAGGGGCAAATCTATGAAAGTCCAGTTTGACATCTTGATCAATACTCAGTAGTATGTCCTAATCAAATCCAGGAGTGGTAGTTACTATAGTACTGGGGGCAACTTTCAAGACACCCATGTCACCCCACAGAGCCGGGTTCACAAGATCATATCCCCACAGAGTAATCATTAAGAAGATATCTTCAAACGCTCTCGACAAAGACATGGCTCCCCAACAAAGTTTACATCTTCAACGCTGCTGGTTCTCCAACACTTTGATCTTCTCCAACATGGGTTACTAATACTTCTGTCCCCAATCAGGGTCCATCAAGTTACTGATCATCCCCAAGCAAGAATCATAAATTCCCAGCTGAGCATCTTCAAATAAGATCAGACATCAAAATCACAGTTCACATATCATATGTGTGGACCTCCGTTTTTTGGGCCATACCTCTGAGCGGGAGAGATACGTGAACTGACTCTTTTTTTATCGCTTATGCTTTCGCATTTTTGAAAATTCAGAGTCGCCACCGACCTTTTATTTTATCCAATTAAGGAAAGGTTTATAAAAGAAACAGAAAAAAGACCTTTAAGAAATTCTGGGTAAGGGGGTAGGTTATACAAAGGGAAGGTGTTAGCACCCTTTGTATCCATGGTTATCCATGGGCTCTTAAATTTGCTTAGCTCACTTGTTTTTCGATCACTTTTCAATTGCTTTAGAATGCTCATATGTGGTTTCAAATACCTTTGTAAATTGAATTTTGTAATGATCCTTGTGCGGATGTATACAAAATGCTTGTTTATCTTTCGAAAGATGTTTTGAAAAGAACGTTAACTTTGTAATGATCCGTGTTTGGATGTATACAAAATATTGTCTTTTGGGAAAGTTTTGTTTTGAAAAACAACAGTGTATGAGAATTTTGTTTGTTTTGATTTGAGCAAGCAAACTAGGAGGTCTACCCTGAGTTGTAAGGTCTTTATCCTTATTTCCTTTAAAAATCTATCCTTTCACCGGATACAAACAAAAGGTTCGATTTTGTACTCGAAACAGTAGAATTTTGACTTTGATTTTGAAAAGAATGAGAAGGGATTACCTTAAGAGGTGCAAGTGTGATTGTGATTGGATTCAGATATTTTATCTTTGAAGTTAGTGATCTGACGGTTCAATTTTATCTTTGACATACACGCAGTTTATATTTGCTGGAAATTAAAATGCGGAAATGTAAAGTGCGGAAAGTAAATCTACGCTATTACATCGATTGTGCAGGAAATGTAAACTAGCCTATTTACATGAATTTGACATCCTATACATTTATCTAGGAATTTAAATTGCAAGAAAAATAAAAGGCATGTTTTTGGATTTTTTTTTATGATTGATTTTAATTATAATTAATGCATGATTAATTAAATTAAAATGAAGAAAAAAGATGAAAATGTATTTAAACCTAGAAATTAAGTTTAAAATATGTACAAAATATTTGTCAATTAATTTTAAAACAAAACAAATTTTTTTTGGAATTTTTGAAATTGATTAAGCTAATTAAAACATAATTATGCAAATAATTATACAAATAATTAAAACTTAAAGAGAAAATTATCCTAAATATGTACAAAATTAGTTTATAATATATAAACAATATTTAACATAAAGAACAATTTTTTTAATGATTTTTTTGATTGGTTGAAAATAATTAAAAAGCAAATATACAAACATATACTAATTAATTATACAAAATATTGGAATTATGAAGAAAAATAAAATATTTTTATTTCAGAAAATAATATATTATTTTAGAAGTCTAAAAATATTTTTTGTATATTTTTTGGATTTTTAAAACTATTTTTAATTAATTTTGCAAAGAAATTAAAATAGAAATAGAAAATATAAAAGGATACGATCAGGTGTGGAAATTAAGTGATGTCCATGGTGTGGATCACTTGTATGGTGCGTTGGATTGAGGATTAGTGGAGATCAAGGGCTCAGGTTGCAAGACACATGATGCACGTGGTTAGAGGAGTAGCATGAGATTATGCTGACTTTGAGAGTCCAGCGTGGGGCCCACTGAAGTTGACTGGCGAATAGAAAGATGAGGATAGGCCACGCGAGCAGTCAAAGGGTCCTCATCACTATTCATCATCTTCTTCAATTTACCTATGGAATTTGCTGCGGATTTACCTGCAACATTACCTGCGGATTTTGCTTTCAATTCTTTAACCTTTTGGATGACCTACAAAACGAAAATAAAAAAGAACAAGGGCCACCCATATCACCTAAATGGACCCTTCTGAACATGATAGTGTCGTTAGTTTTTTCATTTGGAGCCTCTATCATAGAAAACGAAAGGTTTACATCTTTGAAGCTCAAAAATGGTAGAGCTTCAAAACCACGTTTGAACTTGCAGGTAATCACTCAAATCTACCCTATGTCATGCCATGAGTCCATTCAAATGATTAGTTTGTATTATAGTTAAGCATGCATATGAAAACGAAAGCTACATGATTATGAACATGAAGATGATCGTGAGCATGTTTAAGGTTGTTTCAATCACATGTTATGAGTCAATCCTTACCTATGATGTTATACAAGAGTAATAGGATGATTATTTTGTATTGATAGTGGCTGGAAATATGAAAACGAAAATTACATATATTTGATATTTTTTTGAGAATTTTATGTAGATGATGGCTATGCTCTTGCTATAATTTCGTGTGTGTGTTGTTGTTGATGTATTCCACTTCATTTATAGGCCAAGAGCTGCTTGGAAGTGAAGCTAAGAGCATTGATTGCTTGGTTGAAAGTTTGATTTTTAAATATTAAAAATCCTTGAATATTTGACCAAGTCTTGC
Source organism: Vicia villosa (assembly GCF_029867415.1). Lineage (NCBI taxonomy): Eukaryota > Viridiplantae > Streptophyta > Magnoliopsida > Fabales > Fabaceae > Vicia > Vicia villosa. Next base: position 373,458 of record NW_026705392.1, on the reverse strand, counting down.
TCTCCTTTACTTCTCTTGCCTTGTGCTTCAATTCTCTGCAGAAAATCAGAGATTCCTTGGGTGACTCATGCTTAGATTGTAAGCTATCCATTATCCATTCATTTTTCCTTTTAATTTAATCTTAAAATAAGATAAAATTAAGCAAAAAATGAATAAAAAATGGTATGGGCTTAGTCTTGGTCGTGGGAGGCCCATAATATCATGGCAAAGATGTTTGAACCATGAAAACTTGGCCCCATTTGGAAAAAATACATTTTTGAGCAATGTTGGTTTTATGCATTTTCCCAAATTTTAGCCAACTTCAACAAGGTGTAAATCCCTCAATTTTTGTCATATGAAGGAGATCTTGAACTTTTTGGAAACCTCAAAGAGTCCTCTAACCAATTCCTTTGGTCTCATGTCAAAATGATTTTTGATGCTCCTTGTGTGTCCTTTTGAAAAAAGTGTCTTTTTGTTGACTTTGAAAATGACCTGTAATGTCTTTGGTCATATTTTTCAAATGGTGAATGCAATGACCATGGGATCAATTGCATTTGAAAGATAATTGAATTTCCTTCAAAATGAGCTTTGGTTTGAATTTTTTGGATGAAGGATGAGAGAGTTATGACCAGTCAAAGTTGAGTTGACTTTTCAGGCAAAAACCCTAATTTTGAATCTTAGGGTTTTGTTGATTTTTGATCTTTCCTTGATGAATTATGATCATCCAATGATCAAATTATGAATCCTTTGACAAAATATGGACTTTGACAAAAAATTTCATTTTTGACTGTCTGTTGACTTTTTTGGTCAAACGGGTCGTCTGTTGACTGTTTGAGCTGCTGACGGTGCGTCTGAGTGAATTGAAGTTTGAAAATTTGTATGATGGTACTTTGAGATATATGGATGTGCATGAAATCCATTTGAGGTCTCAAAAACTTGTTTCTCCTGTAAAAACAAGAAAACCCTAGTCAGGGACTGTTTGTGTAGGAGACCGTTAAGCGTACCTGATTTTTGTGCAGTGTTGAGTCTCTGCTAATCGCGTGATATTCAGAAGACTTCTAGAACAAAAATCTTGGAATTTTGAATTGTAAAAGATTGATTTGATTGATGGTACAAAACACTGAGAATTGTACTGCCAGCAGTTTGACTGTCGACTGACTATTACCAGTACAGTCTGAGTTTCCTGATTCTGCGCCTGCAAAAAGATTTAACTCTGTACCAATTGTGTCAGTACTATTTATCTGTAAATAAATAAATAGCATGTGTGAAGTAATAAACAGTATTTGGCGTTTGCGTAAGAATAAATTCAACTGCAAGCCAAATTACTGTATAAGAAAAATTCTAAAAACTAAGTATTTCATATGTCAGGATATTTGTTGAAATAAAAATCCATGATTATATGAGACTCTTAATTTTCAGATTGGAGTTTTCTTGAAAAAAGATGCGGGCAAATTTTGGGGTATAACAGTTGCCCCTATTCAATCTTCTTAAACCTGAAGAGATTGTCTGAAATCTGAAGGTAGAAGATGATTGAATATTTAGATGCCCTGAAAATTTGCACTTACCTTGATCAGAAGAGATGTTGGAAGTGGCATTTGAATGTCGTCTGCGAAATGTTGTTGGCAGATTGGAACATTACCTGAGATGGGCTTTCAAATGCCACCTGGTAAATGGGTTGAGGGTTTGTTCATCAGAATGAATCCATTGATTATATCTTGATGAAGGATTTGAAAGTCTTTGTGTTGACTGTTTCGGAACCGTCCAAGGTTACCGCTTTAAGTCTAGGAGGATGATTGCTACGGAACTTGTCCAAAGTTTTTTTCTGCTTTAGATTTTGAAAGTTGATCATTGTGGAACCGTTTGAGGTATCAGCTTTAGATCTTTGATGTTAGATCATTCTTGAACCGTCTGAGGTATCGACTTTAGATCTTCAATGTTAGATCGTTCTGGAACCGTCTGAGGTATCAACTTTAGATCTGCAATGTTAGATCGTTCTGGAACCGTCTGAGGTATCAACTTTAGATCTGCGGTGTTAGATCGTTCTGGAACCGTCTGAGGTATCAACTTTTAGATATGCGATGTTAGATCGTTCTGGAACCGTCTGAGGTATCGACTTAGATCTGTGATGTTAGATCGTTCTGGAACCGTCTGAGGTATCGACTTAGATCTGCGATGCTAGATCATTCTTGAACCGTCTGAGGTATCGACTTTAGATCTTCAATGTTAGATCGTTCTGGAACCGTCTGAGGTATCAACTTTAGATCTTCGATGTTAGATCGTTCTGGAACCGTCTGAGGTATCAACTTTAGATCTGCAATGTTAGATCGTTCTGGAACCGTCTGAGGTATCAACTTTAGATCTGTGATGTCTGTTTTTGAGTTGATAAGTGATCAGAATGAATCTTCGGCTTGAATATATCTGAGAGAACCGTTCATGGAATTCAGGTGAACACTGCATGTGATTGAGAATATCTTTGTTGAAGATATCTGTCTACCTGAAAAATCAAGTTAGCAATATGCAATGTTTATGATGCATGTAATGTGAGCTAAAGGAGAAATAGGCATGTTATGATGTGTATGAATATGCGTATGAATATGCGCATGATGCATGATGTATGATGTATGATGTATGAATGTGTGATGTATGAATATGATGTCAAGCTTCTATTTGGAAAAATAAATTTCCGTCAGTCATCTGGATATGACTATATTGTGATTGTTGATGATCTTTTGTCTTGTTTGAGTACCCTCGGCTGGGGAAATTCTTTGAGAACCATGGTACTCTGTTGAAGGATCTTTGACTATCACTTGGGAATGAAAGGTAGCTGGAAGTTCTGATGCCCTTTCAAATGGGAATGAGGAAGATGCATAATCCTCCGATGCACTATCTGACCAAGTCCGGGTGCGGGGATCACACCTTCTGAAGATAGTAATCTGGAACAACCCTGCTGGGGGATAAGACTTCTTTTGAAGAGAAAATCTTTTTGAGGAATTTGCTGAGAAATGCGCTTCTCTTGGGGATTTTCTTCTGATGGGATGATGTCCAGATAATTGGGACATTTCCTGAATGCTATTCCTGTTTTTCCTGGTAAACATCAATCATATTCAAATGCACATGTTCATTCAAAATTATCATTGGGACGTTTACGTATTTAAAACAGAAAAAGTGAAAATAGTGATTTTTTGAGCCTAAGCTGCATTGATTTTTGAAAAAGAGCCATGATAGGCTGGTTAGCGCAGGGAGACAACAATCCTAGAAGTAGGAAACTGTCATAAAGTTTTGGAAAATATTTATAAAGATAAATAGCTATGTGAAAACAATCCAGTCAAGTTTCAATTCTGCTATTGCCAATCTGTCTTCGAGCATCTCATCCCTCACTTGTTGGAAGAAAGTGATTGGACTGATCGGTGTCTTTGAGGTGTTGAATCTTGATGGTGAGTAGGCAGCTGAACGGAACATAGTTGTATGCTTCATTCCCTAACTTTTGCCTAGGCTGCCCTTTCAGGTTTTCAGCCTACCGGGATAGTATTTGTTTAGTCTCTAATTTTTGCCTGGACCGCCCTTTCGGGTTTTCAATCCACCGAGACGCTCATTTTTTTTGCCTAAGTTGCCCTTTCAGGTTTTCAACTTAGCGATCTGTTTTTTTTCTTTTTAAGCGAAGTATTTTTTGACTATGTCAGCATTCACAGGGTGTGGGAAATCCTCACCATCCATGGTGGTAAGCAACATGGCGCCGCCGGAGAATATTTTCTTGATTATGAATGGTCCCTCGTAGGTGGGAGTCCATTTGCCTCTGGGATCACCTTGTGGTAAGATGATGCGTTTGACAACCAAGCCACCAGTTTGGTATGCTTGACTTTTGACTTTTTTGTTGAAGGCTTTGATCATACGCTTTTGGTATAGCTGACCATGACAAATAGCTGCGAGCCTTTTCTCATCAATCAAGTTTATCTGGTCCAACCGTGTTTGAATCCAATCGTCTTCGTCTAGATTGGCTTCTTTCATAATCCTTAGGGAAGGAATCTGAATTTCAATTGGAAGAACTGCCTCCATACCATAGACTAAGGAGAATGGAGTTGCCCCTGTTGAAGTACGCGCAGATGTGCGATAACCATGAAGAGCAAAAGGCAACATCTCATGCCAGTCTTTGTAGGTTACTGTCATTTTTTGTATGATTTTCTTGATGTTCTTGTTGGCAGCTTCCACTGCGCCGTTCATCTTTGGTCGATATGGAGAAGAATTATGATGTTTGATCTTGAACTGTGTGCAAAGTTCAGTAATCATTCTGTTGTTTAGATTTGTGCCATTGTCCGTGATAATCCGTTCAGGGATGCCGTACCGACAAATGAGATTGTATTTGATGAACCGGGCCACCACATTGGTAACAGAAGCAAATGAAGCTGCTTCTACCCACTTTGTGAAGTAGTCAATAGCGACCAGGATAAAGCGATGTCCGTTGGAGGCAGTAGGTTTGATTTCTCCAATCATATCAATACCCCACATTGCAAAAGGCCAAGGAGCCGTCAAGACACTTAACGGAACTGGAGGTACATGTACTTTGTCAGCGTATATCTGGCATTTGTGACATGTTCGGGAGTGATGATGGCAGTCTGTTTCCATGGTAGACCAGTAATAACCTGCTCTCAGGATCTTTTTAGCCATTGTATGTCCACTGGAATGAGTACCGAAGGCACCATTGTGTATTTCTTCCATGATCTGTTCTGCTTCCTTCTTGTTTACACAGCGAAGTAAAGTCGAGTCATGGTTGCGTTTGTATAAGGTTCCATTGCTTAGAAAGAATTTGGCAGCAAATCTTCTTAGAAACTTTCTGTCGTTAATGGATGCCCCTTCAGGGTACTCCTGAGCTTCGAGATATCTTTTTACTTCATGGAACCATGGTTTTTCCTCTGTTCCCTCGGTATCGATCTCATTGCAATATGATGGTTCATCTTGCCTGTAAATGGTGATCATAGGCGCCTCGTTGTCCCACCTGACTTTGAACATGGATGACATGGTAGCTAAAGCATCAGCTAGTTGATTTTCCTCGCGTGGGATGTGTTCGAAAGTGATTTCTTCGAAGTAAGGAATCAAACTCAGCACATATTCTTTGTAAGGAATTAGATTCGGGTGCTTCGTGTCCCATTCCCCTTTGATTTGGTAGATTACCAAGGCCGAGTCTCCATAGACTTCCAGGAATTTGATTCTTAGATCGATTGCAGCGTTAAGACCCAGAATACATGCTTCGTATTCGGCTATATTGTTAGTGCAATTGAAGCATAACCTGGCAGTTAATGGTGTATGACCTCCTGCGGGGGAAATGATCACAGCTCCGATGCCATTGCCAAGTGCATTAGAAGCTCCGTCAAAAACCATAGTCCACCGGGATCCTGGCTCGGGTCCTTCTTCTGGTCCTGGTTGTTTGTAGTCATTGACTAGCATAATGTCTTCATCTGGGAAGTCAAAGTTCAATGCTTGATAATCATCCACTGCTTGATGAGCCAGATGATCAGCTACCACACTTCCTTTGATTGCTTTTTGTGAAGTGTATTGAATGTCATATTCTTGAAGGATAGAAAAACACTTAGAAAGGGGGGGTTTGAATAAGTGTAGCTTTAAAAACATGACAGATAAAAATAAATTGCACAGTTATTTTTATCCTGGTTCGTTGTTAACTAAACTACTCCAGTCCACCCCCGCAGAGATGATTTACCTCAACTGAGGATTTAATCCACTAATCGCACGGATTACAATGGTTCTCCACTTAGTCAGCAACTAAGTCTTCCAGAGTCTTCTGATCACACACTGATCACTCCAGGAACAACTGCTTAGATACCCTCTAAGACTTTCTAGAGTATTCTGATCCACACGATCACTCTAGTTACAACCTGCTTAGATAACCTCTAAGACTTCCTAGAGTATTCTGATCCACACGATCACTCTAGTTCCTTACAACTTAATGTAATCAATTCTAAGAGTATTACAATTGCTTCTTAAAAGCTATAATCACAAACTGTGATATTTCTCTTAACGTTTAAGCTTAATCTCACTAATATATTACAACAGCAATGTAGTGAGCTTTGATGAAGATGAAGATTCTGAGCTTTGAATAGAATAGAGTTTCAGCAAGTTAATATGAGTTGTTTTGTGCAGAATCGTTAACCTTGCTTCTCATCAGAACTTCATATTTATAGGCGTTGGAGAAGATGACCGTTGAGTGCATTTAATGCTTTGCGTGTTCCGTACAGCATCGCATTTAATGTTATACGCTTTTGTCAACTACCTCGAGCCTTGTTCACGCTGTGTCTACTGACGTTGCCTATAATAGCTTTTAACGTTCCTTTTGTCAGTCAGCGTAGCTTGCCACTTGTACTTCCTTCTGATCTGATGTTTGTGAATACAACGTTTGAATATCATCAGAGTCAAACAGCTTGGTGCAAAGCATCTTCTGATCTTCTGACCTTGAAGTGCTTCTGAGCGTGATACCATCAGAACTTCAGTGCTTCTGATCTCATGTTCTTCTGATGCTTCCATAGACCCATGTTCTGATTCTGCTTCGACCATCTTCTGATGTCTTGCCAGACCATGTTCTGATGTTGCATGCTGAACCCTTTGAGACAAAGCTTCTGAGCGCTGAATTATGCATACTCTTTATATATTTCCTGAAAAGGAAATTGCATTGGATTAGAGTACCATATTATCTTAAGCAAAATTCATATTATTGTTATCATCAAAACTAAGATAATTGATCAGAACAAATCTTGTTCTAACAATCTCCCCCTTTTTGATGATGACAAAAACATATATAAATGATATGAATTTGCGATCAGAAAGAGCAGACGGCAAAAGACAAATTACACAGCTATAGCATAAGCATATGAATATGTCTCCCCCTGAGATTAACAATCTCCCCCTGAGATAAATAATCTCCCCCTGAAATAAATACTCGAAGAACTTTAATAAAAGACTTCCCTGATTATTTCGGTAGAGACGATCATATAAGCTTTTGTCTTCAGAGAATTCATAGCTTCTGACTTCTGCTTCCATTGGACAGCTTCAGAACTAGAATTTCTTTAGATCCTTAGAACACTCACAGCTTCTGATTCCTGCTTCCATCTAGGACAGCTTCAGAACTTGAATTTCTTTGATCTTCAGAACATTCACAGCTTCTGATTTCTGCTTCCATTTAGGACAGCTTCAGAACTTGAATTTCTTTGATCTTCAGAACATTCACAGCTTCTGATTTCTGCTTCCATTTAGGACAGCTTCAGAACTTGAGTTTTCTGGATCTTTAGAACATTCACAGCTTCTGATTTCTGCTTCCCTCGGATAGCTTCAGAGCTTTGAATTTCTACCAATCATCACTTCATGCTAGATTTGTATCAGAACATTGTTGAATGTACCAGAGCATCATCAGAGCATCTCTACATCCTGAAATGTTACAGAACAAAAACTAAACGACAAAAGTCAGCATGAACGAGTCAGAACATAAAATGTATATTAGAACACATGATATGTATCAGAGCCATATAGGCTAAAATAATGTATCAGAGCAAATAGAATTTTGTCAGAGCAAATAGACAAATATGGATCAAATTCTATTATCAGTGCTTCTGATTCATTCTTCTTTCTTGCTTCTGATTTCTGAAGCTTGATAGCACTCAGCTTGCTTCAGTTTCCATGAGCTTATTCTTTTTACAGAATAACACTTCTTATGGTTTTGCTTCTTGTGTTTGCTTTGAAGATTCTCTTCACTTCTTTATACCTGCAAAACACTTAAACCATATAGAACTTGCAGTTCTTGTTAGTAAATGTGTGGGAGCTTTACCCAGCAACTGATAGATTAATCAAATCATTTATCATTTATCTTCTCCCCCTTTTTGTCATAACATCAAAAAGAATATTTCAAAAGATTCAGAGACAAACAAAAACAGATGAGGAAGATGATTTCATTTAAGTTCAAACATCAGGTACAGAAGTACATGAGGATAAGTAAGATCAGATGCACAAAGACATATGCAACGAAAAGAAAGAAACAACACAGACTCAATCTAAGATGGCCCTAGCCTTGACAAGATCTTGGCCAGCATCTCTTGAACCTCATTGTTGTGTCCATCTTGCCTCACCATGAAAGCTCTATACTCAGCATTG